>NW_028187982.1:0-378000 GCF_964204655.1 Triturus cristatus | reverse complement strand
AGGTCTTAACTCTTACTCTGGCCTAATAGCTAAGGTCTTAGATTCGTACTCTGGCCTAATGGTTAAGGTCTTAACTCTTACTCTGGCCTACAGGTTAAGGTCTTAACTCTTACTCTGGCCTACTGGTTAAGGTCTTAACTCTTACTCTGGCCTACTAGCTAAGGTCTTAGACTCGTACTCTGGCCTAATGGTTAAGGCCTTAACTCTTACTCTGGCCGAATAGCTAAGGTGTTAAACTCGTACTCTGGCCGACTGGTTAAGGTCTTAACTCTTACTCTGGCCTACTGGTTAAGGTCTTAACTCTTACTCTGGCCTAATAGCTAAGGTCTTAGACTCGTACTCTGGCCTAATGGTTAAGGTCTTAACTCTTACTCTGGCCTAATTGCTAATGTCTTAGACTCGTACTCTGGCCTACTGGTTAAGGTCTTAACTCTTACTCTGGCCTAATAGCTAAGGTCTTAGACTCGTACTCTGGCCTAATGGTTAAGGTCTTAACTCTTACTCTGGCCTAATAGCTAAGGTCTTAGACTCGTACTCTGGCCTAATGGTTAAGGTCTTAACTCTTACTCTGGCCTACTGGTTAAGGTCTTAACTCTTACACTGGCCTACTGGTTAAGGTCTTAACTCATACTCTGGCCTAATGGTTAAGGTCTTAACTCTTACTCTGGCCTAATAGCTAAGGTCTTAACTCTTACTCTGGCCTAATGGTTAAGGTCTTAACTCTTACTCTGGCCTAATAGCTAGAGTCTTAACTCTTACTCTGGCCTAATAGCTAAGGTCTTAGACTCGTACTCTGGCCTATTGGTTAAGGTCTGAACTCTTACTCTGGCCAAATAGCTAAGGTCTCAGACTCGTACTCTGGCCTAATGGTTAAGGTCTTAACTCTTACTCTGGCCTACTGGTTAAGGTCTTAACTCTTACTATTGCCTACTGATAAAGGTCTTAACTCTTACTCTGGCCTAATAGCTAAGGTCTTTGACTCGTGCTCTGGCCTAATGGATAAGGTCTTAACTCTTACTCTGGCCGAATAGCTAAGGTCTTAGACTCGTACTCTGGCCTACTGGTTAAATTCTTAACTCTTACTCTGGCCTACTGGTTAAGGTCTTAATTCTTACTCTGGCCTACTGGTTAAGGTCTTAACTCTTACTCTGGCCTAATAGCTAAGGTCTTAGACTCATACTCTGGCCTAATGGTTATGGTCTTAACTCTTACTCTGGCCTAATAGCTAAGGTCTTAGACTCGTACTCTGGAATAATGGTTAAGGTCTTAACTCTTACTCTGGCCTAATAGCTAAGGTCTTAACTCTTACTCTGGCCTAATAGCTAAGGTCTTAGACTCGTACTATGGCCTACAGGTTAAGGTCTTAACTCTTACTCTGGCCTACTGGTTAAGGTCTTAACTCTTACTCTGGCCTAATAGCTAAGGTCCTAGACTCGTACTCTGGCCTACTGGTTAAGGTCTTAACTCTTACTCTGACCTAATAGCTAAGGTCTTAACTCTAACTCTGGCCTAATAGCTAAGGTCGTAGACTCGTACTCTGGCCTAATGGTTAAGGTCTTAACTCTTACTCTGGCCTACTGGTTAAGGTCTTAACTCTTACTCTTGCCTAATAGCTAAGGTCTTAGACTCATACTCTGGCCTAATGGTTAAGGTCTTAACTCTTACTCTGGACTACTGGTTAAGGTCTTAACTCTTACTCTGGCCTACTGGTTAAGGTCTTAACTCTTACTCTGGCCTAATAGCTAAGGTCTTAGACTCGTACTCTGGCCTAATGGTTAAGGTCTTAACTCTTACTCTGGCCTACTGGTTAAGGTCTTAACTCTTACTATTGCCTACTGATAAAGGTCTTAACTCTTACTCTTGCCTAATAGCTAAGGTCTTTGACTCGTGCTCTGGCCTAATGGATAAGGTCTTAACTCTTACTCTGGCCGAATAGCTAAGGTCTCAGACTCGTACTCTGGCCTAATGGTTAAGGTCTTAACTCTTACTCTGGCCTACTGGTTAAGGTCTTAACTCTTACTATTGCCTACTGATAAAGGTCTTAACTCTTACTCTGGCCTAATAGCTAAGGTCTTTGACTCGTGCTCTGGCCTAATGGATAAGGTCTTAACTCTTACTCTGGCCGAATAGCTAAGGTCTTAGACTCGTACTCTGGCCTACTGGTTAAATTCTTAACTCTTACTCTGGCCTACTGGTTAAGGTCTTAATTCTTACTCTGGCCTACTGGTTAAGGTCTTAACTCTTACTCTGGCCTAATAGCTAAGGTCTTAGACTCATACTCTGGCCTAATGGTTATGGTCTTAACTCTTACTCTGGCCTAATAGCTAAGGTCTTAGACTCGTACTCTGGAATAATGGTTAAGGTCTTAACTCTTACTCTGGCCTAATAGCTAAGGTCTTAACTCTTACTCTGGCCTAATAGCTAAGGTCTTAGACTCGTACTATGGCCTACAGGTTAAGGTCTTAACTCTTACTCTGGCCTACTGGTTAAGGTCTTAACTCTTACTCTGGCCTAATAGCTAAGGTCCTAGACTCGTACTCTGGCCTACTGGTTAAGGTCTTAACTCTTACTCTGACCTAATAGCTAAGGTCTTAACTCTAACTCTGGCCTAATAGCTAAGGTCGTAGACTCGTACTCTGGCCTAATGGTTAAGGTCTTAACTCTTACTCTGGCCTACTGGTTAAGGTCTTAACTCTTACTCTTGCCTAATAGCTAAGGTCTTAGACTCATACTCTGGCCTAATGGTTAAGGTCTTAACTCTTACTCTGGCCTACTGGTTAAGGTCTTAACTCTTACTCTGGCCTACTGGTTAAGGTCTTAACTCTTACTCTGGCCTAATAGCTAAGGTCTTAGACTCGTACTCTGGCCTAATGGTTAAGGTCTTAACTCTTACTCTGGCCTACTGGTTAAGGTCTTAACTCTCACGCTGGCCTACTGGTTAAGGTCTTAACTCTTACTCTGGCCTAATAGCTAAGGTCTTAGACTCGTACTCTGGCCTAATGGTTAAGGTCTTAACTCTTACTCTGGCCTACTGGTTAAGGTCTTAACTCTTACTCTGGCCTAATAGCTAAGGTCTTAACTCTTACTCTGGCCTAATAGCTAAGGTCTTAGACTCGTACTATGGCCTACAGGTTAAGGTCTTAACTCTTACTCTGGCCTACTGGTTAAGGTCTTGACTCTTACTCTGGCCTAATAGCTAAGGTCCTAGACTCGTACTCTGGCCTACTGGTTAAGGTCTTAACTCTTACTCTGACCTATTAGCTAAGGTCTTAACTCTTACTCTGGCCTAATAGCTAAGGTCTTTGACTCGTACTCTGGCCTAATGGTTAAGGTCTTAACTCTTACTCTGGTCTACTGGTTAAGGTCTTAACTCTTACTCTGGCCTAATAGCTAAGGTCTTAGACTCATACTCTGGCCTAATGGTTAAGGTCTTAACTCTTACTCTGGCCTACTGGTTAAGGTCTTAACTCTTACTCTGGCCTACTGGTTAAGGTCTTAACTCTTACGCTGGCCTAATAGCTAAGGTCTTAACTCTTACTCTGGCCTAATAGCTAAGGTCTTAGACTCGTACTCTGGCCTAATGGTTAAGGTCTTAACTCTTACTCTGGCCTAATAGCTAAGGTCTTAACTCTTACTCTGGCCTAATAGCTAAGGTCTTAGACTCGTACTATGGCCTAATGGTTAAGGTCTTAACTCTTACTCTGGCCTACTGGTTAAGGTCTTAACTCTTACGCTGGCCTACAGGTTAAGGTCTTAACTCTTACTCTGGCCTACTGGTTAAGGTCTTAACTCTTACTCTGGCCTAATAGCTAAGGTCCTATACTCGTACTCTGGCCTACTGGTTAAGGTCTTAACTCTTACTCTGACCTAATAGCTAAGGTCTTAACTCTTACTCTGGCCTAAGAGCTAAGGTCTTAGACTCGTACTCTGGCCTAATGGTTAAGGTCTTAACTCTTACTCTGGCCTACTGGTTAAGGTCTTAACTCTTACTCTGGCCTACTGGTTAAGGTCCTAACTCTTACTCTGGCCCAATAGCCAAGGTCTTAACTCTTACTGTGGCCTAATAGCTAAGGTCTTAACTCTTACTCTGGCCTAATAGCTAAGGTCTTAGACTCGTACTCTGGCCTAATGGTTAAGGTCTTAACTCTTACTCTGGCCTACTGGTTAAGGTCTTAACTCTTACTCTGGCCTACTGGTTAAGGTCTTAACTCTTACTCTGGCCTAATAGCTAAGGTCTTAACTCATACTCTGGCCTAATAGCTAAGGTCTTAACTCTTACTCTGGCCTAATAGCTAAGGTCTTAGACTCGTACTCTGGCCAAATGGTTAAGGTCTTAACTCTTACTCTGGCCTAATGGTTAAGGTCTTAACTCTTACTCTGGTCTAATAGCTAAGGTCTTAACTCTTACTCTGGCCTAATAGCTAAGGTCTTAGACTCGTACTCTGGCCTACTGGTTAAGGTCTTAACTCTTACTCTGGCCTAATAGCTAAGGTCTTAGAATCATACTCTGGCCTAATGGTTAAGGTCTTAACTCTTACTCTGGCCTACTGGTTAAGGTCTTAACTCTTACTCTGGCCTAATAGCTAAGGTTTTAACTCTTACTCTGGCCTAATAGCTAAGGTCTTAGACTCGTACTCTGGCCAAATGGTTAAGGTCTTAACTCTTACTCTGGCCTAATGGTTAAGGTCTTAACTCTTACTCTGGTCTAATAGCTAAGGTCTTAACTCTTACTCTGGCCTAATAGCTAAGGTCTTAGACTCGTACTCTGGCCTACTGGTTAAGGTCTTAACTCTTACTCCGGCCTAATAGCTAAGGTCTTAGACTCGTACTCTGGCCTAATGGTTAAGGTCATAACTCTTACTCTGGCCTAATAACTAAGGTCTGAACTCTTACTCTGGCCTAATAGATAAGGTATTAACTCTTACTCTGGCCTAATGGTTAAGGTCTTAACTCTTACTCTGACCGAATAGCTAAGGTCTTAGACTCGTACTCTGGCCTACTGGTTAATGTCTTAACTCTTACTCTGGGCTAATAGCTAAGGTCTTAGACTCTGGCCTAATGGTTAAGGTCTTAACTCTTACACTGGCCTAATAGCTAAGGTCTTAGCTCTTACTCTGGCCTAATGGTTAAGGTCTTAACTCTTACTCTGGCCTAATAGCTAAGGTCTTAGACTCGTACTCTGGCCTACTGGTTAAGGTCTTAACTCTTACTATGACCTAATAGCTAAGGTCTTAACTCTTACTCTAGCCTAATAGCTCAGGTCTTAGACTCTTACTCTGGCCTAATAGCTAAGGTCTTAACTCTTACTCTGGCCTAATAGCTAAGGTCTTAGATTCGTACTCTGGCCTAATGGTTAAGGTCTTAACTCTTACTCTGGCCTACAGGTTAAGGTCTTAACTCTTACTCTGGCCTACTGGTTAAGGTCTTAACTCTTACTCTGGCCTAATAGCTAAGGTCTTAGACTCGTACTCTGGCCTAATGGTTAAGGCCTTAACTCTTACTCTGGCCTACTGGTTAAGGTCTTAACTCTCAAGCTGGCCTACTGGTTAAGGTCTTAACTCTTACTCTGGCCTAATAGCTAAGGTCTTAGACTCGTACTCTGGCCTAATGGTTAACGTCTTAACTCTTACTCTGGCCTACTGGTTAAGGTCTTAACTCTTACTCTGGCCTAATAGCTAAGGTCTTAACTCTTACTCTGGCCTAATAGCTAAGGTCTTAGACTCGTACTATGGCCTACAGGTTAAGGTCTTAACTCTTACTCTGGCCTACTGGTTAAGGTCTTAACTCTTACTCTGGCCTAATAGCTAAGGTCCTAGACTCGTACTCTGGCCTACTGGTTAAGGTCTTAACTCTTACTATGGTCTACTGGTTAAGGTCTTAACTCTTACTCTGGCCTAATAGCTAAGGTCTTAACTCTTACTCTGGCCTAATAGCTAAGGTCTCAGACTCGTACTCTGGCCTACTGGTTAAGGTCTTAACTCTTACTCTGGCCTAATAGCTAAGGTCTTAGACCCGTACTCTGGCCTAATGGTTAAGGTCTTAACTCTTACTCTGGCCTAATAACTAAGGTCTGAACTCTTACTCTGGCCTAATAGCTAAGGTCTTAACTCTTACTCTGGCCTAATAGCTAAGGTCTTAACTCTTACTCTGGCCTACTAGCTAAGGTCTTAGACTCTTACTCTGGCCTAATAGCTAAGGTCTTAACTCTTACTCTGGCCTAATAGCTAAGGTCTTAGATTCGTACTCTGGCCTAATGGTTAAGGTCTTAACTCTTACTCTGGCCTACAGGTTAAGGTCTTAACTCTTACTCTGGCCTACTGGTTAAGGTCTTAACTCTTACTCTGGCCTACTAGCTAAGGTCTTAGACTCGTACTCTGGCCTAATGGTTAAGGCCTTAACTCTTACTCTGGCCGAATAGCTAAGGTGTTAAACTCGTACTCTGGCCGACTGGTTAAGGTCTTAACTCTTACTCTGGCCTACTGGTTAAGGTCTTAACTCTTACTCTGGCCTAATAGCTAAGGTCTTAGACTCGTACTCTGGCCTAATGGTTAAGGTCTTAACTCTTACTCTGGCCTAATTGCTAATGTCTTAGACTCGTACTCTGGCCTACTGGTTAAGGTCTTAACTCTTACTCTGGCCTAATAGCTAAGGTCTTAGACTCGTACTCTGGCCTAATGGTTAAGGTCTTAACTCTTACTCTGGCCTAATAGCTAAGGTCTTAGACTCGTACTCTGGCCTAATGGTTAAGGTCTTAACTCTTACTCTGGCCTACTGGTTAAGGTCTTAACTCTTACACTGGCCTACTGGTTAAGGTCTTAACTCATACTCTGGCCTAATGGTTAAGGTCTTAACTCTTACTCTGGCCTAATAGCTAAGGTCTTAACTCTTACTCTGGCCTAATGGTTAAGGTCTTAACTCTTACTCTGGCCTAATAGCTAGAGTCTTAACTCTTACTCTGGCCTAATAGCTAAGGTCTTAGACTCGTACTCTGGCCTATTGGTTAAGGTCTGAACTCTTACTCTGGCCAAATAGCTAAGGTCTCAGACTCGTACTCTGGCCTAATGGTTAAGGTCTTAACTCTTACTCTGGCCTAATGGTTAAGGTCTTAACTCTTACTCTGGTCTAATAGCTAAGGTCTTAACTCTTACTCTGGCCTAATAGCTAAGGTCTTAGACTCGTACTCTGGCCTACTGGTTAAGGTCTTAACTCTTACTCTGGCCTAATAGCTAAGGTCTTAGAATCATACTCTGGCCTAATGGTTAAGGTCTTAACTCTTACTCTGGCCTACTGGTTAAGGTCTTAACTCTTACTCTGGCCTAATAGCTAAGGTCTTAACTCTTACTCTGGCCTAATAGCTAAGGTCTTAGACTTGTACTCTGGCCAAATGGTTAAGGTCTTAACTCTTACTCTGGCCTAATGGTTAAGGTCTTAACTCTTACTCTGGTCTAATAGCTAAGGTCTTAACTCTTACTCTGGCCTAATAGCTAAGGTCTTAGACTCGTACTCTGGCCTACTGGTTAAGGTCTTAACTCTTACTCTGGCCTAATAGCTAAGGTCTTAGACTCGTACTCTGGCCTAATGGTTAAGGTCATAACTCTTACTCTGGCCTAATAACTAAGGTCTGAACTCTTACTCTGGCCTAATAGATAAGGTATTAACTCTTACTCTGGCCTAATGGTTAAGGTCTTAACTCTTACTCTGACCGAATAGCTAAGGTCTTAGACTCGTACTCTGGCCTACTGGTTAATGTCTTAACTCTTACTCTGGCCTAATAGCTAAGGTCTTAGACTCTGGCCTAATGGTTAAGGTCTTAACTCTTACACTGGCCTAATAGCTAAGGTCTTAGCTCTTACTCTGGCCTAATGGTTAAGGTCTTAACTCTTACTCTGGCCTAATAGCTAAGGTCTTAGACTCGTACTCTGGCCTACTGGTTAAGGTCTTAACTCTTACTCTGACCTAATAGCTAAGGTCTTAACTCTTACTCTAGCCTAATAGCTCAGGTCTTAGACTCTTACTCTGGCCTAATAGCTAAGGTCTTAACTCTTACTCTGGCCTAATAGCTAAGGTCTTAGATTCGTACTCTGGCCTAATGGTTAAGGTCTTAACTCTTACTCTGGCCTACAGGTTAAGGTCTTAACTCTTACTCTGGCCTACTGGTTAAGGTCTTAACTCTTACTCTGGCCTAATAGCTAAGGTCTTAGACTCGTACTCTGGCCTAATGGTTAAGGCCTTAACTCTTACTCTGGCCTACTGGTTAAGGTCTTAACTCTCAAGCTGGCCTACTGGTTAAGGTCTTAACTCTTACTCTGTCCTAATAGCTAAGGTCTTAGACTCGTACTCTGGCCTAATGGTTAACGTCTTAACTCTTACTCTGGCCTACTGGTTAAGGTCTTAACTCTTACTCTGGCCTAATAGCTAAGGTCTTAACTCTTACTCTGGCCTAATAGCTAAGGTCTTAGACTCGTACTATGGCCTACAGGTTAAGGTCTTAACTCTTACTCTGGCCTACTGGTTAAGGTCTTAACTCTTACTCTGGCCTAATAGCTAAGGTCCTAGACTCGTACTCTGGCCTACTGGTTAAGGTCTTAACTCTTACTATGGTCTACTGGTTAAGGTCTTAACTCTTACTCTGGCCTAATAGCTAAGGTCTTAACTCTTACTCTGGCCTAATAGCTAAGGTCTCAGACTCGTACTCTGGCCTACTGGTTAAGGTCTTAACTCTTACTCTGGCCTAATAGCTAAGGTCTTAGACCCGTACTCTGGCCTAATGGTTAAGGTCTTAACTCTTACTCTGGCCTAATAACTAAGGTCTGAACTCTTACTCTGGCCTAATAGCTAAGGTCTTAACTCTTACTCTGGCCTAATAGCTAAGGTCTTAACTCTTACTCTGGCCTACTAGCTAAGGTCTTAGACTCTTACTCTGGCCTAATAGCTAAGGTCTTAACTCTTACTCTGGCCTAATAGCTAAGGTCTTAGATTCGTACTCTGGCCTAATGGTTAAGGTCTTAACTCTTACTCTGGCCTACAGGTTAAGGTCTTAACTCTTACTCTGGCCTACTGGTTAAGGTCTTAACTCTTACTCTGGCCTACTAGCTAAGGTCTTAGACTCGTACTCTGGCCTAATGGTTAAGGCCTTAACTCTTACTCTGGCCGAATAGCTAAGGTGTTAAACTCGTACTCTGGCCGACTGGTTAAGGTCTTAACTCTTACTCTGGCCTACTGGTTAAGGTCTTAACTCTTACTCTGGCCTAATAGCTAAGGTCTTAGACTCGTACTCTGGCCTAATGGTTAAGGTCTTAACTCTTACTCTGGCCTAATTGCTAATGTCTTAGACTCGTACTCTGGCCTACTGGTTAAGGTCTTAACTCTTACTCTGGCCTAATAGCTAAGGTCTTAGACTCGTACTCTGGCCTAATGGTTAAGGTCTTAACTCTTACTCTGGCCTAATAGCTAAGGTCTTAGACTCGTACTCTGGCCTAATGGTTAAGGTCTTAACTCTTACTCTGGCCTACTGGTTAAGGTCTTAACTCTTACACTGGCCTACTGGTTAAGGTCTTAACTCATACTCTGGCCTAATGGTTAAGGTCTTAACTCTTACTCTGGCCTAATAGCTAAGGTCTTAACTCTTACTCTGGCCTAATGGTTAAGGTCTTAACTCTTACTCTGGCCTAATAGCTAGAGTCTTAACTCTTACTCTGGCCTAATAGCTAAGGTCTTAGACTCGTACTCTGGCCTATTGGTTAAGGTCTGAACTCTTACTCTGGCCAAATAGCTAAGGTCTCAGACTCGTACTCTGGCCTAATGGTTAAGGTCTTAACTCTTACTCTGGCCTACTGGTTAAGGTCTTAACTCTTACTATTGCCTACTGATAAAGGTCTTAACTCTTACTCTGGCCTAATAGCTAAGGTCTTTGACTCGTGCTCTGGCCTAATGGATAAGGTCTTAACTCTTACTCTGGCCGAATAGCTAAGGTCTTAGACTCGTACTCTGGCCTACTGGTTAAATTCTTAACTCTTACTCTGGCCTACTGGTTAAGGTCTTAATTCTTACTCTGGCCTACTGGTTAAGGTCTTAACTCTTACTCTGGCCTAATAGCTAAGGTCTTAGACTCATACTCTGGCCTAATGGTTATGGTCTTAACTCTTACTCTGGCCTAATAGCTAAGGTCTTAGACTCGTACTCTGGAATAATGGTTAAGGTCTTAACTCTTACTCTGGCCTAATAGCTAAGGTCTTAACTCTTACTCTGGCCTAATAGCTAAGGTCTTAGACTCGTACTATGGCCTACAGGTTAAGGTCTTAACTCTTACTCTGGCCTACTGGTTAAGGTCTTAACTCTTACTCTGGCCTAATAGCTAAGGTCCTAGACTCGTACTCTGGCCTACTGGTTAAGGTCTTAACTCTTACTCTGACCTAATAGCTAAGGTCTTAACTCTAACTCTGGCCTAATAGCTAAGGTCGTAGACTCGTACTCTGGCCTAATGGTTAAGGTCTTAACTCTTACTCTGGCCTACTGGTTAAGGTCTTAACTCTTACTCTTGCCTAATAGCTAAGGTCTTAGACTCATACTCTGGCCTAATGGTTAAGGTCTTAACTCTTACTCTGGCCTACTGGTTAAGGTCTTAACTCTTACTCTGGCCTACTGGTTAAGGTCTTAACTCTTACTCTGGCCTAATAGCTAAGGTCTTAGACTCGTACTCTGGCCTAATGGTTAAGGTCTTAACTCTTACTCTGGCCTACTGGTTAAGGTCTTAACTCTTACTATTGCCTACTGATAAAGGTCTTAACTCTTACTCTGGCCTAATAGCTAAGGTCTTTGACTCGTGCTCTGGCCTAATGGATAAGGTCTTAACTCTTACTCTGGCCGAATAGCTAAGGTCTCAGACTCGTACTCTGGCCTAATGGTTAAGGTCTTAACTCTTACTCTGGCCTACTGGTTAAGGTCTTAACTCTTACTATTGCCTACTGATAAAGGTCTTAACTCTTACTCTGGCCTAATAGCTAAGGTCTTTGACTCGTGCTCTGGCCTAATGGATAAGGTCTTAACTCTTACTCTGGCCGAATAGCTAAGGTCTTAGACTCGTACTCTGGCCTACTGGTTAAATTCTTAACTCTTACTCTGGCCTACTGGTTAAGGTCTTAATTCTTACTCTGGCCTACTGGTTAAGGTCTTAACTCTTACTCTGGCCTAATAGCTAAGGTCTTAGACTCATACTCTGGCCTAATGGTTATGGTCTTAACTCTTACTCTGGCCTAATAGCTAAGGTCTTAGACTCGTACTCTGGAATAATGGTTAAGGTCTTAACTCTTACTCTGGCCTAATAGCTAAGGTCTTAACTCTTACTCTGGCCTAATAGCTAAGGTCTTAGACTCGTACTATGGCCTACAGGTTAAGGTCTTAACTCTTACTCTGGCCTACTGGTTAAGGTCTTAACTCTTACTCTGGCCTAATAGCTAAGGTCCTAGACTCGTACTCTGGCCTACTGGTTAAGGTCTTAACTCTTACTCTGACCTAATAGCTAAGGTCTTAACTCTAACTCTGGCCTAATAGCTAAGGTCGTAGACTCGTACTCTGGCCTAATGGTTAAGGTCTTAACTCTTACTCTGGCCTACTGGTTAAGGTCTTAACTCTTACTCTTGCCTAATAGCTAAGGTCTTAGACTCATACTCTGGCCTAATGGTTAAGGTCTTAACTCTTACTCTGGCCTACTGGTTAAGGTCTTAACTCTTACTCTGGCCTACTGGTTAAGGTCTTAACTCTTACTCTGGCCTAATAGCTAAGGTCTTAGACTCGTACTCTGGCCTAATGGTTAAGGTCTTAACTCTTACTCTGGCCTACTGGTTAAGGTCTTAACTCTCACGCTGGCCTACTGGTTAAGGTCTTAACTCTTACTCTGGCCTAATAGCTAAGGTCTTAGACTCGTACTCTGGCCTAATGGTTAAGGTCTTAACTCTTACTCTGGCCTACTGGTTAAGGTCTTAACTCTTACTCTGGCCTAATAGCTAAGGTCTTAACTCTTACTCTGGCCTAATAGCTAAGGTCTTAGACTCGTACTATGGCCTACAGGTTAAGGTCTTAACTCTTACTCTGGCCTACTGGTTAAGGTCTTGACTCTTACTCTGGCCTAATAGCTAAGGTCCTAGACTCGTACTCTGGCCTACTGGTTAAGGTCTTAACTCTTACTCTGACCTATTAGCTAAGGTCTTAACTCTTACTCTGGCCTAATAGCTAAGGTCTTTGACTCGTACTCTGGCCTAATGGTTAAGGTCTTAACTCTTACTCTGGTCTACTGGTTAAGGTCTTAACTCTTACTCTGGCCTAATAGCTAAGGTCTTAGACTCATACTCTGGCCTAATGGTTAAGGTCTTAACTCTTACTCTGGCCTACTGGTTAAGGTCTTAACTCTTACTCTGGCCTACTGGTTAAGGTCTTAACTCTTACGCTGGCCTAATAGCTAAGGTCTTAACTCTTACTCTGGCCTAATAGCTAAGGTCTTAGACTCGTACTCTGGCCTAATGGTTAAGGTCTTAACTCTTACTCTGGCCTAATAGCTAAGGTCTTAACTCTTACTCTGGCCTAATAGCTAAGGTCTTAGACTCGTACTATGGCCTAATGGTTAAGGTCTTAACTCTTACTCTGGCCTACTGGTTAAGGTCTTAACTCTTACGCTGGCCTACAGGTTAAGGTCTTAACTCTTACTCTGGCCTACTGGTTAAGGTCTTAACTCTTACTCTGGCCTAATAGCTAAGGTCCTATACTCGTACTCTGGCCTACTGGTTAAGGTCTTAACTCTTACTCTGACCTAATAGCTAAGGTCTTAACTCTTACTCTGGCCTAAGAGCTAAGGTCTTAGACTCGTACTCTGGCCTAATGGTTAAGGTCTTAACTCTTACTCTGGCCTACTGGTTAAGGTCTTAACTCTTACTCTGGCCTACTGGTTAAGGTCCTAACTCTTACTCTGGCCCAATAGCCAAGGTCTTAACTCTTACTGTGGCCTAATAGCTAAGGTCTTAACTCTTACTCTGGCCTAATAGCTAAGGTCTTAGACTCGTACTCTGGCCTAATGGTTAAGGTCTTAACTCTTACTCTGGCCTACTGGTTAAGGTCTTAACTCTTACTCTGGCCTACTGGTTAAGGTCTTAACTCTTACTCTGGCCTACTGGTTAAGGTCTTAACTCTTACTCTGGCCTAATAGCTAAGGTCTTAACTCATACTCTGGCCTAATAGCTAAGGTCTTAACTCTTACTCTGGCCTAATAGCTAAGGTCTTAGACTCGTACTCTGGCCAAATGGTTAAGGTCTTAACTCTTACTCTGGCCTAATGGTTAAGGTCTTAACTCTTACTCTGGTCTAATAGCTAAGGTCTTAACTCTTACTCTGGCCTAATAGCTAAGGTCTTAGACTCGTACTCTGGCCTACTGGTTAAGGTCTTAACTCTTACTCTGGCCTAATAGCTAAGGTCTTAGAATCATACTCTGGCCTAATGGTTAAGGTCTTAACTCTTACTCTGGCCTACTGGTTAAGGTCTTAACTCTTACTCTGGCCTAATAGCTAAGGTTTTAACTCTTACTCTGGCCTAATAGCTAAGGTCTTAGACTCGTACTCTGGCCAAATGGTTAAGGTCTTAACTCTTACTCTGGCCTAATGGTTAAGGTCTTAACTCTTACTCTGGTCTAATAGCTAAGGTCTTAACTCTTACTCTGGCCTAATAGCTAAGGTCTTAGACTCGTACTCTGGCCTACTGGTTAAGGTCTTAACTCTTACTCCGGCCTAATAGCTAAGGTCTTAGACTCGTACTCTGGCCTAATGGTTAAGGTCATAACTCTTGCTCTGGCCTAATAACTAAGGTCTGAACTCTTACTCTGGCCTAATAGATAAGGTATTAACTCTTACTCTGGCCTAATGGTTAAGGTCTTAACTCTTACTCTGACCGAATAGCTAAGGTCTTAGACTCGTACTCTGGCCTACTGGTTAATGTCTTAACTCTTACTCTGGCCTAATAGCTAAGGTCTTAGACTCTGGCCTAATGGTTAAGGTCTTAACTCTTACACTGGCCTAATAGCTAAGGTCTTAGCTCTTACTCTGGCCTAATGGTTAAGGTCTTAACTCTTACTCTGGCCTAATAGCTAAGGTCTTAGACTCGTACTCTGGCCTACTGGTTAAGGTCTTAACTCTTACTCTGACCTAATAGCTAAGGTCTTAACTCTTACTCTAGCCTAATAGCTCAGGTCTTAGACTCTTACTCTGGCCTAATAGCTAAGGTCTTAACTCTTACTCTGGCCTAATAGCTAAGGTCTTAGATTCGTACTCTGGCCTAATGGTTAAGGTCTTAACTCTTACTCTGGCCTACTGGTTAAGGTCTTAACTCTTACTCTGGCCTAATAGCTAAGGTCCTAGACTCGTACTCTGGCCTACTGGTTAAGGTCTTAACTCTTACTCTGACCTAATAGCTAAGGTCTTAACTCTAACTCTGGCCTAATAGCTAAGGTCGTAGACTCGTACTCTGGCCTAATGGTTAAGGTCTTAACTCTTACTCTGGCCTACTGGTTAAGGTCTTAACTCTTACTCTTGCCTAATAGCTAAGGTCTTAGACTCATACTCTGGCCTAATGGTTAAGGTCTTAACTCTTACTCTGGCCTACTGGTTAAGGTCTTAACTCTTACTCTGGCCTACTGGTTAAGGTCTTAACTCTTACTCTTGCCTAATAGCTAAGGTCTTAGACTCGTACTCTGGCCTAATGGTTAAGGTCTTAACTCTTACTCTGGCCTACTGGTTAAGGTCTTAACTCTTACTATTGCCTACTGATAAAGGTCTTAACTCTTACTCTGGCCTAATAGCTAAGGTCTTTGACTCGTGCTCTGGCCTAATGGATAAGGTCTTAACTCTTACTCTGGCCGAATAGCTAAGGTCTCAGACTCGTACTCTGGCCTAATGGTTAAGGTCTTAACTCTTACTCTGGCCTACTGGTTAAGGTCTTAACTCTTACTATTGCCTACTGATAAAGGTCTTAACTCTTACTCTGGCCTAATAGCTAAGGTCTTTGACTCGTGCTCTGGCCTAATGGATAAGGTCTTAACTCTTACTCTGGCCGAATAGCTAAGGTCTTAGACTCGTACTCTGGCCTACTGGTTAAATTCTTAACTCTTACTCTGGCCTACTGGTTAAGGTCTTAATTCTTACTCTGGCCTACTGGTTAAGGTCTTAACTCTTACTCTGGCCTAATAGCTAAGGTCTTAGACTCATACTCTGGCCTAATGGTTATGGTCTTAACTCTTACTCTGGCCTAATAGCTAAGGTCTTAGACTCGTACTCTGGAATAATGGTTAAGGTCTTAACTCTTACTCTGGCCTAATAGCTAAGGTCTTAACTCTTACTCTGGCCTAATAGCTAAGGTCTTAGACTCGTACTATGGCCTACAGGTTAAGGTCTTAACTCTTACTCTGGCCTACTGGTTAAGGTCTTAACTCTTACTCTGGCCTAATAGCTAAGGTCCTAGACTCGTACTCTGGCCTACTGGTTAAGGTCTTAACTCTTACTCTGACCTAATAGCTAAGGTCTTAACTCTAACTCTGGCCTAATAGCTAAGGTCGTAGACTCGTACTCTGGCCTAATGGTTAAGGTCTTAACTCTTACTCTGGCCTACTGGTTAAGGTCTTAACTCTTACTCTTGCCTAATAGCTAAGGTCTTAGACTCATACTCTGGCCTAATGGTTAAGGTCTTAACTCTTACTCTGGCCTACTGGTTAAGGTCTTAACTCTTACTCTGGCCTACTGGTTAAGGTCTTAACTCTTACTCTGGCCTAATAGCTAAGGTCTTAGACTCGTACTCTGGCCTAATGGTTAAGGTCTTAACTCTTACTCTGGCCTACTGGTTAAGGTCTTAACTCTCACGCTGGCCTACTGGTTAAGGTCTTAACTCTTACTCTGGCCTAATAGCTAAGGTCTTAGACTCGTACTCTGGCCTAATGGTTAAGGTCTTAACTCTTACTCTGGCCTACTGGTTAAGGTCTTAACTCTTACTCTGGCCTAATAGCTAAGGTCTTAACTCTTACTCTGGCCTAATAGCTAAGGTCTTAGACTCGTACTATGGCCTACAGGTTAAGGTCTTAACTCTTACTCTGGCCTACTGGTTAAGGTCTTGACTCTTACTCTGGCCTAATAGCTAAGGTCCTAGACTCGTACTCTGGCCTACTGGTTAAGGTCTTAACTCTTACTCTGACCTATTAGCTAAGGTCTTAACTCTTACTCTGGCCTAATAGCTAAGGTCTTTGACTCGTACTCTGGCCTAATGGTTAAGGTCTTAACTCTTACTCTGGTCTACTGGTTAAGGTCTTAACTCTTACTCTGGCCTAATAGCTAAGGTCTTAGACTCATACTCTGGCCTAATGGTTAAGGTCTTAACTCTTACTCTGGCCTACTGGTTAAGGTCTTAACTCTTACTCTGGCCTACTGGTTAAGGTCTTAACTCTTACGCTGGCCTAATAGCTAAGGTCTTAACTCTTACTCTGGCCTAATAGCTAAGGTCTTAGACTCGTACTCTGGCCTAATGGTTAAGGTCTTAACTCTTACTCTGGCCTAATAGCTAAGGTCTTAACTCTTACTCTGGCCTAATAGCTAAGGTCTTAGACTCGTACTATGGCCTAATGGTTAAGGTCTTAACTCTTACTCTGGCCTACTGGTTAAGGTCTTAACTCTTACGCTGGCCTACAGGTTAAGGTCTTAACTCTTACTCTGGCCTACTGGTTAAGGTCTTAACTCTTACTCTGGCCTAATAGCTAAGGTCCTATACTCGTACTCTGGCCTACTGGTTAAGGTCTTAACTCTTACTCTGACCTAATAGCTAAGGTCTTAACTCTTACTCTGGCCTAAGAGCTAAGGTCTTAGACTCGTACTCTGGCCTAATGGTTAAGGTCTTAACTCTTACTCTGGCCTACTGGTTAAGGTCTTAACTCTTACTCTGGCCTACTGGTTAAGGTCCTAACTCTTACTCTGGCCCAATAGCCAAGGTCTTAACTCTTACTGTGGCCTAATAGCTAAGGTCTTAACTCTTACTCTGGCCTAATAGCTAAGGTCTTAGACTCGTACTCTGGCCTAATGGTTAAGGTCTTAACTCTTACTCTGGCCTACTGGTTAAGGTCTTAACTCTTACTCTGGCCTACTGGTTAAGGTCTTAACTCTTACTCTGGCCTACTGGTTAAGGTCTTAACTCTTACTCTGGCCTAATAGCTAAGGTCTTAACTCATACTCTGGCCTAATAGCTAAGGTCTTAACTCTTACTCTGGCCTAATAGCTAAGGTCTTAGACTCGTACTCTGGCCAAATGGTTAAGGTCTTAACTCTTACTCTGGCCTAATGGTTAAGGTCTTAACTCTTACTCTGGTCTAATAGCTAAGGTCTTAACTCTTACTCTGGCCTAATAGCTAAGGTCTTAGACTCGTACTCTGGCCTACTGGTTAAGGTCTTAACTCTTACTCTGGCCTAATAGCTAAGGTCTTAGAATCATACTCTGGCCTAATGGTTAAGGTCTTAACTCTTACTCTGGCCTACTGGTTAAGGTCTTAACTCTTACTCTGGCCTAATAGCTAAGGTTTTAACTCTTACTCTGGCCTAATAGCTAAGGTCTTAGACTCGTACTCTGGCCAAATGGTTAAGGTCTTAACTCTTACTCTGGCCTAATGGTTAAGGTCTTAACTCTTACTCTGGTCTAATAGCTAAGGTCTTAACTCTTACTCTGGCCTAATAGCTAAGGTCTTAGACTCGTACTCTGGCCTACTGGTTAAGGTCTTAACTCTTACTCCGGCCTAATAGCTAAGGTCTTAGACTCGTACTCTGGCCTAATGGTTAAGGTCATAACTCTTACTCTGGCCTAATAACTAAGGTCTGAACTCTTACTCTGGCCTAATAGATAAGGTATTAACTCTTACTCTGGCCTAATGGTTAAGGTCTTAACTCTTACTCTGACCGAATAGCTAAGGTCTTAGACTCGTACTCTGGCCTACTGGTTAATGTCTTAACTCTTACTCTGGCCTAATAGCTAAGGTCTTAGACTCTGGCCTAATGGTTAAGGTCTTAACTCTTACACTGGCCTAATAGCTAAGGTCTTAGCTCTTACTCTGGCCTAATGGTTAAGGTCTTAACTCTTACTCTGGCCTAATAGCTAAGGTCTTAGACTCGTACTCTGGCCTACTGGTTAAGGTCTTAACTCTTACTCTGACCTAATAGCTAAGGTCTTAACTCTTACTCTAGCCTAATAGCTCAGGTCTTAGACTCTTACTCTGGCCTAATAGCTAAGGTCTTAACTCTTACTCTGGCCTAATAGCTAAGGTCTTAGATTCGTACTCTGGCCTAATGGTTAAGGTCTTAACTCTTACTCTGGCCTACAGGTTAAGGTCTTAACTCTTACTCTGGCCTACTGGTTAAGGTCTTAACTCTTACTCTGGCCTAATAGCTAAGGTCTTAGACTCGTACTCTGGCCTAATGGTTAAGGCCTTAACTCTTACTCTGGCCTACTGGTTAAGGTCTTAACTCTCAAGCTGGCCTACTGGTTAAGGTCTTAACTCTTACTCTGGCCTAATAGCTAAGGTCTTAGACTCGTACTCTGGCCTAATGGTTAACGTCTTAACTCTTACTCTGGCCTACTGGTTAAGGTCTTAACTCTTACTCTGGCCTAATAGCTAAGGTCTTAACTCTTACTCTGGCCTAATAGCTAAGGTCTTAGACTCGTACTATGGCCTACAGGTTAAGGTCTTAACTCTTACTCTGGCCTACTGGTTAAGGTCTTAACTCTTACTCTGGCCTAATAACTAAGGTCCTAGACTCGTACTCTGGCCTACTGGTTAAGGTCTTAACTCTTACTATGGTCTACTGGTTAAGGTCTTAACTCTTACTCTGGCCTAATAGCTAAGGTCTTAACTCTTACTCTGGCCTAATAGCTAAGGTCTCAGACTCGTACTCTGGCCTACTGGTTAAGGTCTTAACTCTTACTCTGGCCTAATAGCTAAGGTCTTAGACCCGTACTCTGGCCTAATGGTTAAGGTCTTAACTCTTACTCTGGCCTAATAACTAAGGTCTGAACTCTTACTCTGGCCTAATAGCTAAGGTCTTAACTCTTACTCTGGCCTAATAGCTAAGGTCTTAACTCTTACTCTGGCCTACTAGCTAAGGTCTTAGACTCTTACTCTGGCCTAATAGCTAAGGTCTTAACTCTTACTCTGGCCTAATAGCTAAGGTCTTAGATTCGTACTCTGGCCTAATAGTTAAGGTCTTAACTCTTACTCTGGCCTACAGGTTAAGGTCTTAACTCTTACTCTGGCCTACTGGTTAAGGTCTTAACTCTTACTCTGGCCTACTAGCTAAGGTCTTAGACTCGTACTCTGGCCTAATGGTTAAGGCCTTAACTCTTACTCTGGCCGAATAGCTAAGGTGTTAAACTCGTACTCTGGCCGACTGGTTAAGGTCTTAACTCTTACTCTGGCCTACTGGTTAAGGTCTTAACTCTTACTCTGGCCTAATAGCTAAGGTCTTAGACTCGTACTCTGGCCTAATGGTTAAGGTCTTAACTCTTACTCTGGCCTAATTGCTAATGTCTTAGACTCGTACTCTGGCCTACTGGTTAAGGTCTTAACTCTTACTCTGGCCTAATAGCTAAGGTCTTAGACTCGTACTCTGGCCTAATGGTTAAGGTCTTAACTCTTACTCTGGCCTAATAGCTAAGGTCTTAGACTCGTACTCTGGCCTAATGGTTAAGGTCTTAACTCTTACTCTGGCCTACTGGTTAAGGTCTTAACTCTTACACTGGCCTACTGGTTAAGGTCTTAACTCATACTCTGGCCTAATGGTTAAGGTCTTAACTCTTACTCTGGCCTAATAGCTAAGGTCTTAACTCTTACTCTGGCCTAATGGTTAAGGTCTTAACTCTTACTCTGGCCTAATAGCTAGAGTCTTAACTCTTACTCTGGCCTAATAGCTAAGGTCTTAGACTCGTACTCTGGCCTATTGGTTAAGGTCTGAACTCTTACTCTGGCCAAATAGCTAAGGTCTCAGACTCGTACTCTGGCCTAATGGTTAAGGTCTTAACTCTTACTCTGGCCTAATGGTTAAGGTCTTAACTCTTACTCTGGTCTAATAGCTAAGGTCTTAACTCTTACTCTGGCCTAATAGCTAAGGTCTTAGACTCGTACTCTGGCCTACTGGTTAAGGTCTTAACTCTTACTCTGGCCTAATAGCTAAGGTCTTAGAATCATACTCTGGCCTAATGGTTAAGGTCTTAACTCTTACTCTGGCCTACTGGTTAAGGTCTTAACTCTTACTCTGGCCTAATAGCTAAGGTCTTAGACTCGTACTCTGGCCAAATGGTTAAGGTCTTAACTCTTACTCTGGCCTAATGGTTAAGGTCTTAACTCTTACTCTGGTCTAATAGCTAAGGTCTTAACTCTTACTCTGGCCTAATAGCTAAGGTCTTAGACTCGTACTCTGGCCTACTGGTTAAGGTCTTAACTCTTACTCTGGCCTAATAGCTAAGGTCTTAGACTCGTACTCTGGCCTAATGGTTAAGGTCATAACTCTTACTCTGGCCTAATAACTAAGGTCTGAACTCTTACTCTGGCCTAATAGATAAGGTATTAACTCTTACTCTGGCCTAATGGTTAAGGTCTTAACTCTTACTCTGACCGAATAGCTAAGGTCTTAGACTCGTACTCTGGCCTACTGGTTAATGTCTTAACTCTTACTCTGGCCTAATAGCTAAGGTCTTAGACTCTGGCCTAATGGTTAAGGTCTTAACTCTTACACTGGCCTAATAGCTAAGGTCTTAGCTCTTACTCTGGCCTAATGGTTAAGGTCTTAACTCTTACTCTGGCCTAATAGCTAAGGTCTTAGACTCGTACTCTGGCCTACTGGTTAAGGTCTTAACTCTTACTCTGACCTAATAGCTAAGGTCTTAACTCTTACTCTAGCCTAATAGCTCAGGTCTTAGACTCTTACTCTGGCCTAATAGCTAAGGTCTTAACTCTTACTCTGGCCTAATAGCTAAGGTCTTAGATTCGTACTCTGGCCTAATGGTTAAGGTCTTAACTCTTACTCTGGCCTACAGGTTAAGGTCTTAACTCTTACTCTGGCCTACTGGTTAAGGTCTTAACTCTTACTCTGGCCTAATAGCTAAGGTCTTAGACTCGTACTCTGGCCTAATGGTTAAGGCCTTAACTCTTACTCTGGCCTACTGGTTAAGGTCTTAACTCTCAAGCTGGCCTACTGGTTAAGGTCTTAACTCTTACTCTGGCCTAATAGCTAAGGTCTTAGACTCGTACTCTGGCCTAATGGTTAACGTCTTAACTCTTACTCTGGCCTACTGGTTAAGGTCTTAACTCTTACTCTGGCCTAATAGCTAAGGTCTTAACTCTTACTCTGGCCTAATAGCTAAGGTCTTAGACTCGTACTATGGCCTACAGGTTAAGGTCTTAACTCTTACTCTGGCCTACTGGTTAAGGTCTTAACTCTTACTCTGGCCTAATAGCTAAGGTCCTAGACTCGTACTCTGGCCTACTGGTTAAGGTCTTAACTCTTACTATGGTCTACTGGTTAAGGTCTTAACTCTTACTCTGGCCTAATAGCTAAGGTCTTAACTCTTACTCTGGCCTAATAGCTAAGGTCTCAGACTCGTACTCTGGCCTACTGGTTAAGGTCTTAACTCTTACTCTGGCCTAATAGCTAAGGTCTTAGACCCGTACTCTGGCCTAATGGTTAAGGTCTTAACTCTTACTCTGGCCTAATAACTAAGGTCTGAACTCTTACTCTGGCCTAATAGCTAAGGTCTTAACTCTTACTCTGGCCTAATAGCTAAGGTCTTAACTCTTACTCTGGCCTACTAGCTAAGGTCTTAGACTCTTACTCTGGCCTAATAGCTAAGGTCTTAACTCTTACTCTGGCCTAATAGCTAAGGTCTTAGATTCGTACTCTGGCCTAATGGTTAAGGTCTTAACTCTTACTCTGGCCTACAGGTTAAGGTCTTAACTCTTACTCTGGCCTACTGGTTAAGGTCTTAACTCTTACTCTGGCCAACTAGCTAAGGTCTTAGACTCGTACTCTGGCCTAATGGTTAAGGCCTTAACTCTTACTCTGGCCGAATAGCTAAGGTGTTAAACTCGTACTCTGGCCGACTGGTTAAGGTCTTAACTCTTACTCTGGCCTACTGGTTAAGGTCTTAACTCTTACTCTGGCCTAATAGCTAAGGTCTTAGACTCGTACTCTGGCCTAATGGTTAAGGTCTTAACTCTTACTCTGGCCTAATTGCTAATGTCTTAGACTCGTAATCTGGCCTACTGGTTAAGGTCTTAACTCTTACTCTGGCC
Organism: Triturus cristatus; assembly: GCF_964204655.1. NCBI lineage: Eukaryota > Metazoa > Chordata > Amphibia > Caudata > Salamandridae > Triturus > Triturus cristatus. The sequence goes on along the minus strand of NW_028187982.1, from coordinate 355,656 downwards.
TAATAGCTAAGGTCTTAGACTCGTACTCTGGCCTAATGGTTAAGGTCTTAACTCTTACTCTGGCCTAATAGCTAAGGTCTTAGACTCGTACTCTGGCCTAATGGTTAAGGTCTTAACTCTTACTCTGGCCTACTGGTTAAGGTCTTAACTCTTACACTGGCCTACTGGTTAAGGTCTTAACTCATACTCTGGCCTAATGGTTAAGGTCTTAACTCTTACTCTGGCCTAATAGCTAAGGTCTTAACTCTTACTCTGGCCTAATGGTTAAGGTCTTAACTCTTACTCTGGCCTAATAGCTAGAGTCTTAACTCTTACTCTGGCCTAATAGCTAAGGTCTTAGACTCGTACTCTGGCCTATTGGTTAAGGTCTGAACTCTTACTCTGGCCAAATAGCTAAGGTCTCAGACTCGTACTCTGGCCTAATGGTTAAGGTCTTAACTCTTACTCTGGCCTACTGGTTAAGGTCTTAACTCTTACTATTGCCTACTGATAAAGGTCTTAACTCTTACTCTGACCTAATAGCTAAGGTCTTTGACTCGTGCTCTGGCCTAATGGATAAGGTCTTAACTCTTACTCTGGCCGAATAGCTAAGGTCTTAGACTCGTACTCTGGCCTACTGGTTAAATTCTTAACTCTTACTCTGGCCTACTGGTTAAGGTCTTAATTCTTACTCTGGCCTACTGGTTAAGGTCTTAACTCTTACTCTGGCCTAATAGCTAAGGTCTTAGACTCATACTCTGGCCTAATGGTTATGGTCTTAACTCTTACTCTGGCCTAATAGCTAAGGTCTTAGACTCGTACTCTGGAATAATGGTTAAGGTCTTAACTCTTACTCTGGCCTAATAGCTAAGGTCTTAACTCTTACTCTGGCCTAATAGCTAAGGTCTTAGACTCGTACTATGGCCTACAGGTTAAGGTCTTAACTCTTACTCTGGCCTACTGGTTAAGGTCTTAACTCTTACTCTGGCCTAATAGCTAAGGTCCTAGACTCGTACTCTGGCCTACTGGTTAAGGTCTTAACTCTTACTCTGACCTAATAGCTAAGGTCTTAACTCTAACTCTGGCCTAATAGCTAAGGTCGTAGACTCGTACTCTGGCCTAATGGTTAAGGTCTTAACTCTTACTCTGGCCTACTGGTTAAGGTCTTAACTCTTACTCTGGCCTACTGGTTAAGGTCCTAACTCTTACTCTGGCCCAATAGCCAAGGTCTTAACTCTTACTGTGGCCTAATAGCTAAGGTCTTAACTCTTACTCTGGCCTAATAGCTAAGGTCTTAGACTCGTACTCTGGCCTAATGGTTAAGGTCTTAACTCTTACTCTGGCCTACTGGTTAAGGTCTTAACTCTTACTCTGGCCTACTGGTTCAGGTCTTAACTCTTACTCTGGCCTACTGGTTAAGGTCTTAACTCTTACTCTGGCCTAATAGCTAAGGTCTTAACTCTTACTCTGGCCTAATAGCTAAGGTCTTAACTCTTACTCTGGCCTAATAGCTAAGGTCCTAGACTCGTACTCTGGCCTACTGGTTAAGGTCTTAACTCTTACTCTGACCTAATAGCTAAGGTCTTAACTCTAACTCTGGCCTAATAGCTAAGGTCGTAGACTCGTACTCTGGCCTAATGGTTAAGGTCTTAACTCTTACTCTGGCCTACTGGTTAAGGTCTTAACTCTTACTCTGGCCTAATAGCTAAGGTCTTAGACTCGTACTCTGGCCTAATGGTTAAGGTCTTAACTCTTACTCTGGCCTAATAGCTAAGGTCTTAGACTCGTACTCTGGCCTAATGGTTAAGGTCTTAACTCTTACTCTGGCCTACTGGTTAAGGTCTTAACTCTTACACTGGCCTACTGGTTAAGGTCTTAACTCATACTCTGGCCTAATGGTTAAGGTCTTAACTCTTACTCTGGCCTAATAGCTAAGGTCTTAACTCTTACTCTGGCCTAATGGTTAAGGTCTTAACTCTTACTCTGGCCTAATAGCTAGAGTCTTAACTCTTACTCTGGCCTAATAGCTAAGGTCTTAGACTCGTACTCTGGCCTATTGGTTAAGGTCTGAACTCTTACTCTGGCCAAATAGCTAAGGTCTCAGACTCGTACTCTGGCCTAATGGTTAAGGTCTTAACTCTTACTCTGGCCTAATAGCTAAGGTCTTAGACTCGTACTCTGGCCTAATGGTTAAGGTCTTAACTCTTACTCTGGCCTACTGGTTAAGGTCTTAACTCTTACACTGGCCTACTGGTTAAGGTCTTAACTCATACTCTGGCCTAATGGTTAAGGTCTTAACTCTTACTCTGGCCTAATAGCTAAGGTCTTAACTCTTACTCTGGCCTAATGGTTAAGGTCTTAACTCTTACTCTGGCCTAATAGCTAGAGTCTTAACTCTTACTCTGGCCTAATAGCTAAGGTCTTAGACTCGTACTCTGGCCTATTGGTTAAGGTCTGAACTCTTACTCTGGCCAAATAGCTAAGGTCTCAGACTCGTACTCTGGCCTAATGGTTAAGGTCTTAACTCTTACTCTGGCCTACTGGTTAAGGTCTTAACTCTTACTATTGCCTACTGATAAAGGTCTTAACTCTTACTCTGGCCTAATAGCTAAGGTCTTTGACTCGTGCTCTGGCCTAATGGATAAGGTCTTAACTCTTACTCTGGCCGAATAGCTAAGGTCTTAGACTCGTACTCTGGCCTACTGGTTAAATTCTTAACTCTTACTCTGGCCTACTGGTTAAGGTCTTAATTCTTACTCTGGCCTACTGGTTAAGGTCTTAACTCTTACTCTGGCCTAATAGCTAAGGTCTTAGACTCATACTCTGGCCTAATGGTTATGGTCTTAACTCTTACTCTGGCCTAATAGCTAAGGTCTTAGACTCGTACTCTGGAATAATGGTTAAGGTCTTAACTCTTACTCTGGCCTAATAGCTAAGGTCTTAACTCTTACTCTGGCCTAATAGCTAAGGTCTTAGACTCGTACTATGGCCTACAGGTTAAGGTCTTAACTCTTACTCTGGCCTACTGGTTAAGGTCTTAACTCTTACTCTGGCCTAATAGCTAAGGTCCTAGACTCGTACTCTGGCCTACTGGTTAAGGTCTTAACTCTTACTCTGACCTAATAGCTAAGGTCTTAACTCTAACTCTGGCCTAATAGCTAAGGTCGTAGACTCGTACTCTGGCCTAATGGTTAAGGTCTTAACTCTTACTCTGGCCTACTGGTTAAGGTCTTAACTCTTACTCTGGCCTACTGGTTAAGGTCCTAACTCTTACTCTGGCCCAATAGCCAAGGTCTTAACTCTTACTGTGGCCTAATAGCTAAGGTCTTAACTCTTACTCTGGCCTAATAGCTAAGGTCTTAGACTCGTACTCTGGCCTAATGGTTAAGGTCTTAACTCTTACTCTGGCCTACTGGTTAAGGTCTTAACTCTTACTCTGGCCTACTGGTTAAGGTCTTAACTCTTACTCTGGCCTACTGGTTAAGGTCTTAACTCTTACTCTGGCCTAATAGCTAAGGTCTTAACTCTTACTCTGGCCTAATAGCTAAGGTCTTAACTCTTACTCTGGCCTAATAGCTAAGGTCTTAGACTCGTACTCTGGCCAAATGGTTAAGGTCTTAACTCTTACTCTGGCCTAATGGTTAAGGTCTTAACTCTTACTCTGGTCTAATAGCTAAGGTCTTAACTCTTACTCTGGCCTAATAGCTAAGGTCTTAGACTCGTACTCTGGCCTACTGGTTAAGGTCTTAACTCTTACTCTGGCCTAATAGCTAAGGTCTTAGAATCATACTCTGGCCTAATGGTTAAGGTCTTAACTCTTACTCTGGCCTACTGGTTAAGGTCTTAACTCTTACTCTGGCCTAATAGCTAAGGTCTTAACTCTTACTCTGGCCTAATAGCTAAGGTCTTAGACTCGTACTCTGGCCAAATGGTTAAGGTCTTAACTCTTACTCTGGCCTAATGGTTAAGGTCTTAACTCTTACTCTGGTCTAATAGCTAAGGTCTTAACTCTTACTCTGGCCTAATAGCTAAGGTCTTAGACTCGTACTCTGGCCTACTGGTTAAGGTCTTAACTCTTACTCCGGCCTAATAGCTAAGGTCTTAGACTCGTACTCTGGCCTAATGGTTAAGGTCATAACTCTTACTCTGGCCTAATAACTAAGGTCTGAACTCTTACTCTGGCCTAATAGATAAGGTATTAACTCTTACTCTGGCCTAATGGTTAAGGTCTTAACTCTTACTCTGACCGAATAGCTAAGGTCTTAGACTCGTACTCTGGCCTACTGGTTAATGTCTTAACTCTTACTCTGGCCTAATAGCTAAGGTCTTAGACTCGTACTCTGGCCTAATGGTTAAGGTCTTAACTCTTACACTGGCCTAATAGCTAAGGTCTTAGCTCTTACTCTGGCCTAATGGTTAAGGTCTTAACTCTTACTCTGGCCTAATAGCTAAGGTCTTAGACTCGTACTCTGGCCTACTGGTTAAGGTCTTAACTCTTACTCTGACCTAATAGCTAAGGTCTTAACTCTTACTCTAGCCTAATAGCTAAGGTCTTAGACTCGTACTCTGGCCTAATGGTTAAGGTCCTAACTCTTACTCTGGCCTACTGGTTAAGGTCTTAACTCTTACTCTGGCCTAATAGCTAAGGTCTTAGACTTGTACTCTGGCCTAATGGTTAAGGTCTTAACTCTTACTCTGGCCTACTGGTTAAAGTCATAAATCTTACTCTGGACTACTGGTTAAGGTCTTAACTCTTACTCTGGCCTAATAGCTAAGGTCTTAACTCATACTCTGGCCTAATAGATAAGGATTTAAGTCTTACTCTGGCCTAATGGTTAAGGTCTTAACTCTTACTCTGGCCTAATAGATAAGGTCTTAACTCTTACTCTGGCCTAATGGTTAAGGTCTTAACTCTTACTCTGGTCTAATAGCTAAGGTCTTAACTCTGACTCTGGCCTAATAGCTAAGGTCTTAGACTCGTACTCTGGCCTACTGGTTAAGGTCTTAACTCTTACTCTGGCCTAATAGCTAAGGTCTTAGACTCGTACTCTGGCCTAATGGTTAAGGTCTTAACTCTTACTCTGGCCTAATAACTAAGGTCTGAACTCTTACTCTGGCCTAATAGCCAAGGTCTTAACTCTTACTCTGGCCTAATAGCTAAGGTCTTAACTCTTACTCTGGCCTAATAGCTAAGGTCTTAGACTCTTACTCTGGCCTAATAGCTAAGGTCTTAACTCTTACTCTGGCCTAATAGCTAAGGTCTTAGACTCGTACTCTGGCCTAATGGTTAAGGTCTTAACTCTTACTCTGGCCTACAGGTTAAGGTCTTAACTCTTACTCTGGCCTACTGGTTAAGGTCTTAACTCTTACTCTGGCCTAATAGCTAAGGTCTTAGACTCGTACTCTGGCCTAATGGTTAAGGCCTTAACTCTTACTCTGGCCTACTGGTTAAGGTCTTAACTCTTACTCTGGCCTAATAGCTAAGGTCTTAGACTCATGCTCTGGCCTAATGGTTACGGCCTTAACTCTTACTCTGGCCGAATAGCTAAGGTCTTAAACTCGTACTCTGGCCTACTGGTTAAGGTCTTAACTCTTACTCTGGCCTACTGGTTAAGGTCTTAACTCTTACTCTGGCCTAATAGCTAAGGTCTTAACTCTTACTCTGGCCTAATAGCTAAGGTCTTAGACTCGTACTCTGGCCTAATGGTTAAGGTCTTAACTCTTACTCTGGCCTACTGGTTAAGGTCTCAACTCTTACGCTGGCCTACTGGTTAAGGTCTTAACTCTTACTCTGGCCTAATGGTTAAGGTCTTAACTCTTACTCTGGCCTAATAGCTATGGTCTTAACTCTTACTCTGGCCTAATGGTTAAGGTCTTAACTCTTACTCTGGCCTAATAGCTAAGGTCTTAACTCTTACTCTGGCCTAATAGCTAAGGTGTTAGACTCGTACTCTGGCCTACTGGTTAAGGTCTTAATTCTATCTCTGGCCAAATAGCTAAGGTCTCAGACTCGTACTCTGGCCTACTGGTTAAGGTCTTAACTCTTACGCTGGCCTACTGGTTAAGGTCTTAAGTCTTACTCTGGCCTAATAGCTAAGGTCTTAGACTCGTACTCTGGCCTAATGGTTAAGGTCTTAACACTTACTCTGGACTACTGGTTAAGGTCTTAACTCTTACTCTGGCCTAATAGCTAGGGTCTTAACTCTTACTCTGGCCTAATAGCTAAGGTCTTAGACTCGTACTCTGGCCTAATGGTTAAGGTATTAACTCTTACTCTGGCCTAATAGCTAAGGTCTTAACTCTTACTCTGGCCTAATAGCTAAGGTCTTAACTTTTACTCTGGCCTAATAGCTAAGGTCCTATACTCGTACTCTGGCCTACTGGTTAAGGTCTTAACTCTTACTCTGACCTAATAGCTAAGGTCTTAACTCTTACTCTGGCCTAATAGCTAAGGTCTTAGACTCGTACTCTGGCCTAATGGTTAAGGTCTTAACTCTTACTCTGGCCTACTGGCTAAGGTCTTAACTCTTACTCTGGCCTTATAGCTAAGGTCTTAGACTCGTACTCTGGCCTAATGGTTAAGGTCTTAACTCTTACTCTAGCCTTCTGGTTAAGGTCTTAACTCTTACTCTGGCCTACTGGTTAAGGTCTTAACTCTTACTCTGGCCTAATAGCTAAGGTCTTAACTCATACTCTGGCCTAATGGTTAAGGTCTTAACTCTTGCTCTGGCCTAATAGCTAAGGTCTTAACTCTTACTCTGGCCTAATAGCTAAGGTCTTAGACTCGTACTCTGGCCTAATGGTTAAGGTCTTAACTCTTACCCTGGCCTAAAAGCTAAGGTCTTAGACACGTACTCTGGCCTAATAGCTAAGTTCTTAGACTCGTACTCTGGTCTAATAGCTAAGGTCTTAGACTCATACTCTGGCCTAATGGTTAAGGTCTTAACTCTTAATCTGGCCTAATAGCTAAGGTCTTAGACTCGTACTCTGGCCTACTGGTTAAGGTCTTAACTCTTATGCTGGCCTACTGGTTAAGGTCTTAACTCTTACTCTGGCCTACTGGTTAAGGTCTTAACTCTTACTCTTGCCTAATAGGTAAGGTCTTAGACTCGTACTCTGGCCTAATGGTTAAGGTCTTAACTCTTACTCTGGCCTAATAGCTAAGGTCTTAGACTCGTACTCTGGCCTAATGGTTAAGGTCTTAACTCTTACTCTGGCCTAATAGCTAAGGTCTTAACTCCTACTCTGGCCTAATAGCTGAGGTCTTAGACTCATATTATGGCCTACAGGTTAAGGTCTTAACTCTTACTCTGGCCTACTGGTTAAGGTCTTAACTCTTACTCTGGCCTAATAGCTAAGGTCCTAGACTCGTACTCTGGCCTACTGGTTAAGGTCTTAACTCTTACTCTGACCTAATAGCTAAGGTCTTAACTCTTACTCTGGCCTAATAGCTAAGGTCTTAGACTCGTACTCTGGCTTAATGGTTAAGGTCCTAACTCTTACTCTGGCCTACTGGTTAAGGTCTTAACTCTTACTCTGGCCTAATAGCTAAGGTCTTAGACTCGTACTCTGGCCTAATGGTTAAGGTCCTAACTCTTACTCTGGCCTACTGGTTAAGGTCTTAACTCTTACTCTGGCCTAATAGCTAAGGTCTTAGACTTGTACTCTGGCCTAATGGTTAAGGTCTTAACTCTTACTCTGGCCTACTGGTTAAAGTCATAACTCTTACTCTGGACTACTGGTTAAGGTCTTAACTCTTACTCTGGCCTAATAGCTAAGGTCTTAACTCATACTCTGGCCTAATAGATAAGGATTTAAGTCTTACTCTGGCCGAATGGTTAAGGTCTTAACTCTTACTCTGGCCTAATAGCTAAGGTCTTAACTCTTACTCTGGCCTAATGGTTAAGGTCTTAACTCTTACTCTGGTCTAATAGCTAAGGTCTTAACTCTGACTCTGGCCTAATAGCTAAGGTCTTAGACTCGTACTCTGGCCTACTGGTTAAGGTCTTAACTCTTACTCTGGCCTAATAGCTAAGGTCTTAGACTCGTACTCTGGCCTAATGGTTAAGGTCTTAACTCTTACTCTGGCCTAATAACTAAGGTCTGAACTCTTACTCTGGCCTAATAGCCAAGGTCTTAACTCTTACTCTGGCCTAATAGCTAAGGTCTTAACTCTTACTCTGGCCTAATAGCTAAGGTCTTAGACTCTTACTCTGGCCTAATAGCTAAGGTCTTAACTCTTACTCTGGCCTAATAGCTAAGGTCTTAGACTCGTACTCTGGCCTAATGGTTAAGGTCTTAACTCTTACTCTGGCCTACAGGTTAAGGTCTTAACTCTTACTCTGGCCTACTGGTTAAGGTCTTAACTCTTACTCTGGCCTAATAGCTAAGGTCTTAGACTCGTACTCTGGCCTAATGGTTAAGGCCTTAACTCTTACTCTGGCCTACTGGTTAAGGTCTTAACTCTTACTCTGGCCTAATAGCTAAGGTCTTAGACTCATGCTCTGGCCTAATGGTTACGGCCTTAACTCTTACTCTGGCCGAATAGCTAAGGTCTTAAACTCGTACTCTGGCCTACTGGTTAAGGTCTTAACTCTTACTCTGGCCTACTGGTTAAGGTCTTAACTCTTACTCTGGCCTAATAGCTAAGGTCTTAACTCTTACTCTGGCCTAATAGCTAAGGTCTTAGACTCGTACTCTGGCCTAATGGTTAAGGTCTTAACTCTTACTCTGGCCTACTGGTTAAGGTCTTAACTCTTACGCTGGCCTACTGGTTAAGGTCTTAACTCTTACTCTGGCCTAATGGTTAAGGTCTTAACTCTTACTCTGGCCTAATAGCTATGGTCTTAACTCTTACTCTGGCCTAATGGTTAAGGTCTTAACTCTTACTCTGGCCTAATAGCTAAGGTCTTAACTCTTACTCTGGCCTAATAGCTAAGGTGTTAGACTCGTACTCTGGCCTACTGGTTAAGGTCTTAATTCTATCTCTGGCCAAATAGCTAAGGTCTCAGACTCGTACTCTGGCCTACTGGTTAAGGTCTTAACTCTTACGCTGGACTACTGGTTAAGGTCTTAAGTCTTACTCTGGCCTAATAGCTAAGGTCTTAGACTCGTACTCTGGCCTAATGGTTAAGGTCTTAACACTTACTCTGGACTACTGGTTAAGGTCTTAACTCTTACTCTGGCCTAATAGCTAGGGTCTTAACTCTTACTCTGGCCTAATAGCTAAGGTCTTAGACTCGTACTCTGGCCTAATGGTTAAGGTATTAACTCTTACTCTGGCCTAATAGCTAAGGTCTTAACTCTTACTCTGGCCTAATAGCTAAGGTCTTAGACTCGTACTATGGCCTACAGGTTAAGGTCTTAACTCTTACTCTGGCCTACTGGTTAAGGTCTTAACTCTTACTCTGGCCTAATAGCTAAGGTCCTATACTCGTACTCTGGCCTACTGGTTAAGGTCTTGACTCTTACTCTGACCTATTAGCTAAGGTCTTAACTCTTACTCTGGCCTAATAGCTAAGGTCTTTGACTCGTACTCTGGCCTACTGGTTAAGGTCTTAACTCTTACTCTGGTCTACTGGTTAAGGTCTTAACTCTTACTCTGGCCTAATAGCTAAGGTCTTAACTCTTACTCTGGCCTAATAGCTAAGGTCTTAGACTCGTACTCTGGCCTACTGGTTAAGGTCTTAACTCTTACTCTGGCCTAATAGCTAAGGTCTTAGACCCGTACTCTGGCCTAATGGTTAAGGTCTTAACTCTTACTCTGGCCTAATAACTAAGGTCTGAACTCTTACTCTGGCCTAATAGCTAAGGTCTTAACTCTTACTCTGGCCTAATAGCTAAGGTCTTAACTCTTACTCTGGCCTAATAGCTAAGGTCTTAGACTCTTACTCTGGCCTAATAGCTAAGGTCTTAACTCTTACTCTGGCCTAATAGCTAAGGTCTTAGATTCGTACTCTGGCCTAATGGTTAAGGTCTTAACTCCTACTCTGGCCTACAGGTTAAGGTCTTAACTCTTACTCTGGCCTACTGGTTAAGGTCTTAACTCTTACTCTGGCCTAATAGCTAAGGTCTTAGACTCGTACTCTGGCCTAATGGTTAAGGCCTTAACTCTTACTCTGGCCTACTGGTTAAGGTCTTAACTCTCAAGCTGGCCTACTGGTTAAGGTCTTAACTCTTACTCTGGCCTAATAGCTAAGGTCTTAGACTCGTACTCTGGCCTAATGGTTAACGTCTTAACTCTTACTCTGGCCTACTGGTTAAGGTCTTAACTCTTACTCTGGCCTAATAGCTAAGGTCTTAACTCTTACTCTGGCCTAATAGCTAAGGTCTTAGACTCGTACTATGGCCTACAGGTTAAGGTCTTAACTCTTACTCTGGCCTACTGGTTAAGGTCTTAACTCTTACTCTGGCCTAATAGCTAAGGTCCTAGACTCGTACTCTGGCCTACTGCTTAAGGTCTTGACTCTTACTCTGACCTATTAGCTAAGGTCTTAACTCTTACTCTGGCCTAATAGCTAAGGTCTTTGACTCGTACTCTGGCCTACTGGTTAAGGTCTTAACTCTTACTATGGTCTACTGGTTAAGGTCTTAACTCTTACTCTGGCCTAATAGCTAAGGTCTTAACTCTTACTCTGGCCTAATAGCTAAGGTCTTAGACTCGTACTCTGGCCTACTGGTTAAGGTCTTAACTCTTACTCTGGCCTAATAGCTAAGGTCTTAGACCCGTACTCTGGCCTAATGGTTAAGGTCTTAACTCTTACTCTGGCCTAATAACTAAGGTCTGAACTCTTACTCTGGCCTAATAGCTAAGGTCTTAACTCTTACTCTGGCCTAATAGCTAAGGTCTTAACTCTTACTCTGGCCTAATAGCTAAGGTCTTAGACTCTTACTCTGGCCTAATAGCTAAGGTCTTAACTCTTACTCTGGCCTAATAGCTAAGGTCTTAGATTCGTACTCTGGCCTAATGGTTAAGGTCTTAACTCTTACTCTGGCCTACAGGTTAAGGTCTTAACGCTTACTCTGGCCTACTGGTTAAGGTCTTAACTCTTACTCTGGCCTACTAGCTAAGGTCTTAGACTCGTACTCTGGCCTAATGGTTAAGGCCTTAACTCTTACTCTGGCTGAATAGCTAAGGTCTTAAACTCGTACTCTGGCCGACTGGTTAAGGTCTTAACTCTTACTCTGGCCTACTGGTTAAGGTCTTAACTCTTACTCTGGCCTAATAGCTAAGGTCTTAGACTCGTACTCTGACCTAATGGTTATGGTCTTAACTCTTAATCTGGCATACTGGTTAAGGTCTTAACTCTTACTCTGGCCTAATAGCTAAGGTCTTAACTCTTACTCTGGCCTAATAGCTAAGGTCTTAGACTCGTACTCTGGCCTAATGGTTAAGGTCTTAACTCTTACTCTGGCCTACTGGTTAAGGTCTTAACTCTTACACTGGCCTACTGGTTAAGGTCTTAACTCATACTCTGGCCTAATGGTTAAGGTCTTAACTCTTACTCTGGCCTAATAGCTAAGGTCTTAACTCTTACTCTGGCCTAATGGTTAAGGTCTTAACTCTTACTCTGGCCTAATAGCTAGAGTCTTAACTCTTACTCTGGCCTAATAGCTAAGGTCTTAGACTCGTACTCTGGCCTATTGGTTAAGGTCTTAACTCTTACTCTGGCCAAATAGCTAAGGTCTCAGACTCGTACTCTGGCCTAATGGTTAAGGTCTTAACTCTTACTCTGGCCTACTGGTTAAGGTCTTAACTCTTACTATTGCCTACTGATAAAGGTCTTAACTCTTACTCTGGCCTAATAGCTAAGGTCTTTGACTCGTGCTCTGGCCTAATGGATAAGGTCTTAACTCTTACTCTGGCCGAATAGCTAAGGTCTTAGACTCGTACTCTGGCCTACTGGTTAAATTCTTAACTCTTACTCTGGCCTACTGGTTAAGGTCTTAATTCTTACTCTGGCCTACTGGTTAAGGTCTTAACTCTTACTCTGGCCTAATAGCTAAGGTCTTAGACTCATACTCTGGCCTAATGGTTATGGTCTTAACTCTTACTCTGGCCTAATAGCTAAGGTCTTAGACTCGTACTCTGGAATAATGGTTAAGGTCTTAACTCTTACTCTGGCCTAATAGCTAAGGTCTTAACTCTTACTCTGGCCTAATAGCTAAGGTCTTAGACTCGTACTATGGCCTACAGGTTAAGGTCTTAACTCTTACTCTGGCCTACTGGTTAAGGTCTTAACTCTTACTCTGGCCTAATAGCTAAGGTCCTAGACTCGTACTCTGGCCTACTGGTTAAGGTCTTAACTCTTACTCTGACCTAATAGCTAAGGTCTTAACTCTAACTCTGGCCTAATAGCTAAGGTCGTAGACTCGTACTCTGGCCTAATGGTTAAGGTCTTAACTCTTACTCTGGCCTACTGGCTAAGGTCTTAACTCTTACTCTTGCCTAATAGCTAAGGTCTTAGACTCATACTCTGGCCTAATGGTTAAGGTCTTAACTCTTACTCTGGCCTACTGGTTAAGGTCTTAACTCTTACTCTGGCCTACTGGTTAAGGTCTTAACTCTTACTCTGGCCTAATAGCTAAGGTCTTAGACTTGTACTCTGGCCTAATGGTTAAGGTCTTAACTCTTACTCTGGCCTACTGGTTAAGGTCTTAACTCTCACGCTGGCCTACTGGTTAAGGTCTTAACTCTTACTCTGGCCTAATAGCTAAGGTCTTAGACTCGTACTCTGGCCTAATGGTTAAGGTCTTAACTCTTACTCTGGCCTACTGGTTAAGGTCTTAACTCTTACTCTGGCCTAATAGCTAAGGTCTTAACTCTTACTCTGGCCTAATAGCTAAGGTCTTAGACTCGTACTATGGCCTACAGGTTAAGGTCTTAACTCTTACTCTGGCCTACTGGTTAAGGTCTTGACTCTTACTCTGGCCTAATAGCTAAGGTCCTAGACTCGTACTCTGGCCTACTGGTTAAGGTCTTAACTCTTACTCTGACCTATTAGCTAAGGTCTTAACTCTTACTCTGGCCTAATAGCTAAGGTCTTTGACTCGTACTCTGGCCTAATGGTTAAGGTCTTAACTCTTACTCTGGTCTACTGGTTAAGGTCTTAACTCTTACTCTGGCTTAATAGCTAAGGTCTTAGACTCATACTCTGGCCTAATGGTTAAGGTCTTAACTCTTACTCTGGCCTACTGGTTAAGGTCTTAACTCTTACTCTGGCCTACTGGTTAAGGTCTTAACTCTTACGCTGGCCTAATAGCTAAGGTCTTAACTCTTACTCTGGCCTATTAGCTAAGGTCTTAGACTCGTACTCTGGCCTAATGGTTAAGGTCTTAACTCTTACTCTGGCCTAATAGCTAAGGTCTTAACTCTTACTCTGGCCTAATAGCTAAGGTCTTAGACTCGTACTATGGCCTAATGGTTAAGGTCTTAACTCTTACTCTGGCCTACTGGTTAAGGTCTTAACTCTTACGCTGGCCTACAGGTTAAGGTCTTAACTCTTACTCTGGCCTACTGGTTAAGGTCTTAACTCTTACTCTGGCCTAATAGCTAAGGTCCTATACTCGTACTCTGGCCTACTGGTTAAGGTCTTAACTCTTACTCTGACCTAATAGCTAAGGTCTTAACTCTTACTCTGGCCTAATAGCTAAGGTCTTAGACTCGTACTCTGGCCTAATGGTTAAGGTCTTAACACTTACTCTGGACTACTGGTTAAGGTCTTAACTCTTACTCTGGCCTAATAGCTAGGGTCTTAACTCTTACTCTGGCCTAATAGCTAAGGTCTTAGACTCGTACTCTGGCCTAATGGTTAAGGTATTAACTCTTACTCTGGCCTAATAGCTAAGGTCTTAACTCTTACTCTGGCCTAATAGCTAAGGTCTTAGACTCGTACTATGGCCTACAGGTTAAGGTCTTAACTCTTACTCTGGCCTACTGGTTAAGGTCTTAACTCTTACTCTGGCCTAATAGCTAAGGTCCTATACTCGTACTCTGGCCTACTGGTTAAGGTCTTAACTCTTACTCTGACCTAATAGCTAAGGTCTTAACTCTTACTCTGGCCTAATAGCTAAGGTCTTAGACTCGTACTCTGGCCTAATGGTTAAGGTCTTAACTCTTACTCTGGCCTACTGGCTAAGGTCTTAACTCTTACTCTGGCCTTATAGCTAAGGTCTTAGACTCGTACTCTGGCCTAATGGTTAAGGTCTTAACTCTTACTCTAGCCTTCTGGTTAAGGTCTTAACTCTTACTCTGGCCTACTGGTTAAGGTCTTAACTCTTACTCTGGCCTAATAGCTAAGGTCTTAACTCATACTCTGGCCTAATGGTTAAGGTCTTAACTCTTGCTCTGGCCTAATAGCTAAGGTCTTAACTCTTACTCTGGCCTAATAGCTAAGGTCTTAGACTCGTACTCTGGCCTAATGGTTAAGGTCTTAACTCTTACCCTGGCCTAAAAGCTAAGGTCTTAGACACGTACTCTGGCCTAATAGCTAAGTTCTTAGACTCGTACTCTGGTCTAATAGCTAAGGTCTTAGACTCATACTCTGGCCTAATGGTTAAGGTCTTAACTTTTAATCTGGCCTAATAGCTAAGGTCTTAGACTCGTACTCTGGCCTACTGGTTAAGGTCTTAACTCTTACGCTGGCCTACTGGTTAAGGTCTTAACTCTTACTCTGGCCTACTGGTTAAGGTCTTAACTCTTACTCTTGCCTAATAGCTAAGGTCTTAGACTCGTACTCTGGCCTAATGGTTAAGGTCTTAACTCTTACTCTGGCCTAATAGCTAAGGTCTTAGACTCATACTCTGGCCTAATGGTTAAGGTCTTAACTCTTACTCTGGCCTAATAGCTAAGGTCTTAACTCCTACTCTGGCCTAATAGCTGAGGTCTTAGACTCATATTATGGCCTACAGGTTAAGGTCTTAACTCTTACTCTGGCCTACTGGTTAAGGTCTTAACTCTTACTCTGGCCTAATAGCTAAGGTCCTAGACTCGTACTCTGGCCTACTGGTTAAGGTCTTAACTCTTACTCTGACCTAATAGCTAAGGTCTTAACTCTTACTCTGGCCTAATAGCTAAGGTCTTAGACTCGTACTCTGGCTTAATGGTTAAGGTCCTAACTCTTACTCTGGCCTACTGGTTAAGGTCTTAACTCTTACTCTGGCCTAATAGCTAAGGTCTTAGACTCGTACTCTGGCCTAATGGTTAAGGTCTTAACTCTTACTCTGGCCTACTAGTTAAGGTCTTAACTCTTACTCTGGCCTACTGGTTAAGGTTTTAACTTTTACTCTGGCCTAATAGCTAAGGTCTTAACTCTTACTCTGGCCTAATAGCTAAGGTCTTAACTCTTACTCTGGCCTAATAGCTAAGGTCTTAGACTCGTATTCTGGCCAAATGGTTAAGGTCTTAACTCTTACTCTGGCCTAATAGCTAAGGTCTTAACTCATACTCTGGCCTAATAGATAAGGATTTAAGTCTTACTCTGGCCTAATGGTTAAGGTCTTAACTCTTACTCTGGCCTAATAGCTAAGGTCTTAACTCTTACTCTGGCCTAATAGATAAGGATTTAAGTCTTACTCTGGCCTAATGGTTAAGGTCTTAACTCTTACTCTGGCCTAATAACTAAGGTCTGAACTCTTACTCTGGCCTAATAGATAAGGTATTAACTCTTACTCTGGCCTAATGGTTAAGGTCTTAACTCTTACTCTGACCGAATAGCTAAGGTCTTAGACTCGTACTCTGGCCTACTGGTTAATGTCTTAACTCTTACTCTGGCCTAATAGCTAAGGTCTTAGACTCGTACTCTGGCCTAATGGTTAAGGTCTTAACTCTTACACTGGCCTAATAGCTAAGGTCTTAGCTCTTACTCTGACCTAATGGTTAAGGTCTTAACTCTTACTCTGGCCTAATAGCTAAGGTCTTAGACTCGTACTCTGGCCTACTGGTTAAGGTCTTAACTCTTACTCTGACCTAATAGCTAAGGTCTTAACTCTTACTCTGGCCTAATAGCTAAGGTCTTAGACTCGTACTCTGGCCTAATGGTTAAGGTCCTAACTCTTAATCTGGCCTACTGGTTAAGGTCTTAACTCTTACTCTGGCCTAATAGCTAAGGTCTTAGACTTGTACTCTGGCCTAATGGTTAAGGTCTTAACTCTTACTCTGGCCTACTGGTTAAAGTCATAACTCTTACTCTGGCCTACTGGTTAAGGTCTTAACTCTTACTCTGGCCTAATAGCTAAGGTCTTAACTCATACTCTGGCCTAATAGATAAGGATTTAAGTCTTACTCTGGCCTAATGGTTAAGGTCTTAACTCTTACTCTGGCCTAATAGCTAAGGTCTTAACTCTTACTCTGGCCTAATGGTTAAGGTCTTAACTCTTACTCTGGTCTAATAGCTAAGGTCTTAACTCTGACTCTGGCCTAATAGCTAAGGTCTTAGACTCGTACTCTGGCCTACTGGTTAAGGTCTTAACTCTTACTCTGGCCTAATAGCTAAGGTCTTAGACTCGTACTCTGGCCTAATGGTTAAGGTCTTAACTCTTACTCTGGCCTAATAACTAAGGTCTGAACTCTTACTCTGGCCTAATAGCCAAGGTCTTAACTCTTACTCTGGCCTAATAGCTAAGGTCTTAACTCTTACTCTGGCCTAATAGCTAAGGTCTTAGACTCTTACTCTGGCCTAATAGCTAAGGTCTTAACTCTTACTCTGGCCTAATAGCTAAGGTCTTAGACTCGTACTCTGGCCTAATGGTTAAGGTCTTAACTCTTACTCTGGCCTACAGGTTAAGGTCTTAACTCTTACTCTGGCCTACTGGTTAAGGTCTTAACTCTTACTCTGGCCTAATAGCTAAGGTCTTAGACTCGTACTCTGGCCTAATGGTTAAGGCCTTAACTCTTACTCTGGCCTACTGGTTAAGGTCTTAACTCTTACTCTGGCCTAATAGCTAAGGTCTTAGACTCATGCTCTGGCCTAATGGTTACGGCCTTAACTCTTACTCTGGCCGAATAGCTAAGGTCTTAAACTCGTACTCTGGCCTACTGGTTAAGGTCTTAACTCTTACTCTGGCCTACTGGTTAAGGTCTTAACTCTTACTCTGGCCTAATAGCTAAGGTCTTAACTCTTACTCTGGCCTAATAGCTAAGGTCTTAGACTTGTACTCTGGCCTAATGGTTAAGGTCTTAACTCTTACTCTGGCCTACTGGTTAAGGTCTTAACTCTTACGCTGGCCTACTGGTTAAGGTCTTAACTCTTACTCTGGCCTAATGGTTAAGGTCTTAACTCTTACTCTGGCCTAATAGCTATGGTCTTAACTCTTACTCTGGCCTACTGGTTAAGGTCTTAACTCTTACTCTGGCCTAATGGTTAAGGTCTTAACTCTTACTCTGGCCTAATAGCTATGGTCTTAACTCTTACTCTGGCCTAATGGTTAAGGTCTTAACTCTTACTCTGGCCTAATAGCTAAGGTCTTAACTCTTACTCTGGCCTAATAGCTAAGGTGTTAGACTCGTACTCTGGCCTACTGGTTAAGGTCTTAATTCTATCTCTGGCCAAATAGCTAAGGTCTCAGACTCGTACTCTGGCCTACTGGTTAAGGTCTTAACTCTTACGCTGGCCTACTGGTTAAGGTCTTAAGTCTTACTCTGGCCTAATAGCTAAGGTCTTAGACTCGTACTCTGGCCTAATGGTTAAGGTCTTAACACTTACTCTGGACTACTGGTTAAGGTCTTAACTCTTACTCTGGCCTAATAGCTAGGGTCTTAACTCTTACTCTGGCCTAATAGCTAAGGTCTTAGACTCGTACTCTGGCCTAATAGCTAAGGTCTAAGACTCGTACTCTGGCCTAATGGTTAAGGTCTTAACACTTACTCTGGACTACTGGTTAAGGTCTTAACTCTTACTCTGGCCTAATAGCTAGGGTCTTAACTCTTACTCTGGCCTAATAGCTAAGGTCTTAACTCTTACTCTGGCCTAATAGCTAAGGTCTTAGACTCGTACTATGGCCTACAGGTTAAGGTCTTAACTCTTACTCTGGCCTACTGGTTAAGGTCTTAACTCTTACTCTGGCCTAATAGCTAAGGTCCTATACTCGTACTCTGGCCTACTGGTTAAGGTCTTAACTCTTACTCTGACCTAATAGCTAAGGTCTTAACTCTTACTCTGGCCTAATAGCTAAGGTCTTAGACTCGTACTCTGGCCTAATGGTTAAGGTCTTAACTCTTACTCTGGCCTACTGGCTAAGGTCTTAACTCTTACTCTGGCCTTATAGCTAAGGTCTTAGACTCGTACTCTGGCCTAATGGTTAAGGTCTTAACTCTTACTCTAGCCTCCTGGTTAAGGTCTTAACTCTTACTCTGGCCTACTGGTTAAGGTCTTAACTCTTACTCTGGCCTAATAGCTAAGGTCTTAACTCATACTCTGGCCTAATGGTTAAGGTCTTAACTCTTGCTCTGGCCTATTAGCTAAGGTCTTAACTCTTACTCTGGCCTAATAGCTAAGGTCTTAGACTCGTACTCTGGCCTAATGGTTAAGGTCTTAACTCTTACCCTGGCCTAAAAGCTAAGGTCTTAGACACGTACTCTGGCCTAATAGCTAAGTTCTTAGACTCGTACTCTGGTCTAATAGCTAAGGTCTTAGACTCATACTCTGGCCTAATGGTTAAGGTCTTAACTCTTAATCTGGCCTAATAGCTAAGGTCTTAGACTCGTACTCTGGCCTACTGGTTAAGGTCTTAACTCTTACGCTGGCCTACTGGTTAAGGTCTTAACTCTTACTCTGACCTAATACCTAAGGTCTTAACTCTTACTCTGGCCTAATAGCTAAGGTCTTAGACTCGTACTCTGGCTTAATGGTTAAGGTCCTAACTCTTACTCTGGCCTACTGGTTAAGGTCTTAACTCTTACTCTGGCCTAATAGCTAAGGTCTTAGACTCGTACTCTGGCCTAATGGTTAAGGTCTTAACTCTTACTCTGGCCTACTAGTTAAGGTCTTAACTCTTACTCTGGCCTACTGGTTAAGGTCTTAACTTTTACTCTGGCCTAATAGCTAAGGTCTTAACTCTTACTCTGGCCTAATAGCTAAGGTCTTAACTCTTACTCTGGCCTAATAGCTAAGGTCTTAGACTCGTATTCTGGCCAAATGGTTAAGGTCTTAACTCTTACTCTGGCCTAATGGTTAAGGTCTTAACTCTTACTCTGGTATAATAGCTAAGGTCTTAACTCTTACTCTGGCCTAATAGCTAAGGTCTTAGACTCGTACTCTGGCCTACTGGTTAAGGTCTTAACTCTTACTCTGGCCTAATAGCTAAGGTCTTAGACTCGTACTCTGGCCTAATGGTTAAGGTCTTAACTCTTACTCTGGCCTAATAACTAAGGTCTTAACTCTTACTCTGGCCTAATGGTTAAGGTCTTAGACTCGTACTCTGGCCTAATGGTTAAGGTCCTAACTCTTAATCTGGCCTACTGGTTAAGGTCTTAACTCTTACTCTGGCCTAATAGCTAAGGTCTTAACTCTTACTCTGGCCTAATAGCTAAGGTCTTAGACTCGTACTATGGCCTAATGGTTAAGGTCTTAACTCTTACTCTGGCCTACTGGTTAAGGTCTTAACTCTTACGCTGGCCTACAGGTTAAGGTCTTAACTCTTACTCTGGCCTACTGGTTAAGGTCTTAACTCTTACTCTGGCCTAATAGCTAAGGTCCTATACTCGTACTCTGGCCTACTGGTTAAGGTCTTAACTCTTACTCTGACCTAATAGCTAAGGTCTTAACTCTTACTCTGGCCTAATAGCTAAGGTCTTAGACTCGTACTCTGGCCTAATGGTTAAGGTCTTAACACTTACTCTGGACTACTGGTTAAGGTCTTAACTCTTACTCTGGCCTAATAGCTAGGGTCTTAACTCTTACTCTGGCCTAATAGCTAAGGTCTTAGACTCGTACTCTGGCCTAATGGTTAAGGTATTAACTCTTACTCTGGCCTAATAGCTAAGGTCTTAACTCTTACTCTGGCCTAATAGCTAAGGTCTTAGACTCGTACTATGGCCTACAGGTTAAGGTCTTAACTCTTACTCTGGCCTACTGGTTAAGGTCTTAACTCTTACTCTGGCCTAATAGCTAAGGTCCTATACTCGTACTCTGGCCTACTGGTTAAGGTCTTAACTCTTACTCTGACCTAATAGCTAAGGTCTTAACTCTTACTCTGGCCTAATAGCTAAGGTCTTAGACTCGTACTCTGGCCTAATGGTTAAGGTCTTAACTCTTACTCTGGCCTACTGGCTAAGGTCTTAACTCTTACTCTGGCCTTATAGCTAAGGTCTTAGACTCGTACTCTGGCCTAATGGTTAAGGTCTTAACTCTTACTCTAGCCTTCTGGTTAAGGTCTTAACTCTTACTCTGGCCTACTGGTTAAGGTCTTAACTCTTACTCTGGCCTAATAGCTAAGGTCTTAACTCATACTCTGGCCTAATGGTTAAGGTCTTAACTCTTGCTCTGGCCTAATAGCTAAGGTCTTAACTCTTACTCTGGCCTAATAGCTAAGGTCTTAGACTCGTACTCTGGCCTAATGGTTAAGGTCTTAACTCTTACCCTGGCCTAAAAGCTAAGGTCTTAGACACGTACTCTGGCCTAATAGCTAAGTTCTTAGACTCGTACTCTGGTCTAATAGCTAAGGTCTTAGACTCATACTCTGGCCTAATGGTTAAGGTCTTAACTTTTAATCTGGCCTAATAGCTAAGGTCTTAGACTCGTACTCTGGCCTACTGGTTAAGGTCTTAACTCTTACGCTGGCCTACTGGTTAAGGTCTTAACTCTTACTCTGGCCTACTGGTTAAGGTCTTAACTCTTACTCTTGCCTAATAGCTAAGGTCTTAGACTCGTACTCTGGCCTAATGGTTAAGGTCTTAACTCTTACTCTGGCCTAATAGCTAAGGTCTTAACTCCTACTCTGGCCTAATAGCTGAGGTCTTAGACTCATATTATGGCCTACAGGTTAAGGTCTTAACTCTTACTCTGGCCTACTGGTTAAGGTCTTAACTCTTACTCTGGCCTAATAGCTAAGGTCCTAGACTCGTACTCTGGCCTACTGGTTAAGGTCTTAACTCTTACTCTGACCTAATAGCTAAGGTCTTAACTCTTACTCTGGCCTAATAGCTAAGGTCTTAGACTCGTACTCTGGCTTAATGGTTAAGGTCCTAACTCTTACTCTGGCCTACTGGTTAAGGTCTTAACTCTTACTCTGGCCTAATAGCTAAGGTCTTAGACTCGTACTCTGGCCTAATGGTTAAGGTCTTAACTCTTACTCTGGCCTACTAGTTAAGGTCTTAACTCTTACTCTGGCCTACTGGTTAAGGTCTTAACTTTTACTCTGGCCTAATAGCTAAGGTCTTAACTCTTACTCTGGCCTAATAGCTAAGGTCTTAACTCTTACTCTGGCCTAATAGCTAAGGTCTTAGACTCGTATTCTGGCCAAATGGTTAAGGTCTTAACTCTTACTCTGGCCTAATAGCTAAGGTCTTAACTCATACTCTGGCCTAATAGATAAGGATTTAAGTCTTAATCTGGCCTAATGGTTAAGGTCTTAACTCTTACTCTGGCCTAATAGCTAAGGTCTTAACTCTTACTCTGGCCTAATAGATAAGGATTTAAGTCTTACTCTGGCCTAATGGTTAAGGTCTTAACTCTTACTCTGGCCTAATAACTAAGGTCTGAACTCTTACTCTGGCCTAATAGATAAGGTATTAACTCTTACTCTGGCCTAATGGTTAAGGTCTTAACTCTTACTCTGACCGAATAGCTAAGGTCTTAGACTCGTACTCTGGCCTACTGGTTAATGTCTTAACTCTTACTCTGGCCTAATAGCTAAGGTCTTAGACTCGTACTCTGGCCTAATGGTTAAGGTCTTAACTCTTACACTGGCCTAATAGCTAAGGTCTTAGCTCTTACTCTGACCTAATGGTTAAGGTCTTAACTCTTACTCTGGCCTAATAGCTAAGGTCTTAGACTCGTACTCTGGCCTACTGGTTAAGGTCTTAACTCTTACTCTGACCTAATAGCTAAGGTCTTAACTCTTACTCTGGCCTAATAGCTAAGGTCTTAGACTCGTACTCTGGCCTAATGGTTAAGGTCCTAACTCTTAATCTGGCCTACTGGTTAAGGTCTTAACTCTTACTCTGGCCTAATAGCTAAGGTCTTAGACTTGTACTCTGGCCTAATGGTTAAGGTCTTAACTCTTACTCTGGCCTACTGGTTAAAGTCATAACTCTTACTCTGGCCTACTGGTTAAGGTCTTAACTCTTACTCTGGCCTAATAGCTAAGGTCTTAACTCATACTCTGGCCTAATAGATAAGGATTTAAGTCTTACTCTGGCCTAATGGTTAAGGTCTTAACTCTTACTCTGGCCTAATAGCTAAGGTCTTAACTCTTACTCTGGCCTAATGGTTAAGGTCTTAACTCTTACTCTGGTCTAATAGCTAAGGTCTTAACTCTGACTCTGGCCTAATAGCTAAGGTCTTAGACTCGTACTCTGGCCTACTGGTTAAGGTCTTAACTCTTACTCTGGCCTAATAGCTAAGGTCTTAGACTCGTACTCTGGCCTAATGGTTAAGGTCTTAACTCTTACTCTGGCCTAATAACTAAGGTCTGAACTCTTACTCTGGCCTAATAGCCAAGGTCTTAACTCTTACTCTGGCCTAATAGCTAAGGTCTTAACTCTTACTCTGGCCTAATAGCTAAGGTCTTAGACTCTTACTCTGGCCTAATAGCTAAGGTCTTAACTCTTACTCTGGCCTAATAGCTAAGGTCTTAGACTCGTACTCTGGCCTAATGGTTAAGGTCTTAACTCTTACTCTGGCCTACAGGTTAAGGTCTTAACTCTTACTCTGGCCTACTGGTTAAGGTCTTAACTCTTACTCTGGCCTAATAGCTAAGGTCTTAGACTCGTACTCTGGCCTAATGGTTAAGGCCTTAACTCTTACTCTGGCCTACTGGTTAAGGTCTTAACTCTTACTCTGGCCTAATAGCTAAGGTCTTAGACTCATGCTCTGGCCTAATGGTTACGGCCTTAACTCTTACTCTGGCCGAATAGCTAAGGTCTTAAACTCGTACTCTGGCCTACTGGTTAAGGTCTTAACTCTTACTCTGGCCTACTGGTTAAGGTCTTAACTCTTACTCTGGCCTAATAGCTAAGGTCTTAACTCTTACTCTGGCCTAATAGCTAAGGTCTTAGACTCGTACTCTGGCCTAATGGTTAAGGTCTTAACTCTTACTCTGGCCTACTGGTTAAGGTCTTAACTCTTACGCTGGCCTACTGGTTAAGGTCTTAACTCTTACTCTGGCCTAATGGTTAAGGTCTTAACTCTTACTCTGGCCTAATAGCTATGGTCTTAACTCTTACTCTGGCCTACTGGTTAAGGTCTTAACTCTTACTCTGGCCTAATGGTTAAGGTCTTAACTCTTACTCTGGCCTAATAGCTATGGTCTTAACTCTTACTCTGGCCTAATGGTTAAGGTCTTAACTCTTACTCTGGCCTAATAGCTAAGGTCTTAACTCTTACTCTGGCCTAATAGCTAAGGTGTTAGACTCGTACTCTGGCCTACTGGTTAAGGTCTTAATTCTATCTCTGGCCAAATAGCTAAGGTCTCAGACTCGTACTCTGGCCTACTGGTTAAGGTCTTAACTCTTACGCTGGCCTACTGGTTAAGGTCTTAAGTCTTACTCTGGCCTAATAGCTAAGGTCTTAGACTCGTACTCTGGCCTAATGGTTAAGGTCTTAACACTTACTCTGGACTACTGGTTAAGGTCTTAACTCTTACTCTGGCCTAATAGCTAGGGTCTTAACTCTTACTCTGGCCTAATAGCTAAGGTCTTAGACTCGTACTCTGGCCTAATAGCTAAGGTCTAAGACTCGTACTCTGGCCTAATGGTTAAGGTCTTAACACTTACTCTGGACTACTGGTTAAGGTCTTAACTCTTACTCTGGCCTAATAGCTAGGGTCTTAACTCTTACTCTGGCCTAATAGCTAAGGTCTTAACTCTTACTCTGGCCTAATAGCTAAGGTCTTAGACTCGTACTATGGCCTACAGGTTAAGGTCTTAACTCTTACTCTGGCCTACTGGTTAAGGTCTTAACTCTTACTCTGGCCTAATAGCTAAGGTCCTATACTCGTACTCTGGCCTACTGGTTAAGGTCTTAACTCTTACTCTGACCTAATAGCTAAGGTCTTAACTCTTACTATGGCCTAATAGCTAAGGTCTTAGACTCGTACTCTGGCCTAATGGTTAAGGTCTTAACTCTTACTCTGGCCTACTGGCTAAGGTCTTAACTCTTACTCTGGCCTTATAGCTAAGGTCTTAGACTCGTACTCTGGCCTAATGGTTAAGGTCTTAACTCTTACTCTAGCCTCCTGGTTAAGGTCTTAACTCTTACTCTGGCCTACTGGTTAAGGTCTTAACTCTTACTCTGGCCTAATAGCTAAGGTCTTAACTCATACTCTGGCCTAATGGTTAAGGTCTTAACTCTTGCTCTGGCCTATTAGCTAAGGTCTTAACTCTTACTCTGGCCTAATAGCTAAGGTCTTAGACTCGTACTCTGGCCTAATGGTTAAGGTCTTAACTCTTACCCTGGCCTAAAAGCTAAGGTCTTAGACACGTACTCTGGCCTAATAGCTAAGTTCTTAGACTCGTACTCTGGTCTAATAGCTAAGGTCTTAGACTCATACTCTGGCCTAATGGTTAAGGTCTTAACTCTTAATCTGGCCTAATAGCTAAGGTCTTAGACTCGTACTCTGGCCTACTGGTTAAGGTCTTAACTCTTACGCTGGCCTACTGGTTAAGGTCTTAACTCTTACTCTGACCTAATACCTAAGGTCTTAACTCTTACTCTGGCCTAATAGCTAAGGTCTTAGACTCGTACTCTGGCTTAATGGTTAAGGTCCTAACTCTTACTCTGGCCTACTGGTTAAGGTCTTAACTCTTACTCTGGCCTAATAGCTAAGGTCTTAGACTCGTACTCTGGCCTAATGGTTAAGGTCTTAACTCTTACTCTGGCCTACTAGTTAAGGTCTTAACTCTTACTCTGGCCTACTGGTTAAGGTCTTAACTTTTACTCTGGCCTAATAGCTAAGGTCTTAACTCTTACTCTGGCCTAAAAGCTAAGGTCTTAACTCTTACTCTGGCCTAATAGCTAAGGTCTTAGACTCGTATTCTGGCCAAATGGTTAAGGTCTTAACTCTTACTCTGGCCTAATGGTTAAGGTCTTAACTCTTACTCTGGTCTAATAGCTAAGGTCTTAACTCTTACTCTGGCCTAATAGCTAAGGTCTTAGACTCGTACTCTGGCCTACTGGTTAAGGTCTTAACTCTTACTCTGGCCTAATAGCTAAGGTCTTAGACTCGTACTCTGGCCTAATGGTTAAGGTCTTAACTCTTACTCTGGCCTAATAACTAAGGTCTTAACTCTTACTCTGGCCTAATGGTTAAGGTCTTAGACTCGTACTCTGGCCTAATGGTTAAGGTCCTAACTCTTAATCTGGCCTACTGGTTAAGGTCTTAACTCTTACTCTGGCCTAATAGCTAAGGTCTTAGACTTGTACTCTGGCCTAATGGTTAAGGTCTTAACTCTTACTCTGGCCTACTGGTTAAAGTCATAACTCTTACTCTGGCCTACTGGTTAAGGTCTTAACTCTTACTCTGGCCTAATAGCTAAGGTCTTAACTCATACTCTGGCCTAATAGATAAGGATTTAAGTCTTACTCTGGCCTAATAGCTAAGGTCTTAACTCTTACTCTGGCCTAATGGTTAAGGTCTTAACTCTTACTCTGGTCTAATAGCTAAGGTCTTAACTCTGACTCTGGCCTAATAGCTAAGGTCTTAGTCTCGTACTCTGGCCTACTGGTTAAGGTCTTAACTCTTACTCTGGCCTAATAGCTAAGGTCTTAGACTCGTACTCTGGCCTAATGGTTAAGGTCTTAACTCTTACTCTGGCCTAATAACTAAGGTCTGAACTCTTACCCTGGCCTAATAGCCAAGGTCTTAACTCTTACTCTGGCCTAATAGCTAAGGTCTTAACTCTTACTCTGGCCTAATAGCTAAGGTCTTAGACTCTTACTCTGGCCTAATAGCTAAGGTCTTAACTCTTACTCTGGCCTAATAGCTAAGGTCTTAGACTCGTACTCTGGCCTAATGGTTAAGGTCTTAACTCTTACTCTGGCCTACAGGTTAAGGTCTTAACTCTTACTCTGGCCTACTGGTTAAGGTCTTAACTCTTACTCTGGCCTAATAGCTAAGGTCTTAGACTCGTACTCTGGCCTAATGGTTAAGGCCTTAACTCTTACTCTGGCCTACTGGTTAAGGTCTTAACTCTTACTCTGGCCTAATAGCTAAGGTCTTAGACTCATGCTCTGGCCTAATGGTTACGGCCTTAACTCTTACTCTGGACGAATAGCTAAGGTCTTAAACTCGTACTCTGGCCTACTGGTTAAGGTCTTAACTCTTACTCTGGCCTACTGGTTAAGGTCTTAACTCTTACTCTGGCCTAATAGCTAAGGTCTTAACTCTTACTCTGGCCTAATAGCAAAGGTCTTAGACTCGTACTCTGGCCTAATGGTTAAGGTCTTAACTCTTACTCTGGCCTACTGGTTAAGGTCTTAACTCTTACGCTGGCCTACTGGTTAAGGTCTTAACTCTTACTCTGGCCTAATAGCTAAGGTCTTAGACTCGTACTCTGGCCTAATGGTTAAGGTCTTAACTCTTACTCTGGCCTAATAACTAAGGTCTGAACTCTTACTCTGGCCTAATAGCCAAGGTCTTAACTCTTACTCTGGCCTAATAGCTAAGGTCTTAACTCTTACTCTGGCCTAATAGCTAAGGTCTTAGACTCTTACTCTGGCCTAATAGCTAAGGTCTTAACTCTTACTCTGGCCTAATAGCTAAGGTCTTAGACTCGTACTCTGGCCTAATGGTTAAGGTCTTAACTCTTACTCTGGCCTACAGGTTAAGGTCTTAACTCTTACTCTGGCCTACTGGTTAAGGTCTTAACTCTTACTCTGGCCTAATAGCTAAGGTCTTAGACTCGTACTCTGGCCTAATGGTTAAGGCCTTAACTCTTACTCTGGCCTACTGGTTAAGGTCTTAACTCTTACTCTGGCCTAATAGCTAAGGTCTTAGACTCATGCTCTGGCCTAATGGTTACGGCCTTAACTCTTACTCTGGCCGAATAGCTAAGGTCTTAAACTCGTACTCTGGCCTACTGGTTAAGGTCTTAACTCTTACTCTGGCCTACTGGTTAAGGTCTTAACTCTTACTCTGGCCTAATAGCTAAGGTCTTAACTCTTACTCTGGCCTAATAGCTAAGGTCTTAGACTCGTACTCTGGCCTAATGGTTAAGGTCTTAACTCTTACTCTGGCCTACTGGTTAAGGTCTTAACTCTTACGCTGGCCTACTGGTTAAGGTCTTAACTCTTACTCTGGCCTACTGGTTAAGGTCTTAACTCTTACTCTTGCCTAATAGCTAAGGTCTTAGACTCGTACTCTGGCCTAATGGTTAAGGTCTTAACTCTTACTCTGGCCTAATAGCTAAGGTCTTAGACTCGTACTCTGGCCTAATGGTTAAGGTCTTAACTCTTACTCTGGCCTAATAGCTAAGGTCTTAACTCTTACTCTGGCCTACTGGTTAAGGACTTAACTTTTACTCTGGCCTAAGAGCTAAGGTCTTAACTCTTACTCTGGCCTAATAGCTAAGGTCTTAGACTCGTATTCTGGCCAAATGGTTACGGTCTTAACTCTTACTCTGGCCTAATGGTTAAGGTCTTAACTCTTACTCTGGCCTAATAGCTAAGGTCTTAGACTCGTACTCTGGCCTACTGGTTAAGGTTTTAACTCTTACTCTGGCCTAATAGCTAAGGTCTTAGACTCGTACTCTGGCCTAATGGTTAAGGTCTTAACTCTTACTCTGGCCTAATAACTAAGGTCTTAACTCTTACTCTGGCCTAATGGTTAAGGTCTTAACTCTAACTCTGGCCTACTGGTTAAGGTCTTAACTCTTACTCTGGCCTAATAGCTAAGGTCTTAACTCTTACTCTGGCCTAATAGCTAAGGTCTTAGACTCGTACTCTGGCCTAATGGTTAAGGTCTTAACTCTTACTCTGGCCGAATAGCTAAGGTCTTAGACTCGTACTCTGGCCTACTGGTTAAGGTCTTAACTCTTACTCTGGCCTACTGGTTAAGGTCTTAACTCTTACACTGGCCTAATAGCTAAGGTCTTAGACTCGTACTTTGGCCTAATGGTTATGGTATTAACTCTTACTCTGGCCTACTGGCTAAGGTCTTAACTCTTACTCTGGCCTAATAGCTAGGGTCTTAACTCTTACTCTGGCCTAATAGCTAAGGTCTTAACTCTTACTCTGGCCTAATAGCTAAGGTCTTAGACTCGTACTCTGGCCAAATGGTTAAGGTCTTAACTCTTACTCTGGCCTAATGGTTAAGGTCTTAACTCTTACTCTGGTCTAATAGCTAAGGTCTTAGACTCGTACTCTGGCCTACTGGTTAAGGTCTTAACTCTTACGCTGGCCTAATAGCTAAGGTCTTAGACTCGTACTCTGGCCTAATGGTTAAGGTCTTAACTCTTACTCTGGCCTAATAACTAAGGTCTGAACTCTTACTCTGGCCTAATAGCTAAGGTCTTAACTCTTACTCTGGCCTAACAGCTAAGGTCTTAGACTCTTACTCTGGCCTACTAGCTAAGGTCTTAACTCTTACTCTGGCCTAATAGCTAAGGTCTTAGACTCGTACTCTGGCCTAATGGTTAATGTCTTAACTCTTACTCTGGCCTAAAGGTTAAGGTCTTAACTCTTACTCTGGCCTACTGGTTAAGGTCTTAACTCTTACTCTGGCCTAATAGCTAAGGTCATAGACTCGTACTTTGGCCTAATGGTTAAGGCCTTAACTCTTACTCTGGCCTACTGGTTAAGGTCTTAACTCTTACTCTGGCCTAATAGCTAAGGTCTTAGAGTCGTACTCTGGCCTAATGGTTAAGGTCTTAACTCATACTCTGGCCTAATGGTTAATGTCTTAACTCTTACTCTGGCCTACGGGTTAAGGTCTTAACTCTTACTCTGGCCTACTGGTTAAGGTCTTAACTCTTACTCTGGCCTAATAGCTAAGGTCTTAACTCTTACTCTGACCTAATAGCTAAGGTCTTAACTCTTACTCTGGCCTAATAGCTAAGATCTTAGACTCGTACTCTGGCCAAATGGTTAAGGTCTTAACTCTTACTCTGGCCTAATGGTTAAGGTTTTAAATCTTACTCTGGCCTAATAGCTAAGGTCTTAACTCTTATTCTGGCCTAATGGTTAAGGTCTTAACTCTTACTCTGGCCTAATAGCTAAGGGCTTAACTCTTACTCTGGCCTAATAGCTAAGGTCTTAGACTCGTACTCTGGCCTACTTTTTAAGGTCTTATCTCTTACTCTGGCCTAATAGCTAAGGTCTTAGACTCGTACTCTGGCCTAATGGTTAAGGTCTTAACTCTTACTCTGGCCTAATAACTAAGGGCTTAACTCTTACTCTGGCCTAATAGCTAAGGTCTTAGACTCGTACTATGGCCTACAGGTTAAGGTCTTAGATCTTACTCTGGCCCAATAGTTAAGGTCTTACTTACTCTGGCCTAATAGCTAAGGTCTTAGACTCGTACTATGGCCTACAGGTTAAGGTCTTAACTCTTACTCTTGCCTAATAGCTAAGGTCTTAACTCTTACTCTGGCCTACTGGTTAAGGTCTTAACTCTTACTCTGGCCTAATAGCTAAGGTCTTAGACTCGTACTCTGGCCTAATGGTTAAGGTCTTAACTCTTACTCTGGCCTACTGGTTAAGGTCTTAACTCTTACTCTGGCCTAATAGCTAAGGTCTTAGAGTCGTACTCTGGCCTAATGGTTAAGGTCTTAACTCTTACTCTGGCCTACTGGTTAAGGTCTTAACTCTTACTCTGACCTAATAGCTAAGGTCTTAACTCTTACTCTGGCCTAATAGCTAAGGTCTTAGACTCGTACTCTGGCCTAATGGTTAAGGTCTTAACTCTTACTCTGGCCTACTGGTTAAGGTATTAACTCTTACTCTGGCCTGATAGCTAAGGTCTTTGACTTGTACTCTGGCCTAATGGTTATGGTCTTAACTCTTACTCTGGCCTACTGGTTAAGGTCTTAACTCTTACTCTGGCCTAATTGCTAAGGTCTTAGACTCGTACTCTGGCCTACTTGTTAAGGTCTTAACTCTTACTCTGGCCTAATAGCTAAGGTCTTAGACTCGTACTATGGCCTACAGGTTAAGGTCTTAACTCTTACTCTGGCCTACTGGTTAAGGTCTTAACTCTTACTCTGGCCTAATAGCTAAGGTCCTAGACTCGTACTCTGGCCTACTGGTTAAGGTCTTAACTCTTACTCTGACCTATTAGCTAAGGTCTTAACTCTTACTCTGGCCTAATAGCTAAGGTCGTAGACTCGTACTCTGGCCTAATGGTTAAGGTCTTAACTCTTACTCTGGCCTACTGGTTAAGGTCTTAACTCTTACTCTGGCCTAATAGCTAAGGTCTTAGACTCATACTCTGGCCTAATGGTTAAGGTCTTAACTCTTACTCTGGCCTACTGATTAAGGTCTTAACTCTTACTCTGGCCTAATAGCTAAGGTCTTAGACTCGTACTCTGGACTAATGGTTAAGGCTTTAACTCTTACTCTGGCCTACTGGTTAAGGTCTTAACTCTTACGGTGGCCTATTAGCTAAGGTCTTAACTCTTACTCTGGCCTAATAGCTAAGGTCTTAGACTCGTACTCTGGCCTAATGGTTAAGGTCTTAACTCTTACTCTGGCCTAATAGCTAAGGTCTTAACTCTTACTCTGGCCTAATAGCTAAGGTCTTAGACTCGTACTATGACCTAATGGTTAAGGTCTTAACTCTTACTCTGGCCTACTGGTTAAGGTCTTAACTCTTACGCTGGCCTACAGGTTAAGGTCTTAACTCTTACTCTGGCCTAATAGCTAAGGTCTTAACTCTTCCTCTGGCCTACTGGTTAAGGTCTTAACTCTTACTCTGGCCTAATAGCTAAGGTCTTAGACTCGTACTCTGGCCTAATGGTTAAGGTCTTAACTCTTACTCGGCCTACTGGTTAAGGTCTTAACTCTTACTCTGGCCTAATAGCTAAGGTCTTAGACTCGTACTCTGGTCTAATGGTTAAGGTCTTAACTCTTACTCTGGCCTAATGGTTAAGGTCTTAACTCTTACTCTGGTCTAATAGCTAAGGTCTTAACTCTTACTCTGGCCTAATAGCTAAGGTCTTAGACTCGTACTCTGGCCTACTGGTTAATGTCTTAACTCTTCTCTGGCCTAATAGCTAAGGTCTTAGACTCGTACACTGGCCTAATGGTTAAGGTCTTAACTCTTACTCTGGCCTACTGGTTAAGGTCTTAACTCTTACTCTGGCCTAATAGCTAAGGTCTTAACTCTTACTCTGGCCTAATAGCTAAGGTCTTAGACTCGTACTCTGGCCAAATGGTTAAGGTCTTAACTCTTACTCTGGCCTAATGGTTAAAGTCTTAACTCTTACTCTGGTCTAATAGCTAAGGTCTTAACTCTTACTCTGGCCTAATAGCTAAGGTCTTAGACTCGTACTCTGGCCTACTGGTTAAGGTCTTAACTCTTACTCTGGCCTAATAGCTAAGGTCTTAGACTCGTACTCTGGCCTAATGGTTAAGGTCTTAACTCTTACTCTGGCCTAATAACTAAGGTCTGAACTCTTACTCTGGCCTAATAGCTAAGGTCTTAACTCTTACTCTGGCCTAATGGTTAAGGTCTTAACTCTAACTCTGGCCTAATGGTTAAGGTCTTAACTCTTACTCTGGCCTACAGGTTAAGGTCTTAACTCTTACTCTGGCCTACTGGTTAAGGTCTTAACTCTTACTCTGGCCTAATAGCTAAGGTCTTAGACTCGTACTCTGGCCTAATGGTTAAGGCCTTAACTCTTACTCTGGCCTACTGGTTAAGGTCTTAACTCTTACTCTGGCCTAATAGCTAAGGTCTTAGACTCATGCTCTGGCCTAATGGTTACGGCCTTAACTCTTACTCTGGCCGAATAGCTAAGGTCTTAAACTCGTACTCTGGCCTACTGGTTAAGGTCTTAACTCTTACTCTGGCCTACTGGTTAAGGTCTTAACTCTTACTCTGGCCTAATAGCTAAGGTCTTAACTCTTACTCTGGCCTAATAGCTAAGGTCTTAGACTCGTACTCTGGCCTAATGGTTAAGGTCTTAACTCTTACTCTGGCCTACTGGTTAAGGTCTTAACTCTTACGCTGGCCTACTGGTTAAGGTCTTAACTCTTACTCTGGCCTAATGGTTAAGGTCTTAACTCTTACTCTGGCCTAATAGCTATGGTCTTAACTCTTACTCTGGCCTAATGGTTAAGGTCTTAACTCTTACTCTGGCCTAATAGCTAAGGTCTTAACTCTTACTCTGGCCTAATAGCTAAGGTGTTAGACTCGTACTCTGGCCTACTGGTTAAGGTCTTAATTCTATCTCTGGCCAAATAGCTAAGGTCTCAGACTCGTACTCTGGCCTACTGGTTAAGGTCTTAACTCTTACGCTGGCCTACTGGTTAAGGTCTTAAGTCTTACTCTGGCCTAATAGCTAAGGTCTTAGACTCGTACTCTGGCCTAATGGTTAAGGTCTTAACACTTACTCTGGACTACTGGTTAAGGTCTTAACTCTTACTCTGGCCTAATAGCTAGGGTCTTAACTCTTACTCTGGCCTAATAGCTAAGGTCTTAACTCTTACTCTGGCCTAATAGCTAAGGTCTTAGACTCGTACTCTGGCCTAATGGTTAAGGTCTTAACTCTTACTCTGGCCTACTGGTTAAGGTCTTAACTCTTACGCTGGCCTACTGGTTAAGGTCTTAACTCTTACTCTGGCCTAATGGTTAAGGTCTTAACTCTTACTCTGGCCTAATAGCTATGGTCTTAACTCTTACTCTGACCTAATGGTTAAGGTCTTAACTCTTACTCTGGCCTAATAGCTAAGGTCTTAACTCTTACTCTGGCCTAATAGCTAAGGTGTTAGACTCGTACTCTGGCCTACTGGTTAAGGTCTTAATTCTATCTCTGGCCAAATAGCTAAGGTCTCAGACTCGTACTCTGGCCTACTGGTTAAGGTCTTAACTCTTACGCTGGACTACTGGTTAAGGTCTTAAGTCTTACTCTGGCCTAATAGCTAAGGTCTTAGACTCGTACTCTGGCCTAATGGTTAAGGTCTTAACACTTACTCTGGACTACTGGTTAAGGTCTTAACTCTTACTCTGGCCTAATAGCTAGGGTCTTAACTCTTACTCTGGCCTAATAGCTAAGGTCTTAGACTCGTACTCTGGCCTAATGGTTAAGGTATTAACTCTTACTCTGGCCTAATAGCTAAGGTCTTAACTCTTACTCTGGCCTAATAGCTAAGGTCTTAGACTCGTACTATGGCCTACAGGTTAAGGTCTTAACTCTTACTCTGGCCTACTGGTTAAGGTCTTAACTCTTACTCTGGCCTAATAGCTAAGGTCCTATACTCGTACTCTGGCCTACTGGTTAAGGTCTTGACTCTTACTCTGACCTATTAGCTAAGGTCTTAACTCTTACTCTGGCCTAATAGCTAAGGTCTTTGACTCGTACTCTGGCCTACTGGTTAAGGTCTTAACTCTTACTCTGGTCTACTGGTTAAGGTCTTAACTCTTACTCTGGCCTAATAGCTAAGGTCTTAACTCTTACTCTGGCCTAATAGCTAAGGTCTTAGACTCGTACTCTGGCCTACTGGTTAAGGTCTTAACTCTTACTCTGGCCTAATAGCTAAGGTCTTAGACCCGTACTCTGGCCTAATGGTTAAGGTCTTAACTCTTACTCTGGCCTAATAACTAAGGTCTGAACTCTTACTCTGGCCTAATAGCTAAGGTCTTAACTCTTACTCTGGCCTAATAGCTAAGGTCTTAACTCTTACTCTGGCCTAATAGCTAAGATCTTAGGCTCTTACTCTGGCCTAATAGCTAAGGTCTTAACTCTTACTCTGGCCTAATAGCTAAGGTCTTAGATTCGTACTCTGGCCTAATGGTTAAGGTCTTAACTCTTACTCTGGCCTACAGGTTAAGGTCTTAACTCTTACTCTGGCCTACTGGTTAAGGTCTTAACTCTTACTCTGGCCTAATAGCTAAGGTCTTAGACTCGTACTCTGGCCTAATGGTTAAGGCCTTAACTCTTACTCTGGCCTACTGGTTAAGGTCTTAACTCTCAAGCTGGCCTACTGGTTAAGGTCTTAACTCTTACTCTGGCCTAATAGCTAAGGTCTTAGACTCGTACTCTGGCCTAATGGTTAACGTCTTAACTCTTACTCTGGCCTACTGGTTAAGGTCTTAACTCTTACTCTGGCCTAATAGCTAAGGTCTTAACTCTTACTCTGGCCTAATAGCTACGGTCTTAGACTCATACTATGGCCTACAGGTTAAGGTCTTAACTCTTACTCTGGCCTACTGGTTAAGGTCTTAACTCTTACTCTGGCCTAATAGCTAAGGTCCTAGACTCGTACTCTGGCCTACTGCTTAAGGTCTTGACTCTTACTCTGACCTATTAGCTAAGGTCTTAACTCTTACTCTGGCCTAATAGCTAAGGTCTTTGACTCGTACTCTGGCCTACTGGTTAAGGTCTTAACTCTTACTATGGTCTACTGGTTAAGGTCTTAACTCTTACTCTGGCCTAATAGCTAAGGTCTTAGACTCGTACTCTGGCCTACTGGTTAAGGTCTTAACTCTTACTCTGGCCTAATAGCTAAGGTCTTAGACCCGTACTCTGGCCTAATGGTTAAGGTCTTAACTCTTACTCTGGCCTAATAACTAAGGTCTGAACTCTTACTCTGGCCTAATAGCTAAGGTCTTAACTCTTACTCTGGCCTAATAGCTAAGGTCTTAACTCTTACTCTGGCCTAATAGCTAAGGTCTTAGACTCTTACTCTGGCCTAATAGCTAAGGTCTTAACTCTTACTCTGGCCTAATAGCTAAGGTCTTAGATTCGTACTCTGGCCTAATGGTTAAGGTCTTAACTCTTACTCTGGCCTACAGGTTAAGGTCTTAACGCTTACTCTGGCCTACTGGTTAAGGTCTTAACTCTTACTCTGGCCTACTAGCTAAGGTCTTAGACTCGCACTCTGGCCTAATGGTTAAGGCCTTAACTCTTACTCTGGCCGAATAGCTAAGGTCTTAAACTCGTACTCTGGCCGACTGGTTAAGGTCTTAACTCTTACTCTGGCCTACTGGTTAAGGTCTTAACTCTTACTCTGGCCTAATAGCTAAGGTCTTAGACTCGTACTCTGACCTAATGGTTATGGTCTTAACTCTTAATCTGGCCTACTGGTTAAGGTCTTAACTCTTACTCTGGCCTAATAGCTAAGGTCTTAACTCTTACTCTGGCCTAATAGCTAAGGTCTTAGACTCGTACTCTGGCCTAATGGTTAAGGTCTTAACTCTTACTCTGGCCTACTGGTTAAGGTCTTAACTCTTACACTGGCCTACTGGTTAAGGTCTTAACTCATACTCTGGCCTAATGGTTAAGGTCTTAACTCTTACTCTGGCCTAATAGCTAAGGTCTTAACTCTTACTCTGGCCTAATGGTTAAGGTCTTAACTCTTACTCTGGCCTAATAGCTAGAGTCTTAACTCTTACTCTGGCCTAATAGCTAAGGTCTTAGACTCGTACTCTGGCCTATTGGTTAAGGTCTTAACTCTTACTCTGGCCAAATAGCTAAGGTCTCAGACTCGTACTCTGGCCTAATGGTTAAGGTCTTAACTCTTACTCTGGCCTACTGGTTAAGGTCTTAACTCTTACTATTGCCTACTGATAAAGGTCTTAACTCTTACTCTGGCCTAATAGCTAAGGTCTTTGACTCGTGCTCTGGCCTAATGGATAAGGTCTTAACTCTTACTCTGGCCGAATAGCTAAGGTCTTAGACTCGTACTCTGGCCTACTGGTTAAATTCTTAACTCTTACTCTGGCCTACTGGTTAAGGTCTTAATTCTTACTCTGGCCTACTGGTTAAGGTCTTAACTCTTACTCTGGCCTAATAGCTAAGGTCTTAGACTCATACTCTGGCCTAATGGTTATGGTCTTAACTCTTACTCTGGCCTAATAGCTAAGGTCTTAGACTCGTACTCTGGAATAATGGTTAAGGTCTTAACTCTTACTCTGGCCTAATAGCTAAGGTCTTAACTCTTACTCTGGCCTAATAGCTAAGGTCTTAGACTCGTACTATGGCCTACAGGTTAAGGTCTTAACTCTTACTCTGGCCTACTGGTTAAGGTCTTAACTCTTACTCTGGCCTAATAGCTAAGGTCCTAGACTTGTACTCTGGCCTACTGGTTAAGGTCTTAACTCTTACTCTGACCTAATAGCTAAGGTCTTAACTCTAACTCTGGCCTAATAGCTAAGGTCGTAGACTCGTACTCTGGCCTAATGGTTAAGGTCTTAACTCTTACTCTGGCCTACTGGCTAAGGTCTTAACTCTTACTCTTGCCTAATAGCTAAGGTCTTAGACTCATACTCTGGCCTAATGGTTAAGGTCTTAACTCTTACTCTGGCCTACTGGTTAAGGTCTTAACTCTTACTCTGGCCTACTGGTTAAGGTCTTAACTCTTACTCTGGCCTAATAGCTAAGGTCTTAGACTCGTACTCTGGCCTAATGGTTAAGGTCTTAACTCTTACTCTGGCCTACTGGTTAAGGTCTTAACTCTCACGCTGGCCTACTGGTTAAGGTCTTAACTCTTACTCTGGCCTAATAGCTAAGGTCTTAGACTCGTACTCTGGCCTAATGGTTAAGGTCTTAACTCTTACTCTGGCCTACTGGTTAAGGTCTTAACTCTTACTCTGGCCTAATAGCTAAGGTCTTAACTCTTACTCTGGCCTAATAGCTAAGGTCTTAGACTCGTACTATGGCCTACAGGTTAAGGTCTTAACTCTTACTCTGGCCTACTGGTTAAGGTCTTGACTCTTACTCTGGCCTAATAGCTAAGGTCCTAGACTCGTACTCTGGCCTACTGGTTAAGGTCTTAACTCTTACTCTGACCTATTAGCTAAGGTCTTAACTCTTACTCTGGCCTAATAGCTAAGGTCTTTGACTCGTACTCTGGCCTAATGGTTAAGGTCTTAACTCTTACTCTGGTCTACTGGTTAAGGTCTTAACTCTTACTCTGGCTTAATAGCTAAGGTCTTAGACTCATACTCTGGCCTAATGGTTAAGGTCTTAACTCTTACTCTGGCCTACTGGTTAAGGTCTTAACTCTTACTCTGGCCTACTGGTTAAGGTCTTAACTCTTACGCTGGCCTAATAGCTAAGGTCTTAACTCTTACTCTGGCCTATTAGCTAAGGTCTTAGACTCGTACTCTGGCCTAATGGTTAAGGTCTTAACTCTTACTCTGGCCTAATAGCTAAGGTCTTAACTCTTACTCTGGCCTAATAGCTAAGGTCTTAGACTCGTACTATGGCCTAATGGTTAAGGTCTTAACTCTTACTCTGGCCTACTGGTTAAGGTCTTAACTCTTACGCTGGCCTACAGGTTAAGGTCTTAACTCTTACTCTGGCCTACTGGTTAAGGTCTTAACTCTTACTCTGGCCTAATAGCTAAGGTCCTATACTCGTACTCTGGCCTACTGGTTAAGGTCTTAACTCTTACTCTGACCTAATAGCTAAGGTCTTAACTCTTACTCTGGCCTAATAGCTAAGGTCTTAGACTCGTACTCTGGCCTAATGGTTAAGGTCTTAACACTTACTCTGGACTACTGGTTAAGGTCTTAACTCTTACTCTGGCCTAATAGCTAGGGTCTTAACTCTTACTCTGGCCTAATAGCTAAGGTCTTAGACTCGTACTCTGGCCTAATGGTTAAGGTATTAACTCTTACTCTGGCCTAATAGCTAAGGTCTTAACTCTTACTCTGGCCTAATAGCTAAGGTCTTAGACTCGTACTATGGCCTACAGGTTAAGGTCTTAACTCTTACTCTGGCCTACTGGTTAAGGTCTTAACTCTTACTCTGGCCTAATAGCTAAGGTCCTATACTCGTACTCTGGCCTACTGGTTAAGGTCTTAACTCTTACTCTGACCTAATAGCTAAGGTCTTAACTCTTACTCTGGCCTAATAGCTAAGGTCTTAGACTCGTACTCTGGCCTAATGGTTAAGGTCTTAACTCTTACTCTGGCCTACTGGCTAAGGTCTTAACTCTTACTCTGGCCTTATAGCTAAGGTCTTAGACTCGTACTCTGGCCTAATGGTTAAGGTCTTAACTCTTACTCTAGCCTTCTGGTTAAGGTCTTAACTCTTACTCTGGCCTACTGGTTAAGGTCTTAACTCTTACTCTGGCCTAATAGCTAAGGTCTTAACTCATACTCTGGCCTAATGGTTAAGGTCTTAACTCTTGCTCTGGCCTAATAGCTAAGGTCTTAACTCTTACTCTGGCCTAATAGCTAAGGTCTTAGACTCGTACTCTGGCCTAATGGTTAAGGTCTTAACTCTTACCCTGGCCTAAAAGCTAAGGTCTTAGACACGTACTCTGGCCTAATAGCTAAGTTCTTAGACTCGTACTCTGGTCTAATAGCTAAGGTCTTAGACTCATACTCTGGCCTAATGGTTAAGGTCTTAACTCTTAATCTGGCCTAATAGCTAAGGTCTTAGACTCGTACTCTGGCCTACTGGTTAAGGTCTTAACTCTTACGCTGGCCTACTGGTTAAGGTCTTAACTCTTACTCTGGCCTACTGGTTAAGGTCTTAACTCTTACTCTTGCCTAATAGCTAAGGTCTTAGACTCGTACTCTGGCCTAATGGTTAAGGTCTTAACTCTTACTCTGGCCTAATAGCTAAGGTCTTAGACTCATACTCTGGCCTAATGGTTAAGGTCTTAACTCTTACTCTGGCCTAATAGCTAAGGTCTTAACTCCTACTCTGGCCTAATAGCTGAGGTCTTAGACTCATATTATGGCCTACAGGTTAAGGTCTTAACTCTTACTCTGGCCTACTGGTTAAGGTCTTAACTCTTACTCTGGCCTAATAGCTAAGGTCCTAGACTCGTACTCTGGCCTACTGGTTAAGGTCTTAACTCTTACTCTGACCTAATAGCTAAGGTCTTAACTCTTACTCTGGCCTAATAGCTAAGGTCTTAGACTCGTACTCTGGCTTAATGGTTAAGGTCCTAACTCTTACTCTGGCCTACTGGTTAAGGTCTTAACTCTTACTCTGGCCTAATAGCTAAGGTCTTAGACTCGTACTCTGGCCTAATGGTTAAGGTCTTAACTCTTACTCTGGCCTACTAGTTAAGGTCTTAACTCTTACTCTGGCCTACTGGTTAAGGTCTTAACTTTTACTCTGGCCTAATAGCTAAGGTCTTAACTCTTACTCTGGCCTAATAGCTAAGGTCTTAACTCTTACTCTGGCCTAATAGCTAAGGTCTTAGACTCGTATTCTGGCCAAATGGTTAAGGTCTTAACTCTTACTCTGGCCTAATGGTTAAGGTCTTAACTCTTACACTGGTCTAATAGCTAAGGTCTTAACTCTTACTCTGGCCTAATAGCTAAGGTCTTAGACTCGTACTCTGGCCTACTGGTTAAGGTCTTAACTCTTACTCCGGCCTAATAGCTAAGGTCTTAGACTCGTACTCTGGCCTAATGGTTAAGGTCTTAACTCTTACTCTGGCCTAATAACTAAGGTCTGAACTCTTACTCTGGCCTAATAGATAAGGTATTAACTCTTACTCTGGCCTAATGGTTAAGGTCTTAACTCTTACTCTGACCGAATAGCTAAGGTCTTAGACTCGTACTCTGGCCTACTGGTTAATGTCTTAACTCTTACTCTGGCCTAATAGCTAAGGTCTTAGACTCGTACTCTGGCCTAATGGTTAAGGTCTTAACTCTTACACTGGCCTAATAGCTAAGGTCTTAGCTCTTACTCTGACCTAATGGTTAAGATCTTAACTCTTACTCTGGCCTAATAGCTAAGGTCTTAGACTCGTACTCTGGCCTACTGGTTAAGGTCTTAACTCTTACTCTGACCTAATAGCTAAGGTCTTAACTCTTACTCTGGCCTAATAGCTAAGGTCTTAGACTCGTACTCTGGCCTAATGGTTAAGGTCCTAACTCTTAATCTGGCCTACTGGTTAAGGTCTTAACTCTTACTCTGGCCTAATAGCTAAGGTCTTAGACTTGTACTCTGGCCTAATGGTTAAGGTCTTAACTCTTACTCTGGCCTACTGGTTAAAGTCTTAACTCTT
This sequence comes from Triturus cristatus, assembly GCF_964204655.1. Classification (NCBI taxonomy): domain Eukaryota; kingdom Metazoa; phylum Chordata; class Amphibia; order Caudata; family Salamandridae; genus Triturus; species Triturus cristatus. The sequence goes on along the minus strand of NW_028187982.1, from coordinate 315,382 downwards.
ACTCTGGCCTACTGGTTAAGGTCTTAACTCTTACTCTGGCCTAATAGCTAAGGTCTTAACTCATACTCTGGCCTAATAGATAAGGATTTAAGTCTTACTCTGGCCTAATGGTTAAGGTCTTAACTCTTACTCTGGCCTAATAGCTAAGGTCTTAACTCTTACTCTGGCCTAATGGTTAAGGTCTTAACTCTTACTCTGGTCTAATAGCTAAGGTCTTAACTCTGACTCTGGCCTAATAGCTAAGGTCTTAGACTCGTACTCTGGCCTACTGGTTAAGGTCTTAACTCTTACTCTGGCCTAATAGCTAAGGTCTTAGACTCGTACTCTGGCCTAATGGTTAAGGTCTTAACTCTTACTCTGGCCTAATAACTAAGGTCTGAACTCTTACTCTGGCCTAATAGCCAAGGTCTTAACTCTTACTCTGGCCTAATAGCTAAGGTCTTAACTCTTACTCTGGCCTAATAGCTAAGGTCTTAGACTCTTACTCTGGCCTAATAGCTAAGGTCTTAACTCTTACTCTGGCCTAATAGCTAAGGTCTTAGACTCGTACTCTGGCCTAATGGTTAAGGTCTTAACTCTTACTCTGGCCTACAGGTTAAGGTCTTAACTCTTACTCTGGCCTACTGGTTAAGGTCTTAACTCTTACTCTGGCCTAATAGCTAAGGTCTTAGACTCGTACTCTGGCCTAATGGTTAAGGCCTTAACTCTTACTCTGGCCTACTGGTTAAGGTCTTAACTCTTACTCTGGCCTAATAGCTAAGGTCTTAGACTCATGCTCTGGCCTAATGGTTACGGCCTTAACTCTTACTCTGGCCGAATAGCTAAGGTCTTAAACTCGTACTCTGGCCTACTGGTTAAGGTCTTAACTCTTACTCTGGCCTACTGGTTAAGGTCTTAACTCTTACTCTGGCCTAATAGCTAAGGTCTTAACTCTTACTCTGGCCTAATAGCTAAGGTCTTAGACTCGTACTCTGGCCTAATGGTTAAGGTCTTAACTCTTACTCTGGCCTACTGGTTAAGGTCTTAACTCTTACGCTGGCCTACTGGTTAAGGTCTTAACTCTTACTCTGGCCTAATGGTTAAGGTCTTAACTCTTACTCTGGCCTAATAGCTATGGTCTTAACTCTTACTCTGGCCTACTGGTTAAGGTCTTAACTCTTACTCTGGCCTAATGGTTAAGGTCTTAACTCTTACTCTGGCCTAATAGCTATAGTCTTAACTCTTACTCTGGCCTAATGGTTAAGGTCTTAACTCTTACTCTGGCCTAATAGCTAAGGTCTTAACTCTTACTCTGGCCTAATAGCTAAGGTGTTAGACTCGTACTCTGGCCTACTGGTTAAGGTCTTAATTCTATCTCTGGCCAAATAGCTAAGGTCTCAGACTCGTACTCTGGCCTACTGGTTAAGGTCTTAACTCTTACGCTGGCCTACTGGTTAAGGTCTTAAGTCTTACTCTGGCCTAATAGCTAAGGTCTTAGACTCGTACTCTGGCCTAATGGTTAAGGTCTTAACACTTACTCTGGACTACTGGTTAAGGTCTTAACTCTTACTCTGGCCTAATAGCTAGGGTCTTAACTCTTACTCTGGCCTAATAGCTAAGGTCTTAGACTCGTACTCTGGCCTAATAGCTAAGGTCTAAGACTCGTACTCTGGCCTAATGGTTAAGGTCTTAACACTTACTCTGGACTACTGGTTAAGGTCTTAACTCTTACTCTGGCCTAATAGCTAGGGTCTTAACTCTTACTCTGGCCTAATAGCTAAGGTCTTAACTCTTACTCTGGCCTAATAGCTAAGGTCTTAGACTCGTACTATGGCCTACAGGTTAAGGTCTTAACTCTTACTCTGGCCTACTGGTTAAGGTCTTAACTCTTACTCTGGCCTAATAGCTAAGGTCCTATACTCGTACTCTGGCCTACTGGTTAAGGTCTTAACTCTTACTCTGACCTAATAGCTAAGGTCTTAACTCTTACTCTGGCCTAATAGCTAAGGTCTTAGACTCGTACTCTGGCCTAATGGTTAAGGTCTTAACTCTTACTCTGGCCTACTGGCTAAGGTCTTAACTCTTACTCTGGCCTTATAGCTAAGGTCTTAGACTCGTACTCTGGCCTAATGGTTAAGGTCTTAACTCTTACTCTAGCCTTCTGGTTAAGGTCTTAACTCTTACTCTGGCCTACTGGTTAAGGTCTTAACTCTTACTCTGGCCTAATAGCTAAGGTCTTAACTCATACTCTGGCCTAATGGTTAAGGTCTTAACTCTTGCTCTGGCCTATTAGCTAAGGTCTTAACTCTTACTCTGGCCTAATAGCTAAGGTCTTAGACTCGTACTCTGGCCTAATGGTTAAGGTCTTAACTCTTACCCTGGCCTAAAAGCTAAGGTCTTAGACACGTACTCTGGCCTAATAGCTAAGTTCTTAGACTCGTACTCTGGTCTAATAGCTAAGGTCTTAGACTCATACTCTGGCCTAATGGTTAAGGTCTTAACTCTTAATCTGGCCTAATAGCTAAGGTCTTAGACTCGTACTCTGGCCTACTGGTTAAGGTCTTAACTCTTACGCTGGCCTACTGGTTAAGGTCTTAACTCTTACTCTGACCTAATAGCTAAGGTCTTAACTCTTACTCTGGCCTAATAGCTAAGGTCTTAGACTCGTACTCTGGCTTAATGGTTAAGGTCCTAACTCTTACTCTGGCCTACTGGTTAAGGTCTTAACTCTTACTCTGGCCTAATAGCTAAGGTCTTAGACTCGTACTCTGGCCTAATGGTTAAGGTCTTAACTCTTACTCTGGCCTACTAGTTAAGGTCTTAACTCTTACTCTAGCCTACTGGTTAAGGTCTTAACTTTTACTCTGGCCTAATAGCTAAGGTCTTAACTCTTACTCTGGCCTAATAGCTAAGGTCTTAACTCTTACTCTGGCCTAATAGCTAAGGTCTTAGACTCGTATTCTGGCCAAATGGTTAAGGTCTTAACTCTTACTCTGGCCTAATGGTTAAGGTCTTAACTCTTACTCTAGTCTAATAGCTAAGGTCTTAACTCTTACTCTGGCCTAATAGCTAAGGTCTTAGACTCGTACTCTGGCCTACTGGTTAAGGTCTTAACTCTTACTCTGGCCTAATAGCTAAGGTCTTAGACTCGTACTCTGGCCTAATGGTTAAGGTCTTAACTCTTACTCTGGCCTAATAACTAAGGTCTTAACTCTTACTCTGGCCTAATGGTTAAGGTCTTAGACTCGTACTCTGGCCTAATGGTTAAGGTCCTAACTCTTAATCTGGCCTACTGGTTAAGGTCTTAACTCTTACTCTGGCCTAATAGCTAAGGTCTTAGACTTGTACTCTGGCCTAATGGTTAAGGTCTTAACTCTTACTCTGGCCTACTGGTTAAAGTCATAACTCTTACTCTGGCCTACTGGTTAAGGTCTTAACTCTTACTCTGGCCTAATAGCTAAGGTCTTAACTCATACTCTGGCCTAATAGATAAGGATTTAAGTCTTACTCTGGCCTAATGGTTAAGGTCTTAACTCTTACTCTGGCCTAATAGCTAAGGTCTTAACTCTTACTCTGGCCTAATGGTTAAGGTCTTAACTCTTACTCTGGTCTAATAGCTAAGGTCTTAACTCTGACTCTGGCCTAATAGCTAAGGTCTTAGACTCTTATCTGGCCTACTGGTTAAGGTCTTAACTCTTACTCTGGCCTAATAGCTAAGGTCTTAGACTCGTACTCTGGCCTAATGGTTAAGGTCTTAACTCTTACTCTGGCCTAATAACTAAGGTCTGAACTCTTACTCTGGCCTAATAGCCAAGGTCTTAACTCTTACTCTGGCCTAATAGCTAAGGTCTTAACTCTTACTCTGGCCTAATAGCTAAGGTCTTAGACTCTTACTCTGGCCTAATAGCTAAGGTCTTAACTCTTACTCTGGCCTAATAGCTAAGGTCTTAGACTCGTACTCTGGCCTAATGGTTAAGGTCTTAACTCTTACTCTGGCCTACAGGTTAAGGTCTTAACTCTTACTCTGGCCTACTGGTTAAGGTCTTAACTCTTACTCTGGCCTAATAGCTAAGGTCTTAGACTCGTACTCTGGCCTAATGGTTAAGGCCTTAACTCTTACTCTGGCCTACTGGTTAAGGTCTTAACTCTTACTCTGGCCTAATAGCTAAGGTCTTAGACTCATGCTCTGGCCTAATGGTTACGGCCTTAACTCTTACTCTGGCCGAATAGCTAAGGTCTTAAACTCGTACTCTGGCCTACTGGTTAAGGTCTTAACTCTTACTCTGGCCTACTGGTTAAGGTCTTAACTCTTACTCTGGCCTAATAGCTAAGGTCTTAACTCTTACTCTGGCCTAATAGCAAAGGTCTTAGACTCGTACTCTGGCCTAATGGTTAAGGTCTTAACTCTTACTCTGGCCTACTGGTTAAGGTCTTAACTCTTACGCTGGCCTACTGGTTAAGGTCTTAACTCTTACTCTGGCCTAATAGCTAAGGTCTTAGACTCGTACTCTGGCCTAATGGTTAAGGTCTTAACTCTTACTCTGGCCTAATAACTAAGGTCTGAACTCTTACTCTGGCCTAATAGCCAAGGTCTTAACTCTTACTCTGGCCTAATAGCTAAGGTCTTAACTCTTACTCTGGCCTAATAGCTAAGGTCTTAGACTCTTACTCTGGCCTAATAGCTAAGGTCTTAACTCTTACTCTGGCCTAATAGCTAAGGTCTTAGACTCGTACTCTGGCCTAATGGTTAAGGTCTTAACTCTTACTCTGGCCTACAGGTTAAGGTCTTAACTCTTACTCTGGCCTACTGGTTAAGGTCTTAACTCTTACTCTGGCCTAATAGCTAAGGTCTTAGACTCGTACTCTGGCCTAATGGTTAAGGCCTTAACTCTTACTCTGGCCTACTGGTTAAGGTCTTAACTCTTACTCTGGCCTAATAGCTAAGGTCTTAGACTCATGCTCTGGCCTAATGGTTACGGCCTTAACTCTTACTCTGGCCGAATAACTAAGGTCTTAAACTCGTACTCTGGCCTACTGGTTAAGGTCTTAACTCTTACTCTGGCCTACTGGTTAAGGTCTTAACTCTTACTCTGGCCTAATAGCTAAGGTCTTAACTCTTACTCTGGCCTAATAGCTAAGGTCTTAGACTCGTACTCTGGCCTAATGGTTAAGGTCTTAACTCTTACTCTGGCCTACTGGTTAAGGTCTTAACTCTTACGCTGGCCTACTGGTTAAGGTCTTAACTCTTACTCTGGCCTAATGGTTAAGGTCTTAACTCTTACTCTGGCCTAATAGCTATGGTCTTAACTCTTACTCTGGCCTAATGGTTAAGGTCTTAACTCTTACTCTGGCCTAATAGCTAAGGTCTTAACTCTTACTCTGGCCTAATAGCTAAGGTGTTAGACTCGTACTCTGGCCTACTGGTTAAGGTCTTAATTCTATCTCTGGCCAAATAGCTAAGGTCTCAGACTCGTACTCTGGCCTACTGGTTAAGGTCTTAACTCTTACGCTGGCCTACTGGTTAAGGTCTTAAGTCTTACTCTGGCCTAATAGCTAAGGTCTTAGACTCGTACTCTGGCCTAATGGTTAAGGTCTTAACACTTACTCTGGACTACTGGTTAAGGTCTTAACTCTTACTCTGGCCTAATAGCTAGGGTCTTAACTCTTACTCTGGCCTAATAGCTAAGGTCTTAGACTCGTACTCTGGCCTAATAGCTAAGGTCTAAGACTCGTACTCTGGCCTAATGGTTAAGGTCTTAACACTTACTCTGGACTACTGGTTAAGGTCTTAACTCTTACTCTGGCCTAATAGCTAGGGTCTTAACTCTTACTCTGGCCTAATAGCTAAGGTCTTAACTCTTACTCTGGCCTAATAGCTAAGGTCTTAGACTCGTACTATGGCCTACAGGTTAAGGTCTTAACTCTTACTCTGGCCTACTGGTTAAGGTCTTAACTCTTACTCTGGCCTAATAGCTAAGGTCCTATACTCGTACTCTGGCCTACTGGTTAAGGTCTTAACTCTTACTCTGACCTAATAGCTAAGGTCTTAACTCTTACTCTGGCCTAATAGCTAAGGTCTTAGACTCGTACTCTGGCCTAATGGTTAAGGTCTTAACTCTTACTCTGGCCTACTGGCTAAGGTCTTAACTCTTACTCTGGCCTTATAGCTAAGGTCTTAGACTCGTACTCTGGCCTAATGGTTAAGGTCTTAACTCTTACTCTAGCCTTCTGGTTAAGGTCTTAACTCTTACTCTGGCCTACTGGTTAAGGTCTTAACTCTTACTCTGGCCTAATAGCTAAGGTCTTAACTCATACTCTGGCCTAATGGTTAAGGTCTTAACTCTTGCTCTGGCCTATTAGCTAAGGTCTTAACTCTTACTCTGGCCTAATAGCTAAGGTCTTAGACTCGTACTCTGGCCTAATGGTTAAGGTCTTAACTCTTACCCTGGCCTAAAAGCTAAGGTCTTAGACACGTACTCTGGCCTAATAGCTAAGTTCTTAGACTCGTACTCTGGTCTAATAGCTAAGGTCTTAGACTCATACTCTGGCCTAATGGTTAAGGTCTTAACTCTTAATCTGGCCTAATAGCTAAGGTCTTAGACTCGTACTCTGGCCTACTGGTTAAGGTCTTAACTCTTACGCTGGCCTACTGGTTAAGGTCTTAACTCTTACTCTGACCTAATAGCTAAGGTCTTAACTCTTACTCTGGCCTAATAGCTAAGGTCTTAGACTCGTACTCTGGCTTAATGGTTAAGGTCCTAACTCTTACTCTGGCCTACTGGTTAAGGTCTTAACTCTTACTCTGGCCTAATAGCTAAGGTCTTAGACTCGTACTCTGGCCTAATGGTTAAGGTCTTAACTCTTACTCTGGCCTACTAGTTAAGGTCTTAACTCTTACTCTGGCCTACTGGTTAAGGTCTTAACTTTTACTCTGGCCTAATAGCTAAGGTCTTAACTCTTACTCTGGCCTAATAGCTAAGGTCTTAACTCTTACTCTGGCCTAATAGCTAAGGTCTTAGACTCGTATTCTGGCCAAATGGTTAAGGTCTTAACTCTTACTCTGGCCTAATGGTTAAGGTCTTAACTCTTACTCTGGTCTAATAGCTAAGGTCTTAACTCTTACTCTGGCCTAATAGCTAAGGTCTTAGACTCGTACTCTGGCCTACTGGTTAAGGTCTTAACTCTTACTCTGGCCTAATAGCTAAGGTCTTAGACTCGTACTCTGGCCTAATGGTTAAGGTCTTAACTCTTACTCTGGCCTAATAACTAAGGTCTTAACTCTTACTCTGGCCTAATGGTTAAGGTCTTAACTCTAACTCTGGCCTACTGGTTAAGGTCTTAACTCTTACTCTGGCCTAATAGCTAAGGTCTTAACTCTTACTCTGGCCTAATAGCTAAAGTCATAGACTCGTACTCTGGCCTAATGGTTAAGGTCTTAACTCTTACTCTGGCCGAATAGCTAAGGTCTTAGACTCGTACTTTGGCCTACTGGTTAAGGTCTTAACTCTTACTCTGGCCTACTGGTTAAGGTCTTAACTCTTACTCTGGCCTAATAGCTAAGGTCTTAGACTCGTACTCTGGCCTAATGGTTATGGTCTTAACTCTTACTCTGGCCTACTGGCTAAGGTCTTAACTCTTACTCTGGCCTAATAGCTAGGGTCTTAACTCTTACTCTGGCCTAATAGCTACGGTCTTAACTCTTACTCTGGCCTAATAGCTAAGGTCTTAGACTCGTACTCTGGCCAAATGGTTAAGGTCTTAACTCTTACTCTGGCCTAATGGTTAAGGTCTTAACTCTTCCTCTGGCCTAATAGCTAAGGTCTTAACTCTTACTCTGGCCTAATGGTTAAGGTCTTAACTCTTACTCTGGTCTAATAGCTAAGGTCTTAGACTCGTACTCTGGCCTACTGGTTAAGGTCTTAACTCTTACTCTGGCCTAATAGCTAAGGTCTTAGACTCGTACTGTAGGCCTAATGGTTAAGGTCTTAACTCTTACTCTGGCCTAATAACTAAGGTCTGAACTCTTACTCTGGCCTAATAGCTAAGGTCTTAACTCTTACTCTGGCCTAACAGCTAAGGTCTTAGACTCTTACTCTGGCCTAATAGCTAAGGTCTTAACTCTTACTCTGGCCTAATAGCTTAGGTCTTAGACTCGTACTCTGGCCTAATGGTTAAGGTCTTAACTCTTACTCTGGCCTACAGGTTAAGGTCTTAACTCTTACTCTGGCCTACTGGTTAAGGTCTTAACTCTTACTCTGGCCTAATAGCTAAGGTCATAGACTCGTACTCTGGCCTAATGGTTAAGGCCTTAACTCTTACTCTGGCCTACTGGTTAAGGTCTTAACTCTTACTCTGGCCTAATAGCTAAGGTCTTAGACTCGTACTCTGGCCTAATGGTTAAGGTCTTAACTCATACTCTGGCCTAATGGTTGAGGTCTTAACTCTTACTCTGGCCTACGGGTTAATGTCTTAACTCTTACTCTGGCCTACTGGTTAAGGTCTTAACTCTTACTCTGGCCTAATAGCTAAGGTCTTAACTCTTACTCTGGCCTAATAGCTAAGGTCTTAGACTCATACTCTGGCCTAATGGTTAAGGTCTTCACTCTTACCCTGGCCTAAAAGCTAAGGTCTTAGACTCGTACTCTGGCCTAATAGCTAAGTTCTTAGACTCGTACTCTGGTCTAATAGCTAAGGTCTTAGACTCATACTCTGGCCTAATGGTTAAGGTCTTAACTCTTAATCTGGCCTAATAGCTAAGGTCTTAGACTCGTACTCTGGCCTACTGGTTAAGGTCTTAACTCTTACGCTGGCCTACTGGTTAAGGTCTTAACTCTTACTCTGGCCTACTGGTTAAGGTCTTAACTCTTACTCTTGCCTAATAGCTAAGGTCTTAGACTCGTACTCTGGCCTAATGGTTAAGGTCTTAACTCTTACTCTGGCCTAATAGCTAAGGTCTTAGACTCGTACTCTGGCCTAATGGTTAAGGTCTTAACTCTTACTCTGGCCTAATAGCTAAGGTCTTAACTCTTACTCTGGCCTACTGGTTAAGGACTTAACTTTTACTCTGGCCTAAGAGCTAAGGTCTTAACTCTTACTCTGGCCTAATAGCTAAGGTCTTAGACTCGTATTCTGGCCAAATGGTTACGGTCTTAACTCTTACTCTGGCCTAATGGTTAAGGTCTTAACTCTTACTCTGGCCTAATAGCTAAGGTCTTAGACTCGTACTCTGGCCTACTGGTTAAGGTTTTAACTCTTACTCTGGCCTAATAGCTAAGGTCTTAGACTCGTACTCTGGCCTAATGGTTAAGGTCTTAACTCTTACTCTGGCCTAATAACTAAGGTCTTAACTCTTACTCTGGCCTAATGGTTAAGGTCTTAACTCTAACTCTGGCCTACTGGTTAAGGTCTTAACTCTTACTCTGGCCTAATAGCTAAGGTCTTAACTCTTACTCTGGCCTAATAGCTAAGGTCTTAGACTCGTACTCTGGCCTAATGGTTAAGGTCTTAACTCTTACTCTGGCCGAATAGCTAAGGTCTTAGACTCGTACTCTGGCCTACTGGTTAAGGTCTTAACTCTTACTCTGGCCTACTGGTTAAGGTCTTAACTCTTACACTGGCCTAATAGCTAAGGTCTTAGACTCGTACTTTGGCCTAATGGTTATGGTATTAACTCTTACTCTGGCCTACTGGCTAAGGTCTTAACTCTTACTCTGGCCTAATAGCTAGGGTCTTAACTCTTACTCTGGCCTAATAGCTAAGGTCTTAACTCTTACTCTGGCCTAATAGCTAAGGTCTTAGACTCGTACTCTGGCCAAATGGTTAAGGTCTTAACTCTTACTCTGGCCTAATGGTTAAGGTCTTAACTCTTACTCTGGTCTAATAGCTAAGGTCTTAGACTCGTACTCTGGCCTACTGGTTAAGGTCTTAACTCTTACGCTGGCCTAATAGCTAAGGTCTTAGACTCGTACTCTGGCCTAATGGTTAAGGTCTTAACTCTTACTCTGGCCTAATAACTAAGGTCTGAACTCTTACTCTGGCCTAATAGCTATGGTCTTAACTCTTACTCTGGCCTAACAGCTAAGGTCTTAGACTCTTACTCTGGCCTACTAGCTAAGGTCTTAACTCTTACTCTGGCCTAATAGCTAAGGTCTTAGACTCGTACTCTGGCCTAATGGTTAAGGTCTTAACTCTTACTCTGGCCTAAAGGTTAAGGTCTTAACTCTTACTCTGGCCTACTGGTTAAGGTCTTAACTCTTACTCTGGCCTAATAGCTAAGGTCATAGACTCGTACTTTGGCCTAATGGTTAAGGCCTTAACTCTTACTCTGGCCTACTGGTTAAGGTCTTAACTCTTACTCTGGCCTAATAGCTAAGGTCTTAGAGTCGTACTCTGGCCTAATGGTTAAGGTCTTAACTCATACTCTGGCCTAATGGTTAATGTCTTAACTCTTACTCTGGCCTACGGGTTAAGGTCTTAACTCTTACTCTGGCCTACTGGTTAAGGTCTTAACTCTTACTCTGGCCTAATAGCTAAGGTCTTAACTCTTACTCTGACCTAATAGCTAAGGTCTTAACTCTTACTCTGGCCTAATAGCTAAGATCTTAGACTCGTACTCTGGCCAAATGGTTAAGGTCTTAACTCTTACTCTGGCCTAATGGTTAAGGTTTTAAATCTTACTCTGGCCTAATAGCTAAGGTCTTAACTCTTATTCTGGCCTAATGGTTAAGGTCTTAACTCTTACTCTGGCCTAATAGCTAAGGGCTTAACTCTTACTCTGGCCTAATAGCTAAGGTCTTAGACTCGTACTCTGGCCTACTTTTTAAGGTCTTATCTCTTACTCTGGCCTAATAGCTAAGGTCTTAGACTCGTACTCTGGCCTAATGGTTAAGGTCTTAACTCTTACTCTGGCCTAATAACTAAGGGCTTAACTCTTACTCTGGCCTAATAGCTAAGGTCTTAGACTCGTACTATGGCCTACAGGTTAAGGTCTTAGATCTTACTCTGGCCCAATAGTTAAGGTCTTACTTACTCTGGCCTAATAGCTAAGGTCTTAGACTCGTAATATGGCCTACAGGTTAAGGTCTTAACTCTTACTCTTGCCTAATAGCTAAGGTCTTAACTCTTACTCTGGCCTACTGGTTAAGGTCTTAACTCTTACTCTGGCCTAATAGCTAAGGTCTTAGACTCGTACTCTGGCCTAATGGTTAAGGTCTTAACTCTTACTCTGGCCTACTGGTTAAGGTCTTAACTCTTACTCTGGCCTAATAGCTAAGGTCTTAGACTCGTACTCTGGCCTAATGGTTAAGGTCTTAACTCTTACTCTGGCCTACTGGTTAAGGTCTTAACTCTTACTCTGACCTAATAGCTAAGGTCTTAACTCTTACTCTGGCCTAATAGCTAAGGTCTTAGACTCGTACTCTGGCCTAATGGTTAAGGTCTTAACTCTTACTCTGGCCTACTGGTTAAGGTATTAACTCTTACTCTGGCCTGATAGCTAAGGTCTTTGACTTGTACTCTGGCCTAATGGTTATGGTCTTAACTCTTACTCTGGCCTACTGGTTAAGGTCTTAACTCTTACTCTGGCCTAATTGCTAAGGTCTTAGACTCGTACTCTGGCCTACTTGTTAAGGTCTTAACTCTTACTCTGGCCTAATAGCTAAGGTCTTAGACTCGTACTATGGCCTACAGGTTAAGGTCTTAACTCTTACTCTGGCCTACTGGTTAAGGTCTTAACTCTTACTCTGGCCTAATAGCTAAGGTCCTAGACTCGTACTCTGGCCTACTGGTTAAGGTCTTAACTCTTACTCTGACCTATTAGCTAAGGTCTTAACTCTTACTCTGGCCTAATAGCTAAGGTCGTAGACTCGTACTCTGGCCTAATAGTTAAGGTCTTAACTCTTACTCTGGCCTACTGGTTAAGGTCTTAACTCTTACTCTGGCCTAATAGCTAAGGTCTTAGACTCATACTCTGGCCTAATGGTTAAGGTCTTAACTCTTACTCTGGCCTACTGATTAAGGTCTTAACTCTTACTCTGGCCTAATAGCTAAGGTCTTAGACTCGTACTCTGGACTAATGGTTAAGGTCTTAACTCTTACTCTGGCCTACTGGTTAAGGTCTTAACTCTTACGGTGGCCTATAGCTAAGGTCTTAACTCTTACTCTGGCCTAATAGCTAAGGTCTTAGACTCGTACTCTGGCCTAATGGTTAAGGTCTTAACTCTTACTCTGGCCTAATAGCTAAGGTCTTAACTCTTACTCTGGCCTAATAGCTAAGGTCTTAGACTCATACTATGACCTAATGGTTAAGGTCTTAACTCTTACTCTGGCCTACTGGTTAAGGTCTTAACTCTTACGCTGGCCTACAGGTTAAGGTCTTAACTCTTACTCTGGCCTAATAGCTAAGGTCTTAACTCTTCCTCTGGCCTACTGGTTAAGGTCTTAACTCTTACTCTGGCCTAATAGCTAAGGTCTTAGACTCGTACTCTGGCCTAATGGTTAAGGTCTTAACTCTTACTCGGCCTACTGGTTAAGGTCTTAACTCTTACTCTGGCCTAATAGCTAAGGTCTTAGACTCGTACTCTGGTCTAATGGTTAAGGTCTTAACTCTTACTCTGGCCTAATGGTTAAGGTCTTAACTCTTACTCTGGTCTAATAGCTAAGGTCTTAACTCTTACTCTGGCCTAATAGCTAAGGTCTTAGACTCGTACTCTGGCCTACTGGTTAATGTCTTAACTCTTCTCTGGCCTAATAGCTAAGGTCTTAGACTCGTACACTGGCCTAATGGTTAAGGTCTTAACTCTTACTCTGGCCTACTGGTTAAGGTCTTAACTCTTACTCTGGCCTAATAGCTAAGGTCTTAACTCTTACTCTGGCCTAATAGCTAAGGTCTTAGACTCGTACTCTGGCCAAATGGTTAAGGTCTTAACTCTTACTCTGGCCTAATGGTTAAAGTCTTAACTCTTACTCTGGTCTAATAGCTAAGGTCTTAACTCTTACTCTGGCCTAATAGCTAAGGTCTTAGACTCGTACTCTGGCCTACTGGTTAAGGTCTTAACTCTTACTCTGGCCTAATAGCTAAGGTCTTAGACTCGTACTCTGGCCTAATGGTTAAGGTCTTAACTCTTACTCTGGCCTAATAACTAAGGTCTGAACTCTTACTCTGGCCTAATAGCTAAGGTCTTAACTCTTACTCTGGCCTAATGGTTAAGGTCTTAACTCTAACTCTGGCCTACTGGTTAAGGTCTTAACTCTTACTCTGGCCTAATAGCTAAGGTCTTAGACTCGTACTCTGGCCTAATGGTTAAGGTCTTAACTCTTACTCTGGCCTACTGGCTAAGGTCTTAACTCTTACTCTGGCCTAATAGCTAAGGCATTAGACTCGTACTCTGGCCTAATGGTTAAGGTCTTAACTCTTACTCTGGCCTTCTGGTTAAGGTCTTAACTCTTACTCTGGCCTACTGGTTAAGGTCTTAACTCTTACTCTGGCCTAATAGCTAAGGTCTTAACTCGTACTCTGGCCTAATGGTTAAGGTCTTAACTCTTGCTCTGGCCTCATAGCTAAGGTCTTAACTCTTACTCTGGCCTAATAGCTAAGGTCTTAGACTCGTACTCTGGCCTAATGGTTAAGGTCTTAACTCTTACCATGGCCTAAAAGCTAAGGTCTTAGACTCATACTCTGGCCTAATAGCTAAGTTCTTAGACTCGTACTCTGGTCTAATAGCTAAGGTCTTAGACTCATACTCTGGCCTAATGGTTAAGGTCTTAACTCTTAATCTGGCCTAATAGCTAAGGTCTTAGACTCGTACTCTGGCCTACTGGTTAAGGTCTTAACTCTTACGCTGGCCTACTGGTTAAGGTCTTAACTCTTACTCTGGCCTACTGGTTAAGGTCTTAACTCTTACTCTTGCCTAATAGCTAAGGTCTTAGACTCGTACTCTTGCCTAATGGTTAAGGTCTTAACTCTTACTCTGGCCTAATAGCTAAGGTCTTAGACTCGTACTCTGGCCTAATGGTTAAGGTCTTAACTCTTACTCTGGCCTAATAGCTAAGGTCTTAACTCTTACTCTGGCCTAATAGCTAAGGTCTAACTCTTACTCTGGCCTAATAGCTAAGGTCTTAGACTCATACTATGGCCTACAGGTTAAGGTCTTAACTCTTACTCTGGCCTACTGGTTAAGGTCTTAACTCTTACTCTGGCCTAATAGCTAAGGTCCTAGACTCGTACTCTGGCCTACTGGTTAAGGTCTTAACTCTTACTCTGACCTAATAGCTAAGGTCTTAACTCTTACTCTGGCCTAATAGCTAAGGTCTTAGACTCGTACTCTGGCCTAATGGTTAAGGTCCCAACTCTTACTCTGGCCTACTGGTTAAGGTCTTAACTCTTACTCTGGCCTAATAGCTAAGGTCTTAGACTCGTACTCTGGCCTAATGGTTAAGGTCTTAACTCTTACTCTGGCCTACTAGTTAAGGTCTTAACTCTTACTCTGGCCTACTGGTTAAGGTCTTAACTCTTACTCTGGCCTAATAGCTAAGGTCTTAAATCTTACTCTGGCCTAATAGCTAAGGTCTTAACTCTTACTCTGGCCTAATAGCTAAGGTCTTAGACTCGTATTCTGGCCAAATGGTTAAGGTCTTAACTCTTACTCTGGCCTAATGGTTAAGGTCTTAACTCTTACTCTGGTCTAATAGCTAAGGTCTTAACTCTTACTCTGGCCTAATAGCTAAGGTCTTAGACTCGTACTCTGGCCTACTGGTTAAGGTCTTAACTCTTACTCTGGCCTAATAGCTAAGGTCTTAGACTCGTACTCTGGCCTAATGGTTAAGGTCTTAACTCTTACTCTGGCCTAATAGCTAAGGTCTTAGACTCGTACTCTGGCCTAATGGTTAAGGTCTTAACTCTTACCATGGCCTAAAAGCTAAGGTCTTAGACTCATACTCTGGCCTAATAGCTAAGTTCTTAGACTCGTACTCTGGTCTAATAGCTAAGGTCTTAGACTCATACTCTGGCCTAATGGTTAAGGTCTTAACTCTTAATCTGGCCTAATAGCTAAGGTCTTAGACTCGTACTCTGGCCTACTGGTTAAGGTCTTAACTCTTACGCTGGCCTACTGGTTAAGGTCTTAACTCTTACTCTGGCCTACTGGTTAAGGTCTTAACTCTTACTCTTGCCTAATAGCTAAGGTCTTAGACTCGTACTCTTGCCTAATGGTTAAGGTCTTAACTCTTACTCTGGCCTAATAGCTAAGGTCTTAGACTCGTACTCTGGCCTAATGGTTAAGGTCTTAACTCTTACTCTGGCCTAATAGCTAAGGTCTTAACTCTTACTCTGGCCTAATAGCTAAGGTCTAACTCTTACTCTGGCCTAATAGCTAAGGTCTTAGACTCATACTATGGCCTACAGGTTAAGGTCTTAACTCTTACTCTGGCCTACTGGTTAAGGTCTTAACTCTTACTCTGGCCTAATAGCTAAGGTCCTAGACTCGTACTCTGGCCTACTGGTTAAGGTCTTAACTCTTACTCTGACCTAATAGCTAAGGTCTTAACTCTTACTCTGGCCTAATAGCTAAGGTCTTAGACTCGTACTCTGGCCTAATGGTTAAGGTCCCAACTCTTACTCTGGCCTACTGGTTAAGGTCTTAACTCTTACTCTGGCCTAATAGCTAAGGTCTTAGACTCGTACTCTGGCCTAATGGTTAAGGTCTTAACTCTTACTCTGGCCTACTAGTTAAGGTCTTAACTCTTACTCTGGCCTACTGGTTAAGGTCTTAACTCTTACTCTGGCCTAATAGCTAAGGTCTTAAATCTTACTCTGGCCTAATAGCTAAGGTCTTAACTCTTACTCTGGCCTAATAGCTAAGGTCTTAGACTCGTATTCTGGCCAAATGGTTAAGGTCTTAACTCTTACTCTGGCCTAATGGTTAAGGTCTTAACTCTTACTCTGGTCTAATAGCTAAGGTCTTAACTCTTACTCTGGCCTAATAGCTAAGGTCTTAGACTCGTACTCTGGCCTACTGGTTAAGGTCTTAACTCTTACTCTGGCCTAATAGCTAAGGTCTTAGACTCGTACTCTGGCCTAATGGTTAAGGTCTTAACTCTTACTCTGGCCTAATAACTAAGGTCTTAACTCTTACTCTGGCCTAATGGTTAAGGTCTTAACTCTAACACTGGCCTACTGGTTAAGGTCTTAACTCTTACTCTGGCCTAATAACTAAGGTCTTAACTCTTACTCTGGCCTACTGGTTAAGGTCTTAACTCTTACTCTGGCCTACTGGTTAAGGTCTTAACTCTTACTCTGGCCTAATAGCTAAGGTCTTAGACTCGTACTCTGGCCTAATGGTTATGGTCTTAACTCTTACTCTGGCCTACTGGCTAAGGTCTTAACTCTTACTCTGGCCTAATAGCTAGGGTCTTAACTCTTACTCTGGCCTAATAGCTAAGGTCTTAACTCTTACTCTGGCCTAATAGCTAAGGTCTTAGACTCGTACTCTGGCCAAATGGTTAAGGTCTTAACTCTTACTCTGGCCTAATGGTTAAGGTCTTAACTCTTACTCTGGCCTATTAGCTAAGGTCTTAACTCTTACTCTGGCCTAATGGTTAAGGTCTTAACTCTTACTATGGTCTAATAGCTATGGTCTTAGACTCGTACTCTGGCCTACTGGTTAAGGTCTTAACTCTTACTCTGGCCTAATAGCTAAGGTCTTAGACTCGTACTCTGGCCTAATGGTTAAGGTCTTAACTCTTACTCTGGCCTAATAACTAAGGTCTGAACTCTTACTCTGGCCTAATAGCTAAGGTCTTAACTCTTACTCTGGCCTAACAGCTAAGGTCTTAGACTCTTACTCTGGCCTAATAGCTAAGGTCTTAACTCTTACTCTGGCCTAATAGCTAAGGTCTTAGACTCGTGCTCTGGCCTAATGGTTAAGGTCTTAACTCTTACTCTGGCCTACAGGTTAAGGTCTTAACTCTTACTCTGGCCTACTGGTTAAGGTCTTAACTCTTACTCTGGCCTAATAGCTAAGGTCATAGACTCGTACTCTGGCCTAATGGTTAAGGCCTTAACTCTTACTCTGGCCTACTGGTTAAGGTCTTAACTCTTACTCTGGCCTAATAGCTAAGGTCTTAGACTCGTACTCTGGCCTAATGGTTAAGGTCTTAACTCATACTCTGGCCTAATGGTTAAGGTCTTAACTCTTACTCTGGCCTACGGGTTAAGGTCTTAACTCTTACTCTGGCCTACTGGTTAAGGTCTTAACTCTTACTCTGGCCTAATAGCTAAGGTCTTAACTCTTACTCTGGCCTAATAGCTAAGGTCTTAGACTCATACTCTGGCCTAATGGTTAAGGTCTTAACTCTTACTCTGGCCTAATAGCTAAGGTCTTAACTCTTACTCTGGCCTACTGGTTAAGGTCTTAACTTTTACTCTGGCCTAATAGCTAAGGTCTTAACTCTTACTCTGGCCTAATAGCTAAGGTCTTAACTCTTACTCTGGCCTAATAGCTAAGGTCTTAGACTCGTATTCTGGCCAAATGGTTAAGGTCTTAACTCTTACTCTGGAATAATGGTTAAGGTCTTAACTCTTACTCTGGCCTAATAGCTAAGGTCTTAGACTCGTACTCTGGCCTACTGGTTAAGGTTTTAACTCTTACTCTGGCCTAATAGCTAAGGTCTTAGACTCGTACTCTGGCCTAATGGTTAAGGTCTTAACTCTTACTCTGGCCTAATAACTAAGGTCTTAACTCTTACTCTGGCCTAATGGTTAAGGTCTTAACTCTAACTCTGGCCTACTGGTTAAGGTCTTAACTCTTACTCTGGCCTAATAGCTAAGGTCTTAACTCTTACTCTGGCCTAATAGCTAAGGTCTTAGACTCGTACTCTGGCCTAATGGTTAAGGTCTTAACTCTTACTCTGGCCGAATAGCTAAGGTCTCAGACTCGTACTCTGGCCTACTGGTTAAGGTCTTAACTCTTACTCTGGCCTACTGGTTAAGGTCTTAACTCTTACGCTGGCCTAATAGCTAAGGTCTTAGACTCGTACTCTGGCCTAATGGTTATGGTCTTAACTCTTACTCTGGCCTACTGGCTAAGGTCCTAACTCTTACTCTGGCCTAATAGCTAGGGTCTTAACTCTTACTCTGGCCTAATAGCTAAGGTCTTAACTCTTACTCTGGCCTAATAGCTAAGGTCTTAGACTCGTACTCTGGCCAAATGGTTAAGGTCTTAACTCTTACTCTGGCCTAATGGTTAAGGTCTTAACTCTTACTCTGGTCTAATAGCTAAGGTCTTAGACTCGTACTCTGGCCTACTGGTTAAGGTCTTAACTCTTACGCTGGCCTAATAGCTAAGGTCTTAGACTCGTGCTCTGGCCTAATGGTTAAGGTCTTAACTCTTACTCTGGCCTAATAACTAAGGTCTGAACTCTTACTCTGGCCTAATAGCTAAGGTCTTAACTCTTACTCTGGCCTAACAGCTAAGGTCTTAGACTCTTACTCTGGCCTACTAGCTAAGGTCTTAACTCTTACTCTGGCCTAATAGCTAAGGTCTTAGACTCGTACTCTGGCCTAATGGTTAAGGTCTTAACTCTTACTCTGGCCTACAGGTTAAGGTCTTAACTCTTACTCTGGCCTACTGGTTAAGGTCTTAACTCTTACTCTGGCCTAATAGCTAAGGTCATAGACTCGTACTTTGGCCTAATGGTTAAGGCCTTAACTCTTACTCTGGCCTACTGGTTAAGGTCTTAACTCTTACTCTGGCCTAATAGCTAAGGTCTTAGAGTCGTACTCTGGCCTAATGGTTAAGGTCTTAACTCATACTCTGGCCTAATGGTTAATGTCTTAACTCTTACTCTGGCCTACGGGTTAAGGTCTTAACTCTTACTCTGGCCTACTGGTTAAGGTCTTAACTCTTACTCTGGCCTAATAGCTAAGGTCTTAACTCTTACTCTGACCTAATAGCTAAGGTCTTAACTCTTACTCTGGCCTAATAGCTAAGATCTTAGACTCGTACTCTGGCCAAATGGTTAAGGTCTTAACTCTTACTCTGGCCTAATGGTTAAGGTTTTAAATCTTACTCTGGCCTAATAGCTAAGGTCTTAACTCTTATTCTGGCCTAATGGTTAAGGTCTTAACTCTTACTCTGGCCTAATAGCTAAGGGCTTAACTCTTACTCTGGCCTAATAGCTAAGGTCTTAGACTCGTACTCTGGCCTACTTTTTAAGGTATTATCTCTTACTCTGGCCTAATAGCTAAGGTCTTAGACTCGTACTCTGGCCTAATGGTTAAGGTCTTAACTCTTACTCTGGCCTAATAACTAAGGGCTTAACTCTTACTCTGGCCTAATAGCTAAGGTCTTAGACTCGTACTATGGCCTACAGGTTAAGGTCTTAACTCTTACTCTTGCCTAATAGCTAAGGTCTTAACTCTTACTCTGGCCTACTGGTTAAGGTCTTAACTCTTACTCTGGCCTAATAGCTAAGGTCTTAGA
This sequence comes from Triturus cristatus, assembly GCF_964204655.1. NCBI lineage: Eukaryota > Metazoa > Chordata > Amphibia > Caudata > Salamandridae > Triturus > Triturus cristatus. Next base: position 295,925 of record NW_028187982.1, on the reverse strand, counting down.
CTCGTACTCTGGCCTAATGGTTAAGGTCTTAACTCTTACTCTGGCCTACTGGTTAAGGTCTTAACTCTTACTCTGTCCTAATAGCTAAGGTCTTAGACTCGTACTCTGGCCTAATGGTTAAGGTCTTAACTCTTACTCTGGCCTACTGGTTAAGGTCTTAACTCTTACTCTGACCTAATAGCTAAGGTCTTAACTCTTACTCTGGCCTAATAGCTAAGGTCTTAGACTCGTACTCTGGCCTAATGGTTAAGGTCTTAACTCTTACTCTGGCCTACTGGTTAAGGTATTAACTCTTACTCTGGCCTGATAGCTAAGGTCTTTGACTTGTACTCTGGCCTAATGGTTATGGTCTTAACTCTTACTCTGGCCTACTGGTTAAGGTCTTAACTCTTACTCTGGCCTAATTGCTAAGGTCTTAGACTCGTACTCTGGCCTACTTGTTAAGGTCTTAACTCTTACTCTGGCCTAATAGCTAAGGTCTTAGACTCGTACTATGGCCTACAGGTTAAGGTCTTAACTCTTACTCTGGCCTACTGGTTAAGGTCTTAACTCTTACTCTGGCCTAATAGCTAAGGTCCTAGACTCGTACTCTGGCCTACTGGTTAAGGTCTTAACTCTTACTCTGACCTATTAGCTAAGGTCTTAACTCTTACTCTGGCCTAATAGCTAAGGTCGTAGACTCGTACTCTGGCCTAATGGTTAAGGTCTTAACTCTTACTCTGGCCTACTGGTTAAGGTCTTAACTCTTACTCTGGCCTAATAGCTAAGGTCTTAGACTCATACTCTGGCCTAATGGTTAAGGTCTTAACTCTTACTCTGGCCTACTGATTAAGGTCTTAACTCTTACTCTGGCCTAATAGCTAAGGTCTTAGACTCGTACTCTGGACTAATGGTTAAGGTCTTAACTCTTACTCTGGCCTACTGGTTAAGGTCTTAACTCTTACGCTGGCCTATTAGCTAAGGTCTTAACTCTTACTCTGGCCTAATAGCTAAGGTCTTAGACTCGTACTCTGGCCTAATGGTTAAGGTCTTAACTCTTACTCTGGCCTAATAGCTAAGGTCTTAACTCTTACTCTGGCCTAATAGCTAAGGTCTTAGACTCGTACTATGACCTAATGGTTAAGGTCTTAACTCTTACTCTGGCCTACTGGTTAAGGTCTTAACTCTTACGCTGGCCTACAGGTTAAGGTCTTAACTCTTACTCTGGCCTAATAGCTAAGGTCTTAACTCTTCCTCTGGCCTACTGGTTAAGGTCTTAACTCTTACTCTGGCCTAATAGCTAAGGTCTTAGACTCGTACTCTGGCCTAATGGTTAAGGTCTTAACTCTTACTCGGCCTACTGGTTAAGGTCTTAACTCTTACTCTGGCCTAATAGCTAAGGTCTTAGACTCGTACTCTGGTCTAATGGTTAAGGTCTTAACTCTTACTCTGGCCTAATGGTTAAGGTCTTAACTCTTACTCTGGTCTAATAGCTAAGGTCTTAACTCTTACTCTGGCCTAATAGCTAAGGTCTTAGACTCGTACTCTGGCCTACTGGTTAATGTCTTAACTCTTCTCTGGCCTAATAGCTAAGGTCTTAGACTCGTACACTGGCCTAATGGTTAAGGTCTTAACTCTTACTCTGGCCTACTGGTTAAGGTCTTAACTCTTACTCTGGCCTAATAGCTAAGGTCTTAACTCTTACTCTGGCCTAATAGCTAAGGTCTTAGACTCGTACTCTGGCCAAATAGTTAAGGTCGTAACTCTTACTCTGGCCTAATGGTTAAGGTCTTAACTCTTACTCTGGTCTAATAGCTAAGGTCTTAACTCTTACTCTGGCCTAATAGCTAAGGTCTTAGACTCGTACTCTGGCCTACTGGTTAAGGTCTTAACTCTTACTCTGGCCTAATAGCTAAGGTCTTAGACTCGTACTCTGGCCTAATGGTTAAGGTCTTAACTCTTACTCTGGCCTAATAACTAAGGTCTGAACTCTTACTCTGGCCTAATAGCTAAGGTCTTAACTCTTACTCTGGCCTAATGGTTAAGGTCTTAACTCTAACTCTGGCCTACTGGTTAAGGTCTTAACTCTTACTCTGGCCTAATAGCTAAGGTCTTAGACTCGTACTCTGGCCTAATGGTTAAGGTCTTAACTCTTACTCTAGCCTACTGGCTAAGGTCTTAACTCTTACTCTGGCCTAATAGCTAAGGCCTTAGACTCGTACTCTGGCCTAATGGTTAAGGTCTTAACTCTTACTCTGGCCTTCTGGTTAAGGTCTTAACTCTTACTCTGGCCTACTGGTTAAGGTCTTAACTCTTACTCTGGCCTAATAGCTAAGGTCTTAACTCGTACTCTGGCCTAATGGTTAAGGTCTTAACTCTTGCTCTGGCCTCATAGCTAAGGTCTTAACTCTTACTCTGGCCTAATAGCTAAGGTCTTAGACTCGTACTCTGGCCTAATGGTTAAGGTCTTAACTCTTACCCTGGCCTAAAAGCTAAGGTCTTAGACTCATACTCTGGCCTAATAGCTAAGTTCTTAGACTCGTACTCTGGTCTAATAACTAAGGTCTTAGACTCATACTCTGGCCTAATGGTTAAGGTCTTAACTCTTAATCTGGCCTAATAGCTAAGGTCTTAGACTCGTACTCTGGCCTACTGGTTAAGGTCTTAACTCTTACGCTGGCCTACTGGTTAAGGTCTTAACTCTTACTCTGGCCTACTGGTTAAGGTCTTAACTCTTACTCTTGCCTAATAGCTAAGGTCTTAGACTCGTACTCTTGCCTAATGGTTAAGGTCTTAACTCTTACTCTGGCCTAATAGCTAAGGTCTTAGACTCGTACTCTGGCCTAATGGTTAAGGTCTTAACTCTTACTCTGGCCTAATAGCTAAGGTCTTAACTCTTACTCTGGCCTAATAGCTAAGGTCTAACTCTTACTGTGGCCTAATAGCTAAGGTCTTAGACTCATACTATGGCCTACAGGTTAAGGTCTTAACTCTTACTCTGGCCTACTGGTTAAGGTCTTAACTCTTACTCTGGCCTAATAGCTAAGGTCCTAGACTCGTACTCTGGCCTACTGGTTAAGGTCTTAACTCTTACTCTGACCTAATAGCTAAGGTCTTAACTCTTACTCTGGCCTAATAGCTAAGGTCTTAGACTCGTACTCTGGCCTAATGGTTAAGGTCCCAACTCTTACTCTGGCCTACTGGTTAAGGTCTTAACTCTTACTCTGGCCTAATAGCTAAGGTCTTAGACTCGTACTCTGGCCTAATGGTTAAGGTCTTAACTCTTACTCTGGCCTACTAGTTAAGGTCTTAACTCTTACTCTGGCCTACTGGTTAAGGTCTTAACTCTTACTCTGGCCTAATAGCTAAGGTCTTAAATCTTACTCTGGCCTAATAGCTAAGGTCTTAACTCTTACTCTGGCCTAATAGCTAAGGTCTTAGACTCGTATTCTGGCCAAATGGTTAAGGTCTTAACTCTTACTCTGGCCTAATGGTTAAGGTCTTAACTCTTACTCTGGTCTAATAGCTAAGGTCTTAACTCTTACTCTGGCCTAATAGCTAAGGTCTTAGACTCGTACTCTGGCCTACTGGTTAAGGTCTTAACTCTTACTCTGGCCTAATAGCTAAGGTCTTAGACTCGTACTCTGGCCTTCTTACTCTGGCCTAATAACTAAGGTCTTAACTCTTACTCTGGCCTAATGGTTAAGGTCTTAACTCTAACACTGGCCTACTGGTTAAGGTCTTAACTCTTACTCTGGCCTAATAACTAAGGTCTTAACTCTTACTCTGGCCTACTGGTTAAGGTCTTAACTCTTACTCTGGCCTACTGGTTAAGGTCTTAACTCTTACTCTGGCCTAATAGCTAAGGTCTTAGACTCGTACTCTGGCCTAATGGTTATGGTCTTAACTCTTACTCTGGCCTACTGGCTAAGGTCTTAACTCTTACTCTGGCCTAATAGCTAGGGTCTTAACTCTTACTCTGGCCTAATAGCTAAGGTCTTAACTCTTACTCTGGCCTAATAGCTAAGGTCTTAGACTCATACTCTGGCCAAATGGTTAAGGTCTTAACTCTTACTCTGGCCTAATGGTTAAGGTCTTAACTCTTACTCTGGCCTATTAGCTAAGGTCTTAACTCTTACTCTGGCCTAATGGTTAAGGTCTTAACTCTTACTATGGTCTAATAGCTATGGTCTTAGACTCGTACTCTGGCCTACTGGTTAAGGTCTTAACTCTTACTCTGGCCTAATAGCTAAGGTCTTAGACTCGTACTCTGGCCTAATGGTTAAGGTCTTAACTCTTACTCTGGCCTAATAACTAAGGTCTGAACTCTTACTCTGGCCTAATAGCTAAGGTCTTAACTCTTACTCTGGCCTAACAGCTAAGGTCTTAGACTCTTACTCTGGCCTAATAGCTAAGGTCTTAACTCTTACTCTGGCCTAATAGCTAAGGTCTTAGACTCGTGCTCTGGCCTAATGGTTAAGGTCTTAACTCTTACTCTGGCCTACAGGTTAAGGTCTTAACTCTTACTCTGGCCTACTGGTTAAGGTCTTAACTCTTACTCTGGCCTAATAGCTAAGGTCATAGACTCGTACTCTGGCCTAATGGTTAAGGCCTTAACTCTTACTCTGGCCTACTGCTTAAGGTCTTAACTCTTACTCTGGCCTAATAGCTAAGGTCTTAGACTCGTACTCTGGCCTAATGGTTAAGGTCTTAACTCATACTCTGGCCTAATGGTTAAGGTCTTAACTCTTACTCTGGCCTACGGGTTAAGGTCTTAACTCTTACTCTGGCCTACTGGTTAAGGTCTTAACTCTTACTCTGGCCTAATAGCTAAGGTCTTAACTCTTACTCTGACCTAATAGCTAAGGTCTTAACTCTTACTCTGGCCTAATAGCTAAGGTCTTAGACTCGTACTCTAGCCAAATGGTTAAGGTCTTAACTCTTACTCTGGCCTAATGGTTAAGGTTTTAAATCTTACTCTGGCCTAATAGCTAAGGTCTTAACTCTTATTCTGGCCTAATGGTTAAGGTCTTAACTCTTACTCTGGCCTAATAGCTAAGGGCTTAACTCTTACTCTGGCCTAATAGCTAAGGTCTTAGACTCGTACTCTGAACTACTTTTTAAGGTCTTATCTCTTACTCTGGCCTAATAAGCTAAGGTCTTAGACTCGTACTCTGGCCTAATGGTTAAGGTCTTAACTCTTACTCTGGCCTAATAACTAAGGGCTTAACTCTTACTCTGGCCTAATAGCTAAGGTCTTAGACTCGTACTATGGCCTACAGGTTAAGGTCTTAGATCTTACTCTGGCCTAATAGCTAAGGTCTTACTTACTCTGGCCTAATAGCTAAGGTCTTAGACTCGTACTATGGCCTACAGGTTAAGGTCTTAACTCTTACTCTTGCCTAATAGCTAAGGTCTTAACTCTTACTCTGGCCTACTGGTTAAGGTCTTAACTCTTACTCTGGCCTAATAGCTAAGGTCTTAGACTCGTACTATGGCCTAATGGTTAAGGTCTTAACTCTTACTCTGGCCTACTGGTTAAGGTCTTAACTCTTACTCTGGCCTAATAGCTAAGGTCTTAGACTCGTACTCTGGCCTAATGGTTAAGGTCTTAACTCTTACTCTTGCCTACTGGTTAAGGTCTTAACTCTTACTCTGACCTAATAGCTAAGGTCTTAATTCTTACTCTGGCCTAATAGCTAAGGTCTTAGACTCTTACTCTGGCCTGATGGTTAAGGTCTTAACTCTTACTCTGGCCTACTGGTTAAGGTATTAACTCTTATTCTGGCCTGATAGCTAAGGTCTTAGACTTGTACTCTGGCCTAATGGTTAAGGTCTTAACTCTTACTCTGGCCTACTGGTTAAGGTATTAACTCTTACTCTGGCCTAATTGCTAAGGTCTTAGACTCGTACTCTGGCCTACTGGTTAAGGTCTTAACTCTTACTCTGGCCTAATAGCTAAGGTCTTAGACTCGTACTATGGCCTACAGGTTAAGGTCTTAACTCTTACTCTGGCCTACTGGTTAAGGCCTTAACTCTTACTCTGGCCTAATAGCTAAGGTCCTAGACTCGTACTCTGGCCTACTGGTTAAGGTCTTAACTCTTACTCTGACCTATTAGCTAAGGTCTTAACTCTTACTCTGGCCTAATAGCTAAGGTCATAGACTCGTACTCTGGCCTAATGGTTAAGGTCTTAACTCTTACTCTGGCCTACTGGTTAAGGTCTTAACTCTTACTCTGGCCTAATAGCTAAGGTCTTAGACTCATAATCTGGCCTAATGGTTAAGGTCTTAACTCTTACTCTGGCCTACTGATTAAGGTCTTAACTCTTACTCTGGCCTAATAGCTAAGGTCTTAGACTCGTACTCTGGACTAATGGTTAAGGTCTTAACTCTTACTCTGGCCTACTGGTTAAGGTCTTAACTCTTACGCTGGCCTATTACCTAAGGTCTTAACTCTTACTCTGGCCTAATAGCTAAGGTCTTAGACTCGTACTCTGGCCTAATGGTTAAGGTCTTAACTCTTACTCTGGCCTAATAGCTAAGGTCTTAACTCTTACTCTGGCCTAATAGCTAAGGTCTTAGACTCGTACTATGGCCTAATGGTTAAGGTCTTAACTCTTACTCTGGCCTACTGGTTAAGGTCTTAACTCTTACGCTGGCCTACAGGTTAAGGTCTTAACTCTTACTCTGGCCTAATAGCTAAGGTCTTAACTCTTCCTCTGGCCTACTGGTTAAGGTCTTAACTCTTACTCTGGCCTAATAGCTAAGGTCTTAGACTTGTACTCTGGCCTAATGTTTAAGGTCTTAACTCTTACTCTGGCCTACTGGTTAAGGTCTTAACTCTTACTCTGGCCTAATAGCTAAGGTCTTAGACTCGTACTCTGGTCTAATGGTTAAGGTCTTAACTCTTCTCTGGCCTAATAGCTAAGGTCTTAGACTCGTACTCTGGCCTAATGGTTAAGGTCTTAACTCTTACTCTGGTCTAATAGCTAAGGTCTTAACTCTTACTCTGGCCTAATAGCTAAGGTCTTAGACTCGTACTCTGGCCTACTAGTTAAGGTCTTAACTCTTCTCTGGCCTAATAGCTAAGGTCTTAGACTCGTACTCTGGCCTAATGGTTAAGGTCTTAACTCTTACTCTGGCCTACTGGTTAAGGTCATAACTCTTACTCTGGCCTAATAGCTAAGGTCTTAACTCTTACTCTGGCCTAATAGCTAAGGTCTTAGACTCGTACTCTGGCCAAATGGTTAAGGTCTTAACTCTTACTCTGGCCTAATGGTTAAGGTCTTAACTCTTACTCTGGTCTAATAGCTAAGGTCTTAACTCTTACTCTGGCCTAATAGCTAAGGTCTTAGACTCGTACTCTGGCCTACTGGGTAAGGTCTTAACTCTTACTCTGGCCTAATAGCTAAGGTCTTAGACTCGTACTCTGGCCTAATGGTTAAGGTCTTAACTCTTACTCTGGCCTAATAACTAAGGTCTAAACTCTTACTCTGGCCTAATAGCTAAGGTCTTAACTCTTACTCTGGCCTAATGGTTAAGGTCTTAACTCTAACTCTGGCCTACTGGTTAAGGTCTTAACTCTTACTCTGGCCTAATAGCTAAGGTCTTAACTCTTACTCTGGCCTAATAGCTAAGGTCTTAGACTCGTACTATGGCCTACGGGTTAAGGTCTTAACTCTTACTATGGCCTACTGGTTAAGGTCTTAACTCTTACTCTGGCCTAATAGCTAAGGTATTAGACTCGTACTCTGGCCTAATAGCTAAGGTCTTAACTCTTACTCTGGCCTACTGGTTAAAGTCTTAACTCTTACTCTGGCCTACTGGTTAAGGTCTTAACTCTTACTCTGGCCTAATAGCCAAGGTCTTAACTCATACTCTGGCCTAATAGAGAAGGTCTTAAGTCTTACTCTGGCCTAATGGTTAAGGTCTTAACTCTTACTCTGGCCTAATAGCTAAGGTCTTAACACTTACTCTGGCCTAATGGTTAAGGTCTTAACTCTTACTCTGGTCTAATAGCTAAGGTCTTAACTCTTACTCTGGCCTAATAGCTAAGGTCTTAGACTCGTACTCTGGCCTACTGGTTAAGGTCTTAACTCTTACTCTGGCCTAATAGCTAAGGTCTTAGACTCGTACTCTGGCCTAATGGTTAAGGTCTTAACTCTTACTCTGGCCTAATAACTAAGGTCTGAACTCTTACTCTGGCCTAATAGCTAAGGTCTTAACTCTTACTCTGGCCTAATAGCTAAGGTCTTAGACTCTTACTCTGGCCTAATAGCTAAGGTCTTAACTCTTACTCTGGCCTAATAGCTAAGGTCTTAGACTCGTACTCTGGCCTAATGGTTAAGGTCTTAACTCTTACTCTGGCCTACAGGTTAAGGTCTTAACTCTTACTCTGGCCTACTGGTAAAGGTCTTAACTCTTACTCTGGCCTAATAGCTAAGGCCTTAGACTCGTACTCTGTTCTAATGGTTAAGGCCTTAACTCTTACTCTGGCCTACTGGTTAAGGTCTTAACTCTTACTCTGGCCTAATAGCTAAGGTCTTAGACTCGTACTCTGGCCTAATGGTTACGGTCTTAACTCTTACTCTGGCGGAATAGCTAAGGTCTTAAACTCGTACTCTGGCCTACTGGTTAAGGTCTTAACTCTTACTCTGGCCTACTGGTTAAGGTCTTAACTCTTACTCTGGCCTAATAGCTAAGGTCTTAACTCTTACTCTTGCCTAATAGCTAAGGTCTTAGACTCGTACTCTGGCCTAATTGTTAAGGTCTTAACTCTTACTCTGGCCTACTGGTTAAGGTCTTAACTCTTACGCTGGCCTACTGGTTAAGGTCTTAACTCTTACTCTGGCCTAATGGTTAAGGTCTTAACTCTTACTCTGGCCTAATAGCTAAGGTCTTAACTCTTACTCTGGCCTAATGGTTAAGGTCTTAACTGTTACTCTGGCCTAATAGCTAAAGTCTTAACTCCAACTCTGGCCTAATAGCTAAGGTCTTAGACTCGTACTCTGGCCTACTGGTTAAGGTCTTAACTCTTTCTCTGGCCAAATAGCTAAGGTCTCAGACTTGTACTCTGGCCTAATGGTTAAGGTCTTAACTCTCACTCTGGCCTTCTGGTTAAAGTCTTAATTCTTACGCTGGCCTACTGGTTAAGGTCTTAAGTCTTACTCTGGCCTAATAGCTAAGGTCTTAGACTCGTACTCTGGCCTAATGGTTAAGGTCTTAACTCTTACTCTGGACTACTGGTTAAGGTCTTAACTCTTACTCTGGCCTAATAGCTAGGGTCTTAACTCTTACTCTGGCCTAATAGCTAAGGTCTTAGACTCGTACTCTGGCCTAATGGTTAAGGTATTAACTCTTACTCTGGCCTAATAGCTAAGGTCTTAGACTCGTACTATTGCCTACAGGTTAAGGTCTTAACTCTTACTCTGGCCTACTGGTTAAGGTCTTAACTCTTACTCTGGCCTAATAGCTAAGGTCCTATACTCGTACTCTGGCCTATTGGTTAAGGTCTTAACTCTTACTCTGACCTAATAGCTAAGGTCTTAACTCTTACTCTGGCCTAATAGCTAAGGTCTTAGACTCATACTCTGGCCTAATGGTTAAGGTCTTAACTCTTACTCTGGCCTACTGGCTAAGGTCTTAACTCTTACTCTGGCCTAATAGCTAAGGTCTTAGACTCGTACTCTGGCCTAATGGTTAAGGTCTTAACTCTTACTCTGGCCTTCTGGTTAAGGTCTTCACTCTTACTCTGGCCTACTGGTTAAGGTCTTAACTCTTACTCTGGCCTACTAGCTAAGGTCTTAACTTGTACTCTGGCCTAATGGTTAAGGTCTTAACTCTTGCTCTGGCCTAATAGCTAAGGTCTTAACTCTTACTCTGGCCTAATAGCTAAGGTCTTAACTCTTACTCTGGCCTAATAGCTAAGGTCTTAGACTCGTACTCTGGCCTAATGGTTAAGGTCTTAACTCTTACTCTGGCCTACAGGTTAAGGTCTTAACTCTTACTCTGGCCTACTGGTTAAGGTCTTAACTCTTACTCTGGCCTAATAGCTAAGGTCATAGACTCGTACTCTGGCCTACTGGTTAAGGTCTTAACTCTTACTATGGCCTACTGGTTAAGGTCTTAACTCTTACTCTGGCCTAATAGCTAAGGTCCTAGACTCATACTCTGGCCTTCTGGTTAAGGTCTTAACTCTTACTCTGACCTAAAAGCTAAGGTCTTAACTCTTACTCGGGCCTAATAGCTAAGGTCTTAGACTCGTACTCTGGCCTAATGGTTAAGGTCCTAACTCTTACTCTGGCCTACTGGTTAAGGTCTTAACTCTTACTCTGGCCTAATAGCTAAGGTATTAGACTCGTACTCTGGCCTAATGGCTAAGGTCTTAACTCTTACTCTGGCCTACTGGTTAAAGTCTTAACTCTTACTCTGGCCTACTGGTTAAGGTCTTAACTCTTACTCTGGCCTAATAGCCAAGGTCTTAACTCATACTCTGGCCTAATAGATAAGGTCTTAAGTCTTACTCTGGCCTAATGGTTAAGGTCTTAACTCTTACTCTGGCCTAATAGCTAAGGTCTTAACTCTTACTCTGGCCTAATGGTTAAGGTCTTAACTCTTACTCTGGTCTAATAGCTAAGGTCTTAACTCTTACTCTGGCCTAATAGCTAAGGTCTTAGACTCGTACTCTGGCCTACTGGTTAAGGTCTTAACTCTTACTCTGGCCTAATAGCTAAGGTCTTAGACTCGTACTCTGGCCTAATGGTTAAGGTCTTAACTCTTACTCTGGCCTAATAACTAAGGTCTGAACTCTTACTCTGGCCTAATAGCTAAGGTCTTAACTCTTACTCTGGGCTAATAGCTAAGGTCTTAGACTCTTACTCTGGCCTAATAGCTAAGGTCTTAACTCTTACTCTGGCCTAATAGCTAAGGTCTTAGACTCGTACTCTGGCCTAATGGTTAAGGTCTTAACTCTTACTCTGGCCCACAGGTTAAGGTCTTAACTCTTACTCTGGCCTACTGGTTAAGGTCTTAACTCTTACTCTGGCCTAATAGCTAAGGTCTTAGACTCGTACTCTGGCCTAATGGTTAAGGCCTTAACTCTTACTCTGGCCTACTGGTTAAGGTCTTAACTCTTACTCTGGCCTAAAAGCTAAGGTCTTAGACTCGTACTCTGGCCTAATGGTTACGGTCTTAACTCTTACTCTGGTGGAATAGCTAAGGTCTTAAACTCGTACTCTGGCCTACTGGTTAAGGTCTTAACTCTTACTCTGGCCTACTGGTTAAGGTCTTAACTCTTACTCTGGCCTAATAGCTAAGGTCTTAACTCTTACTCTTGCCTAATAGCTAAGGTCTTAGACTCGTACTCTGGCCTAATGGTTAAGGTCTTAACTCTTACTCTGGCCTACTGGTTAAGGTCTTAACTCTTACGCTGGCCTACTGGTTAAGGTCTTAACTCTTACTCTGGCCTAATGGTTAAGGTCTTAACTCTTACTCTGGCCTAATAGCTAAGGTCTTAACTCTTACTCTGGCCTAATGGTTAAGGTCTTAACTGTTACTCTGGCCTAATAGCTAAAGTCTTAACTCTTACTCTGGCCTAATAGCTAAGGTCTTAGACTCGTACTCTGGCCTACTGGTTAAGGTCTTAACTCTTTCTCTGGCCAAATAGCTAAGGTCTCAGACTTGTACTCTGGCCTAATGGTTAAGGTCTTAACTCTCACTCTGGCCTACTGGTTAAGGTCTTAATTCTTACGCTGGCCTACTGGTTAAGGTCTTAAGTCTTACTCTGGCCTAATAGCTAAGGTCTTAGACTCGTACTCTGGCCTAATGGTTAAGGTCTTAACTCTTACTCTGGACTACTGGTTAAGGTCTTAACTCTTACTCTGGCCTAATAGCTAGGGTCTTAACTCTTACTCTGGCCTAATAGCTAAGGACTTAGACTCGTACTCTGGCCTAATGGTTAAGGTATTAACTCTTACTCTGGCCTAATAGCTAAGGTCTTAACTCTTACTCTGGCCTAATAGCTAAGGTCTTAGACTCGTACTATGGCCTACAGGTTAAGGTCTTAACTCTTACTCTGGCCTACTGGTTAAGGTCTTAACTCTTACTCTGGCCTAATAGCTAAGGTCCTATACTCGTATTCTGGCCTATTGGTTAAGGTCTTAACTCTTACTCTGACCTAATAGCTAAGGTCTTAACTCTTACTCTGGCCTAATAGCTAAGGTCTTAGACTCATACTCTGGCCTAATGGTTAAGGTCTTAACTCTTACTCTGGCCTACTGGCTAAGGTCTTAACTCTTACTCTGGCCTAATAGCTAAGGTCTTAGACTCGTACTCTGGCCTAATGGTTAAGGTCTTAACTCTTACTCTGGCCTTCTGGTTAAGGTCTTCACTCTTACTCTGGCCTACTGGTTAAGGTCTTAACTCTTACTCTGGCCTAATAGCTAAGGTCTTAACTTGTACTCTGGCCTAATGGTTAAGGTCTTAACTCTTGCTCTGGCCTAATAGCTAAGGTCTTAACTCTTACTCTGGCCTAATAGCTAAGGTCTTAGACTCGTACTCTGGCCTACTGGTTAAGGCCTTAACTCTTACTCTGGCCTAATAGCTAAGGTCCTAGACTCGTACTCTGGCCTACTGGTTAAGGTCTTAACTCTTACTCTGACCTATTAGCTAAGGTCTTAACTCTTACTCTGGCCTAATATCTAAGGTCTTAGACTCGTACTCTGGCCAAATGGTTAAGGTCTTAACTCTTACTCTGGCCTAATGGTTAAGGTTTTAAATCTTACTCAGGCCTAATAGCTAAGGTCTTAACTCTTATTCTGGCCTAATGGTTAAGGTCTTAACTCTTACTCTGGCCTAATAGCTAAGGGCTTAACTCTTACTCTGGCCTAATAGCTAAGGTCTTAGACTCGTACTCTGAACTACTTTTTAAGGTCTTATCTCTTACTCTGGCCTAATAAGCTAAGGTCTTAGACTCGTACTCTGGCCTAATGGTTAAGGTCTTAACTCTTACTCTGGCCTAATAACTAAGGGCTTAACTCTTACTCTGGCCTAATAGCTAAGGTCTTAGACTCGTACTATGGCCTACAGGTTAATGTCTTAGATCTTACTCTGGCCTAATAGCTAAGGTCTTACTTACTCTGGCCTAATAGCTAAGGTCTTAGACTCGTACTATGGCCTACAGGTTAAGGTCTTAACTCTTACTCTTGCCTAATAGCTAAGGTCTTAACTCTTACTCTGGCCTACTGGTTAAGGTCTTAACTCTTACTCTGGCCTAATAGCTAATGTCTTAGACTCGTACTCTGGCCTACTGGTTAAGGTCTTAACTCTTACTCTGGCCTAATAGCTAAGGTCTTAGACTCGTACTCTGGCCTAATGGTTAAGGTCTTAACTCTTACTCTGACCTATTAGCTAAGGTCTTAATTCTTACTCTGGCCTAATAGCTAAGGTCTTAGACTCGTACTCTGGCCTGATGGTTAAGGTCTTAACTCTTACTCTGGCCTACTGGTTAAGGTATTAACTCTTACTCTGGCCTAATTGCTAAGGTCTTAGACTCGTACTCTGGCCTGATGGTTAAGGTCTTAACTCTTACTCTGGCCTACTGGTTAAGGTATTAACTCTTAATCTGGCCTGATAGCTAAGGTCTTAGACTTGTACTCTGGCCTAATGGTTAAGGTCTTAACTCTTACTCTGGCCTACTGGTTAAGGTATTAACTCTTACTCTGGCCTAATTGCTAAGGTCTTAGACTCGTACTCTGGCCTACTGGTTAAGGTCTTAACTCTTACTCTGGCCTAATAGCTAAGGTCTTAGACTCGTACTATGGCCTACAGGTTAAGGTCTTAACTCTTACTCTGGCCTACTGGTTAAGGCCTTAACTCTTACTCTGGCCTAATAGCTAAGGTCCTAGACTCGTACTCTGGCCTACTGGTTAAGGTCTTAACTCTTACTCTGACCTATTAGCTAAGGTCTTAACTCTTACTCTGGCCTAATAGCTAAGGTCATAGACTCGTACTCTGGCCTAATGGTTAAGGTCTTAACTCTTACTCTGGCCTACTGGTTAAGGTCTTAACTCTTACTCTGGCCTAATAGCTAAGGTCTTAGACTCATAATCTGGCCTAATGGTTAAGGTCTTAACTCTTACTCTGGCCTACTGATTAAGGTCTTAACTCTTACTCTGGCCTAATAGCTAAGGTCTTAGACTCGTACTCTGGCCTAATGGTTAAGGTCTTAACTCTTACTCTGGCCTACTGGTTAAGGTCTTAACTCTTACGCTGGCCTATTAGCTAAGGTCTTAACTCTTACTCTGGCCCAATAGCTAAGGTCTTAGACTCGTACTCTGGCCTAATGGTTAAGGTCTTAACTCTTACTCTGGCCTAATAGCTAAGGTCTTAACTCTTACTCTGGCCTAATAGCTAAGGTCTTAGACTCGTACTATTGCCTAATGGTTAAGGTCTTAACTCTTACTCTGGCCTACTGGTTAAGGTCTTAACTCTTACGCTGGCCTACAGGTTAAGGTCTTAACTCTTACTCTGGCCTAATAGCTAAGGTCTTAACTCTTCCTCTGGCCTACTGGTTAAGGTCTTAACTCTTACTCTGGCCTAATAGCTAAGGTCTTAGACTCGTACTCTGGCCTAATGGTTAAGGTCTTAACTCTTACTCTGGCCTACTGGTTAAGGTCTTAACTCTTACTCTGGCCTAATAGCTAAGGTCTTAGACTCGTACTCTAGTCTAATGGTTAAGGTCTTAACTCTTACTCTGGCCTAATGGTTAAGGTCTTAACTCTTACTCTGGTCTAATAGCTAAGGTCTTAACTCTTACTCTGGCCTAATAGCTAAGGTCTTAGACTCGTACTCTGGCCTACTAGTTAAGGTCTTAACTCTTCTCTGGCCTAATAGCTAAGGTCTTAGACTCGTACTCTGGCCTAATGGTTAAGGTCTTAACTCTTACTCTGGCCTACTGGTTAAGGTCTTAACTCTTACTCTGGCCTAATAGCTAAGGTCTTAACTCTTACTCTGGCCTAATAGCTAAGGTCTTAGACTCGTACTCTGGCCAAATGGTTAAGGTCTTAACTCTTACTCTGGTCTAATAGCTAAGGTCTTAACTCTTACTCTGGCCTAATAGCTAAGGTCTTAGACTTGTACTCTGGCCTACTGGTTAAGGTCTTAACTCTTACTCTGGCCTAATAGCTAAGGTCTTAGACTCGTACTCTGGCCTAATGGTTAAGGTCTTAACTCTTACTCTGGCCTAATGGTTAAGGTCTTAACTCTAACTCTGGCCTACTGGTTAAGGTCTTAACTCTTACTCTGGCCTAATAGCTAAGGTCTTAACTCTTACTCTGGCCTAATAGCTAAGGTCTTAGACTCGTACTATGGCCTACAGGTTAAGGTCCTAACTCTTACTATGGCCTACTGGTTAAGGTCTTAACTCTTACTCTGGCCTAATAGCTAAGGTCCTAGACTCATACTCTGGCCTACTGGTTAAGGTCTTAACTCTTACTCTGACCTAAAAGCTAAGGTCTTAACTCTTACTCTGGCCTAATAGCTAAGGTCTTAGACTCGTACTCTGGCCTAATGGTTAAGGTCCTAACTCTTACTCTGGCCTACAGGTTAAGGTCTTAACTCTTACTCTGGCCTAATAGCTAAGGTATTAGACTCGTACTCTGGCCTAATGGCTAAGGTCTTAACTCTTACTCTGGCCTACTGGTTAAAGTCTTAACTCTTACTCTGGCCTACTGGTTAAGGTCTTAACTCTTACTCTGGCCTAATAGCCAAGGTCTTAACTCATACTCTGGCCTAATAGATAAGGTCTTAAGTCTTACTCTGGCCTAATGGTTAAGGTCTTAACTCTTACTCTGGCCTAATAGCTAAGGTCTTAACTCTTACTCTGGCCTAATGGTTAAGGTCTTAACTCTTACTCTGGTCTAATAGCTAAGGTCTTAACTCTTACTCTGGCCTAATAGCTAAGGTCTTAGACTCGTACTCTGGCCTACTGGTTAAGGTCTTAACTCTTACTCTGGCCTAATAGCTAAGGTCTTAGACTCGTACTCTGGCCTAATGGTTAAGGTCTTAACTCTTACTCTGGCCTAATAACTAAGGTCTGAACTCTTACTCTGGCCTAATAGCTAAGGTCTTAACTCTTACTCTGGCCTAATAGCTAAGGTCTTAGACTCTTACTCTGGCCTAATAGCTAAGGTCTTAACTCTTACTCTGGCCTAATAGCTAAGGTCTTAGACTCGTACTCTGGCCTAATGGTTAAGGTCTTAACTCTTACTCTGGCCTACAGGTTAAGGTCTTCACTCTTACTCTGGCCTACTGGTTAAGGTCTTAACTCTTACTCTGGCCTAATAGCTAAGGTCTTAGACTCGTACTCTGGCCTAATGGTTAAGGCCTTAACTCTTACTCTGGCCTACTGGTTAAGGTCTTAACTCTTACTCTGGCCTAATAGCTAAGGTCTTAGACTCGTACTCTGGCCTAATGGTTACGGTCTTAACTCTTATTCTGGCGGAATAGCTAAGGTCTTAAACTCGTACTCTGGCCTACTGGTTAAGGTCTTAACTCTTACTCTGGCCTACTGGTTAAGGTCTTAACTCTTACTCTGGCCTAATAGCTAAGGTCTTAACTCTTACTCTTGCCTAATAGCTAAGGTCTTAGACTCGTACTCTGGCCTAATGGTTAAGGTCTTAACTCTTACTCTGGCCTACTGGTTAAGGTCTTAACTCTTACGCTGGCCTACTGGTTAAGGTCTTAACTCTTACTCTGGCCTAATGGTTAAGGTCTTAACTCTTACTCTGGCCTAATAGCTAAGGTCTTAACTCTTACTCTGGCCTAATGGTTAAGGTCTTAACTGTTACTCTGGCCTAATAGCTAAAGTCTTAACTCTTACTCTGGCCTAATAGCTAAGGTCTTAGACTCGTACTCTGGCCTACTGGTTAAGGTCTTAACTCTTTCTCTGGCCAAATAGCTAAGGTCTCAGACTTGTACTCTGGCCTAATGGTTAAGGTCTTAACTCTCACTCTGGCCTACTGGTTAAGGTCTTAATTCTTACGCTGGCCTATTGGTTAAGGTCTTAAGTCTTACTCTGGACTACTGGTTAAGGTCTTAACTCTTACTCTGGCCTAATAGCTAGGGTCTTAACTCTTACTCTGGCCTAATAGCTAAGGTCTTAGACTCGTACTCTGGCCTAATGGTTAAGGTATTAACTCTTACTCTGGCCTAATAGCTAAGGTCTTAACTCTTACTCTGGCCTAATAGCTAAGGTCTTAGACTCGTACTATGGCCTACAGGTTAAGGTCTTAACTCTTACTCTGGCCGACTGGTTAAGGTCTTAACTCTTACTCTGGCCTAATAGCTAAGGTCCTATACTCGTACTCTGGCCTATTGGTTAAGGTCTTAACTCTTACTCTGACCTAATAGCTAAGGTCTTAACTCTTACTCTGGCCTAATAGCTAAGGTCTTAGACTCATACTCTGGCCTAATGGTTAAGGTCTTAACTCTTACTCTGGCCTACTGGCTAAGGTCTTAACTCTTACTCTGGCCTAATAGCTAAGGTCTTAGACTCGTACTCTGGCCTAATGTTTAAGGTCTTAACTCTTACTCTGGCCTTCTGGTTAAGGTCTTCACTCTTACTCTGGCCTTATGGTTAAGGTCTTAACTCTTACTCTGGCCTAATAGCTAAGGTCTTAACTTGTACTTTGGCCTAATGGTTAAGGTCTTAACTCTTGCTCTGGCCTAATAGCTAAGGTCTTAACTCTTACTCTGGCCTAATAGCTAAGGTCTTAGACTCGTACTCTGGCCTAATCGTTAAGGTCTTAACTCTTACCCTGGCCTAAAAGCTAAGGTCTTAGACTCGTACTCTGGCCTAATAGCTAAGTTCTTAGACTCGTACTCTGGTCTAATAGCTAAGGTCTTAGACTCATACTCTGGCCTAATGGTTAAGGTCTTAACTCTTAATCTGGCCTAATAGCTAAGGTCTTAGACTCGTACTCTGGCCTACTGGTTAAGGTCTTAACTCTTACGCTGGCCTACTGGTTAAGGTCTTAACTCTTACTCTGGCCTACTGGTTAAGGTCTTAACTCTTACTCTTGCCTAATAGCTAAGGTCTTAGACTCGTACTCTGGCCTAATGGTTAAGGTCTTAACTCTTACTCTGGCCTAATAGCTAAGGTCTTAGACTCGTACTCTGGCCTAATGGTTAAGGTCTTAACTCTTACTCTGGCCTAATGGTTATGGTCTTAACTCTTACCCTGGCCTAAAAGCTAAGGTCTTAGACTCGTACTCTGGCCTAATAGCTAAGTTCTTAGACTCGTACTCTGGTCTAATAGCTAAGGTCTTAGACTCATACTCTGGCCTAATGGTTAAGGTCTTAACTCTTACTCTGGCCTAATAGCTAAGGTCTTAGACTCGTACTCTGGCCTAATGGTTAAGGTCTTAACTCTTACTCTGGCCTAATAGCTAAGGTCTTAACTCTTACTCTGGCCTAATAGCTAAGGTCTTAACTCTTACTCTGGCCTAATAGCTAAGGTCTTAGACTCGTACTCTGGCCTAATGGTTAAGGTCCTAACTCTTACGCTGGCCTACTGGTTAAGGTCTTAACTCTTACTCTGGCCTAATAGCTAGGGTCTTAACTCTTACTCTGGCCTAATAGCTAAGGTCTTAGACTCGTACTCTGGCCTAATGGTTAAGGTATTAACTGTTACTCTGGCCTAATAGCTAAAGTCTTAACTCTTACTCTGGCCTAATAGCTAAGGTCTTAGACTCGTACTCTGGCCTACTGGTTAAGGTCTTAACTCTTTCTCTGGCCAAATAGCTAAGGTCTCAGACTTGTACTCTGGCCTAATAGTTAAGGTCTTAACTCTCACTCTGGCCTACTGGTTAAGGTCTTAATTCTTACGCTGGCCTACTGGTTAAGGTCTTAAGTCTTACTCTGGCCTAATAGCTAAGGTCTTAGACTCGTACTCTGGCCTAATGGTTAAGGTCTTAACTCTTACTCTGGCCTACAGGTTAAGGTCTTAACTCTTACTCTGGCCTACTGGTTAAGGTCTTAACTCTTACTCTGGCCTAATAGCTAAGGTCTTAGACTCGTACTCTGGCCTAATGGTTAAGGCCTTAACTCTTACTCTGGCCTACTGGTTAAGGTCTTAACTCTTACTCTGGCCTAATAGCTAAGGTCTTAGACTCGTACTCTGGCCTAATGGTTACGGTCTTAACTCTTACTCTGGCGGAATAGCTAAGGTCTTAAACTCGTACTCTGGCCTACTGGTTAAGGTCTTAACTCTTACTCTGGCCTACTGGTTAAGGTCTTAACTCTTACTCTGGCCTAATAGCTAAGGTCTTAACTCTTACTCTTGCCTAATAGCTAAGGTCTTAGACTCGTACTCTGGCCTAATGGTTAAGGTCTTAACTCTTACTCTGGCCTACTGGTTAAGGTCTTAACTCTTACGCTGGCCTACTGGTTAAGGTCTTAACTCTTACTCTGGCCTAATGGTTAAGGTCTTAACTCTTACTCTGGCCTAATAGCTAAGGTCTTAACTCTTACTCTGGCCTAATGGTTAAGGTCTTAACTGTTACTCTGGCCTAATAGCTAAAGTCTTAACTCTTACTCTGGCCTAATAGCTAAGGTCTTAGACTCGTACTCTGGCCTACTGGTTAAGGTCTTAACTCTTTCTCTGGCCAAATAGCTAAGGTCTCAGACTTGTACTCTGGCCTAATGGTTAAGGTCTTAACTCTCACTCTGGCCTACTGGTTAAGGTCTTAATTCTTACGCTGGCCTATTGGTTAAGGTCTTAAGTCTTACTCTGGACTACTGGTTAAGGTCTTAACTCTTACTCTGGCCTAATAGCTAGGGTCTTAACTCTTACTCTGGCCTAATAGCTAAGGTCTTAGACTCGTACTCTGGCCTAATGGTTAAGGTATTAACTCTTACTCTGGCCTAATAGCTAAGGTCTTAACTCTTACTCTGGCCTAATAGCTAAGGTCTTAGACTCGTACTATGGCCTACAGGTTAAGGTCTTAACTCTTACTCTGGCCTACTGGTTAAGGTCTTAACTCTTACTCTGGCCTAATAGCTAAGGTCCTATACTCGTACTCTGGCCTATTGGTTAAGGTCTTAACTCTTACTCTGACCTAATAGCTAAGGTCTTAACTCTTACTCTGGCCTAATAGCTAAGGTCTTAGACTCATACTCTGGCCTAATGGTTAAGGTCTTAACTCTTACTCTGGCCTACTGGCTAAGGTCTTAACTCTTACTCTGGCCTAATAGCTAAGGTCTTAGACTCGTACTCTGGCCTAATGGTTAAGGTCTTAACTCTTACTCTGGCCTTCTGGTTAAGGTCTTCACTCTTACTCTGGCCTTATGGTTAAGGTCTTAACTCTTACTCTGGCCTAATAGCTAAGGTCTTAACTTGTACTTTGGCCTAATGGTTAAGGTCTTAACTCTTGCTCTGGCCTAATAGCTAAGGTCTTAACTCTTACTCTGGCCTAATAGCTAAGGTCTTAGACTCGTACTCTGGCCTAATCGTTAAGGTCTTAACTCTTACCCTGGCCTAAAAGCTAAGGTCTTAGACTCGTACTCTGGCCTAATAGCTAAGTTCTTAGACTCGTACTCTGGTCTAATAGCTAAGGTCTTAGACTCATACTCTGGCCTAATGGTTAAGGTCTTAACTCTTAATCTGGCCTAATAGCTAAGGTCTTAACTCTTACTCTGGCCTAATAGCTAAGGTCTTAGACTCGTACTCTGGCCTAATCGTTAAGGTCTTAACTCTTACCCTGGCCTAAAAGCTAAGGTCTTAGACTCGTACTCTGGCCTAATAGCTAAGTTCTTAGACTCGTACTCTGGTCTAATAGCTAAGGTCTTAGACTCATACTCTGGCCTAATGGTTAAGGTCTTAACTCTTAATCTGGCCTAATAGCTAAGGTCTTAGACTCGTACTCTGGCCTACTGGTTAAGGTCTTAACTCTTACGCTGGCCTACTGGTTAAGGTCTTAACTCTTACTCTGGCCTACTGGTTAAGGTCTTAACTCTTACTCTTGCCTAATAGCTAAGGTCTTAGACTCGTACTCTGGCCTAATGGTTAAGGTCTTAACTCTTACTCTGGCCTAATAGCTAAGGTCTTAGACTCGTACTCTGGCCTAATGGTTAAGGTCTTAACTCTTACTCTGGCCTAATGGTTATGGTCTTAACTCTTACCCTGGCCTAAAAGCTAAGGTCTTAGACTCGTACTCTGGCCTAATAGCTAAGTTCTTAGACTCGTACTCTGGTCTAATAGCTAAGGTCTTAGACTCATACTCTGGCCTAATGGTTAAGGTCTTAACTCTTAATCTGGCCTAATAGCTAAGGTCTTAGACTCGTACTCTGGCCTACTGGTTAAGGTCTTAACTCTTACGCTGGCCTACTGGTTAAGGTCTTAACTCTTACTCTGGCCTACTGGTTAAGGTCTTAACTCTTACCCTTGCCTAATAGCTAAGGTCTTAGACTCGTACTCTGGCCTAATGGTTAAGGTCTTAACTCTTACTCTGGCCTAATAGCTAAGGTCTTAGACTCGTACTCTGGCCTAATGGTTAAGGTCTTAACTCTTACTCTGGCCTAATAGCTAAGGTCTTAACTCTTACTCTGGCCTAATAGCTAAGGTCTTAACTCTTACTCTGGCCTAATAGCTAAGGTCTTAGACTCGTACTCTGGCCTAATGGTTAAGGTCCTAACTCTTACGCTGGCCTACTGGTTAAGGTCTTAACTCTTACTCTGGCCTAATAGCTAGGGTCTTAACTCTTACTCTGGCCTAATAGCTAAGGTCTTAGACTCGTACTCTGGCCTAATGGTTAAGGTATTAACTGTTACTCTGGCCTAATAGCTAAAGTCTTAACTCTTACTCTGGCCTAATAGCTAAGGTCTTAGACTCGTACTCTGGCCTACTGGTTAAGGTCTTAACTCTTTCTCTGGCCAAATAGCTAAGGTCTCAGACTTGTACTCTGGCCTAATAGTTAAGGTCTTAACTCTCACTCTGGCCTACTGGTTAAGGTCTTAATTCTTACGCTGGCCTACTGGTTAAGGTCTTAAGTCTTACTCTGGCCTAATAGCTAAGGTCTTAGACTCGTACTCTGGCCTAATGGTTAAGGTCTTAACTCTTACTCTGGCCTACAGGTTAAGGTCTTAACTCTTACTCTGGCCTACTGGTTAAGGTCTTAACTCTTACTCTGGCCTAATAGCTAAGGTCTTAGACTCGTACTCTGGCCTAATGGTTAAGGCCTTAACTCTTACTCTGGCCTACTGGTTAAGGTCTTAACTCTTACTCTGGCCTAATAGCTAAGGTCTTAGACTCGTACTCTGGCCTAATGGTTACGGTCTTAACTCTTACTCTGGCGGAATAGCTAAGGTCTTAAACTCGTACTCTGGCCTACTGGTTAAGGTCTTAACTCTTACTCTGGCCTACTGGTTAAGGTCTTAACTCTTACTCTGGCCTAATAGCTAAGGTCTTAACTCTTACTCTTGCCTAATAGCTAAGGTCTTAGACTCGTACTCTGGCCTAATGGTTAAGGTCTTAACTCTTACTCTGGCCTACTGGTTAAGGTCTTAACTCTTACGCTGACCTACTGGTTAAGGTCTTAACTCTTACTCTGGCCTAATGGTTAAGGTCTTAACTCTTACTCTGGCCTAATAGCTAAGGTCTTAACTCTTACTCTGGCCTAATGGTTAAGGTCTTAACTGTTACTCTGGCCTAATAGCTAAAGTCTTAACTCTTACTCTGGCCTAATAGCTAAGGTCTTAGACTCGTACTCTGGCCTACTGGTTAAGGTCTTAACTCTTTCTCTGGCCAAATAGCTAAGGTCTCAGACTTGTACTCTGGCCTAATGGTTAATGTCTTAACTCTCACTCTGGCCTACTGGTTAAGGTCTTAATTCTTACGCTGGCCTATTGGTTAAGGTCTTAAGTCTTACTCTGGACTACTGGTTAAGGTCTTAACTCTTACTCTGGCCTAATAGCTAGGGTCTTAACTCTTACTCTGGCCTAATAGCTAAGGTCTTAGACTCGTACTCTGGCCTAATGGTTAAGGTATTAACTCTTACTCTGGCCTAATAGCTAAGGTCTTAACTCTTACTCTGGCCTAATAGCTAAGGTCTTAGACTCGTACTATGGCCTACAGGTTAAGGTCTTAACTCTTACTCTGGCCTACTGGTTAAGGTCTTAACTCTTACTCTGGCCTAATAGCTAAGGTCCTATACTCGTACTCTGGCCTATTGGTTAAGGTCTTAACTCTTACTCTGACCTAATAGCTAAGGTCTTAACTCTTACTCTGGCCTAATAGCTAAGGTCTTAGACTCATACTCTGGCCTAATGGTTAAGGTATTAACTCTTACTCTGGCCTACTGGCTAAGGTCTTAACTCTTACTCTGGCCTAATAGCTAAGGTCTTAGACTCGTACTCTGGCCTAATGGTTAAGGTCTTAACTCTTACTCTGGCCTTCTGGTTAAGGTCTTCACTCTTACTCTGGCCTTATGGTTAAGGTCTTAACTCTTACTCTGGCCTAATAGCTAAGGTCTTAACTTGTACTTTGGCCTAATGGTTAAGGTCTTAACTCTTGCTCTGGCCTAATAGCTAAGGTCTTAACTCTTACTCTGGCCTAATAGCTAAGGTCTTAGACTCGTACTCTGGCCTAATCGTTAAGGTCTTAACTCTTACCCTGGCCTAAAAGCTAAGGTCTTAGACTCGTACTCTGGCCTAATAGCTAAGTTCTTAGACTCGTACTCTGGTCTAATAGCTAAGGTCTTAGACTCATACTCTGGCCTAATGGTTAAGGTCTTAACTCTTAATCTGGCCTAATAGCTAAGGTCTTAGACTCGTACTCTGGCCTACTGGTTAAGGTCTTAACTCTTACGCTGGCCTACTGGTTAAGGTCTTAACTCTTACTCTGGCCTACTGGTTAAGGTCTTAACTCTTACTCTTGCCTAATAGCTAAGGTCTTAGACTCGTACTCTGGCCTAATGGTTAAGGTCTTAACTCTTACTCTGGCCTAATAGCTAAGGTCTTAGACTCGTACTCTGGCCTAATGGTTAAGGTCTTAACTCTTACTCTGGCCTAATGGTTATGGTCTTAACTCTTACCCTGGCCTAAAAGCTAAGGTCTTAGACTCGTACTCTGGCCTAATAGCTAAGTTCTTAGACTCGTACTCTGGTCTAATAGCTAAGGTCTTAGACTCATACTCTGGCCTAATGGTTAAGGTCTTAACTCTTAATCTGGCCTAATAGCTAAGGTCTTAGACTCGTACTCTGGCCTACTGGTTAAGGTCTTAACTCTTACGCTGGCCTACTGGTTAAGGTCTTAACTCTTACTCTGGCCTACTGGTTAAGGTCTTAACTCTTACTCTTGCCTAATAGCTAAGGTCTTAGACTCGTACTCTGGCCTAATGGTTAAGGTCTTAACTCTTACTCTGGCCTAATAGCTAAGGTCTTAGACTCGTACTCTGGCCTAATGGATAAGGTCTTAACTCTTACTCTGGCCTAATAGCTAAGGTCTTAACTCTTACTCTGGCCTAATAGCTAAGGTCTTAACTCTTACTCTGGCCTAATAGCTAAGGTCTTAACTCTTACTCTGGCCTAATAGCTAAGGTCTTAGACTCGTACTCTGGCCTAATGGTTAAGGTCCTAACTCTTACACTGGCCTACTGGTTAAGGTCTTAACTCTTACTCTGGCCTAATAGCTAAGGTCTTAGACTCGTACTCTGGCCTACTGGTTAAGGTCTTAACTCTTACGCTGGCCTACTGGTTAAGGTCTTAACTCTTACTCTGGCCTACTGGTTAAGGTCTTAACTCTTACTCTTGCCTAATAGCTAAGGTCTTAGACTCGTACTCTGGCCTAATGGTTAAGGTCTTAACTCTTACTCTGGCCTAATAGCTAAGGTCTTAGACTCGTACTCTGGCCTAATGGTTAAGGTCTTAACTCTTACTCTGGCCTAATGGTTATGGTCTTAACTCTTACCCTGGCCTAAAAGCTAAGGTCTTAGACTCGTACTCTGGCCTAATAGCTAAGTTCTTAGACTCGTACTCTGGTCTAATAGCTAAGGTCTTAGACTCATACTCTGGCCTAATGGTTAAGGTCTTAACTCTTAATCTGGCCTAATAGCTAAGGTCTTAGACTCGTACTCTGGCCTACTGGTTAAGGTCTTAACTCTTACGCTGGCCTACTGGTTAAGGTCTTAACTCTTACTCTGGCCTACTGGTTAAGGTCTTAACTCTTACTCTTGCCTAATAGCTAAGGTCTTAGACTCGTACTCTGGCCTAATGGTTAAGGTCTTAACTCTTACTCTGGCCTAATAGCTAAGGTCTTAGACTCGTACTCTGGCCTAATGGTTAAGGTCTTAACTCTTACTCTGGCCTAATAGCTAAGGTCTTAACTCTTACTCTGGCCTAATAGCTAAGGTCTTAACTCTTACTCTGGCCTAATAGCTAAGGTCTTAGACTCGTACTCTGGCCTAATGGTTAAGGTCCTAACTCTTACGCTGGCCTACTGGTTAAGGTCTTAACTCTTACTCTGGCCTAATAGCTAGGGTCTTAACTCTTACTCTGGCCTAATAGCTAAGGTCTTAGACTCGTACTCTGGCCTAATGGTTAAGGTATTAACTGTTACTCTGGCCTAATAGCTAAAGTCTTAACTCTTACTCTGGCCTAATAGCTAAGGTCTTAGACTCGTACTCTGGCCTACTGGTTAAGGTCTTAACTCTTTCTCTGGCCAAATAGCTAAGGTCTCAGACTTGTACTCTGGCCTAATAGTTAAGGTCTTAACTCTCACTCTGGCCTACTGGTTAAGGTCTTAATTCTTACGCTGGCCTACTGGTTAAGGTCTTAAGTCTTACTCTGGCCTAATAGCTAAGGTCTTAGACTCGTACTCTGGCCTAATGGTTAAGGTCTTAACTCTTACTCTGGACTACTGGTTAAGGTCTTAACTCTTACTCTGGCCTAATAGCTAGGGTCTTAACTCTTACTCAGGCCTAATAGCTAAGGTCTTAGACTCGTACTCTGGGCTAATGGTTAAGGTATTAACTCTTACTCTGGCCTAATAGCTAAGGTCTTAACTCTTACTCTGGCCTAATAGCTAAGGTCTTAGACTCGTACTATGGCCTACAGGTTAAGGTCTTAACTCTTACTCTGGCCTACTGGTTAAGGTCTTAACTCTTACTCTGGCCTAATAGCTAAGGTCCTATACTCGTACTCTGGCCTATTGGTTAAGGTCTTAACTCTTACTCTGACCTAATAGCTAAGGTCTTAACTCTTACTCTGGCCTAATAGCTAAGGTCTTAGACTCATACTCTGGCCTAATGGTTAAGGTCTTAACTCTTACTCTGGCCTACTGGCTAAGGTCTTAACTCTTACTCTGGCCTAATAGCTAAGGTCTTAGACTCGTACTCTGGCCTAATGGTTAAGGTCTTAACTCTTACTCTGGCCTTCTGGTTAAGGTCTTCACTCTTACTCTGGCCTTATGGTTAAGGTCTTAACTCTTACTCTAGCCTAATAGCTAAGGTCTTAACTTGTACTTTGGCCAAATGGTTAAGGTCATAACTCTTGCTCTGGCCTAATAGCTAAGGTCTTAACTCTTACTCTGGCCTAATAGCTAAGGTCTTAGACTCGTACTCTGGCCTAATGGTTAAGGTCTTAACTCTTACCCTGGCCTAAAAGCTAAGGTCTTAGACTCGTACTCTGGCCTAATAGCTAAGTTCTTAGACTCGTACTCTGGTCTAATAGCTAAGGTCTTAGACTCATACTCTGGCCTAATGGTTAAGGTCTTAACTCTTAATCTGGCCTAATAGCTAAGGTCTTAGACTCGTACTCTGGCCTACTGGTTAAGGTCTTAACTCTTACGCTGGCCTACTGGTTAAGGTCTTAACTCTTACTCTGGCCTACTGGTTAAGGTCTTAACTCTTACTCTTGCCTAATAGCTAAGGTCTTAGACTCGTACTCTGGCCTAATGGTTAAGGTCTTAACTCTTACTCTGGCCTAATAGCTAAGGTCTTAGACTCGTACTCTGGCCTAATGGTTAAGGTCTTAACTCTTACTCTGGCCTAATAGCTAAGGTCTTAACTCTTACTCTGGCCTAATAGCTAAGGTCTTAACTCTTACTCTGGCCTAATAGCTAAGGTCTTAGACTCATACTATGGCCTACAGGTTAAGGTCTTAACTCTTACTCTGGCCTACTGGTTAAGGTCTTAACTCTTACTCTGGCCTAATAGCTAAGGTCCTAGACTCGTACTCTGGCCTACTGGTTAAGGTCTTAACTCTTACTCTGACCTAATAGCTAAGGTCTTAACTCTTACTCTGGCCTAATAGCTAAGGTCTTAGACTCGTACTCTGGCCTAATGGTTAAGGTCCGAACTCTTACTCTGGCCTACTGGTTAAGGTCTTAACTCTTACTCTGGCCTAATAGCTAAGGTCTTAGACTCGTACTCTGGCCTAATGGTTAAGGTCTTAACTCTTACTCTGGCCTACTAGTTAAGGTCTTAACTCTTACTCTGGCCTACTGGTTAAGGTCTTAACTCTTACTCTGGCCTAATAGCTAAGGTCTTAACTCTTACTCTGGCCTAATAGCTAAGGTCTTAACTCTTACTGTGGCCTAATAGCTAAGGTCTTAGACTCGTATTCTGGCCAAATGGTTAAGGTCTTAACTCTTACTCTGGCCTAATGGTTAAGGTCTTAACTCTTACTCTGGTCTAATAGCTAAGGTCTTAACTCTTACTCTGGCCTAATAGCTAACGTCTTAGACTCGTACTCTGGCCTACTGGTTAAGGTCTTAACTCTTACTCTGGCCTAATAGCTAAGGTCTTAACTCTTACTCTGGCCTAATGGTTAAGGTCTTAACTCTAACTCTGGCCTACTGGTTAAGGTCTTAATTCTTACGCTGGCCTACTGGTTAAGGTCTTAAGTCTTACTCTGGCCTAATAGCTAAGGTCTTAGACTCGTACTCTGGCCTAATGGTTAAGGTCTTAACTCTTACTCTGGACTACTGGTTAAGGTCTTAACTCTTACTCTGGCCTAATAGCTAGGGTCTTAACTCTTACCCTGGCCTAATAGCTAAGGTCTTAGACTCGTACTCTGGCCTAATGGTTAAGGTATTAACTCTTACTCTGGCCTAATAGCTAAGGTCTTAGACTCGTACTATGGCCTACAGGTTAAGGTCTTAACTCTTACTCTGGCCTACTGGTTAAGGTCTTAACTCTTACTCTGGCCTAATAGCTAAGGTCCTATACTCGTACTCTGGCCTATTGGTTAAGGTCTTAACTCTTACTCTGACCTAATAGCTAAGGTCTTAACTCTTACTCTGGCCTAATAGCTAAGGTCTTAGACTCATACTCTGGCCTAATGGTTAAGGTCTTAACTCTTACTCTGGCCTACTGGCTAAGGTCTTAACTCTTACTCTGGCCTAATAGCTAAGGTCTTAGACTCGTACTCTAGCCTAATGGTTAAGGTCTTAACTCTTACTCTGGCCTTCTGGTTAAGGTCTTCACTCTTACTCTGGCCTACTGGTTAAGGTCTTAACTCTTACTCTGGCCTAATAGCTAAGGTCTTAACTTGTACTCTGGCCTAATGGTTAAGGTCTTAACTCTTGCTCTGGCCTAATAGCTAAGGTCTTAACTCTTACTCTGGCCTAATAGCTAAGGTCTTAGACTCGTACTCTGGCCTAATGGTTAAGGTCTTAACTCTTACCCTGGCCTAAAAGCTAAGGTCTGAACTCTTACTCTGGCCTAATAGCTAAGGTCTTAACTCTTACTCTGGCCTAATAGCTAAGGTCTTAGACTCGTACTCTGGCCTAATGGTTAAGGTCTTAACTCTTACTCTGGCCTACAGGTTAAGGTCTTAACTCTTACTCTGGCCTACTGGTTAAGGTCTTAACTCTTACTCTGGCCTAATAGCTAAGGTCATAGACTCGTACTCTGGCCTACTGGTTAAGGTCTTAACTCTTACTATGGCCTACTGGTTAAGGTCTTAACTCTTACTCTGGCCTAATAGCTAAGGTCCTAGACTCTTACTCTGGCCTAATGGTTAAGGTCTTAACTCTTACTCTGGTCTAATAGCTAAGGTCTTAACTCTTACTCTGGCCTAATAGCTAACGTCTTAGACTCGTACTCTGGCCTACTGGTTAAGGTCTTAACTCTTACTCTGGCCTAATAGCTAAGGTCTTAACTCTTACTCTGGCCTAATGGTTAACGTCTTAACTCTAACTCTGGCCTACTGGTTAAGGTCTTAATTCTTACGCTGGCCTACTGGTTAAGGTCTTAAGTCTTACTCTGGCCTAATAGCTAAGGTCTTAGACTCGTACTCTGGCCTAATGGTTAAGGTCTTAACTCTTACTCTGGACTACTGGTTAAGGTCTTAACTCTTACTCTGGCCTAATAGCTAGGGTCTTAACTCTTACTCTGGCCTAATAGCTAAGGTCTTAGACTCGTACTCTGGCCTAATGGTTAAGGTATTAACTCTTACTCTGGCCTAATAGCTAAGGTCTTAGACTCGTACTATGGCCTACAGGTTAAGGTCTTAACTCTTACTCTGGCCTACTGGTTAAGGTCTTAACTCTTACTCTGGCCTAATAGCTAAGGTCTTAACTCTTACTCTGGCCTAATAGCTAAGGTCTTAGACTCATACTCTGGCCTAATGGTTAAGGTCTTAACTCTTACTCTGGCCTACTGGCTAAGGTCTTAACTCTTACTCTGGCCTAATAGCTAAGGTCTTAGACTCGTACTCTAGCCTAATGGTTAAGGTCTTAACTCTTACTCTGGCCTTCTGGTTAAGGTCTTCACTCTTACTCTGGCCTACTGGTTAAGGTCTTAACTCTTACTCTGGCCTAATAGCTAAGGTCTTAACTTGTACTCTGGCCTAATGGTTAAGGTCTTAACTCTTGCTCTGGCCTAATAGCTAAGGTCTTAACTCTTACTCTGGCCTAATAGCTAAGGTCTTAGACTCGTACTCTGGCCTAATGGTTAAGGTCTTAACTCTTACCCTGGCCTAAAAGCTAAGGTCTGAACTCTTACTCTGGCCTAATAGCTAAGGTCTTAACTCTTACTCTGGCCTAATAGCTAAGGTCTTAGACTCGTACTCTGGCCTAATGGTTAAGGTCTTAACTCTTACTCTGGCCTACAGGTTAAGGTCTTAACTCTTACTCTGGCCTACTGGTTAAGGTCTTAACTCTTACTCTGGCCTAATAGCTAAGGTCATAGACTCGTACTCTGGCCTACTGGTTAAGGTCTTAACTCTTACTATGGCCTACTGGTTAAGGTCTTAACTCTTACTCTGGCCTAATAGCTAAGGTCCTAGACTCATACTCTGGCCTACTGGTTAAGGTCTTAACTCTTACTCTGACCTAAAAGCTAAGGTCTTAACTCTTACTCTGGCCTAATAGCTAAGGTCTTAGACTCGTACTCTGGCCTAATGGTTAAGGTCCTAACTCTTACTCTGGCCTACTGGTTAAGGTCTTAACTCTTACTCTGGCCTAATAGCTAAGGTATTAGACTCGTACTCTGGCCTAATGGCTAAGGTCTTAACTCTTACTCTGGCCTACTGGTTAAAGTCTTAACTCTTACTCTGGCCTACTGGTTAAGGTCTTAACTCTTACTCTGGCCTAATAGCCAAGGTCTTAACTCATACGCTGGCCTAATAGATAAGGTCTTAAGTCTTACTCTGGCCTAATGGTTAAGGTCTTAACTCTTACTCTGGCCTAATAGCTAAGGTCTTAACTCTTACTCTGGCCTAATGGTTAAGGTCTTAACTCTTACTCTGGTCTAATAGCTAAGGTCTTAACTCTTACTCTGGCCTAATAGCTAAGGTCTTAGACTCGTACTCTGGCCTACTGGTTAAGGTCTTAACTCTTACTCTGGCCTAATAGCTAAGGTCTTAGACTCGTACTCTGGCCTAATGGTTAAGGTCTTAACTCTTACTCTGGCCTAATAACTAAGGTCTGAACTCTTACTCTGGCCTAATAGCTAAGGTCTTAACTCTTACTCTGGCCTAATAGCTAAGGTCTTAGACTCTTACTCTGGACTAATAGCTAAGGTCTTAACTCTTACTCTGGCCTAATAGCTAAGGTCTTAGACTCGTACTCTGGCCTAATGGTTAAGGTCTTAACTCTTACTCTGGCCTACAGGTTAAGGTCTTAACTCTTACTCTGGCCTACTGGTTAAGGTCTTAACTCTTACTCTGGCCTAATAGCTAAGGTCTTAGACTCGTACTCTGGCCTAATGGTTAAGGCCTTAACTCTTACTCTGGCCTACTGGTTAAGGTCTTAACTCTTACTCTGGCCTAATAGCTAAGGTCTTAGACTCGTACTCTGGCCTAATGGTTACGGTCTTAACTCTTACTCTGGCGGAATAGCTAAGGTCTTAAACTCGTACTCTGGCCTACTGGTTAAGGTTTTAACTCTTACTCTGGCCTAATAGCTAAGGTCTTAACTCTTACTCTTGCCTAATAGCTAAGGTCTTAGACTCGTACTCTGGCCTAATGGTTAAGGTCTTAACTCTTACTCTGGCCTACTGGTTAAGGTCTTAACTCTTACGCTGGCCTACTGGTTAAGGTCTTAACTCTTACTCTGGCCTAATGGTTAAGGTCTTAACTCTTACTCTGGCCTAATAGCTAAGGTCTTAACTCTTACTCTGGCCTAATGGTTAAGGTCTTAACTGTTACTCTGGCCTAATAGCTAAAGTCTTAACTCTTACTCTGGCCTAATAGCTAAGGTCTTAGACTCGTACTCTGGCCTACTGGTTAAGGTCTTAACTCTTTCTCTGGCCAAATAGCTAAGCTCTCAGACTTGTACTCTGGCCTAATGGTTAAGGTCTTAACTCTCACTCTGGCCTACTGGTTAAGGTCTTAATTCTTACGCTGGCCTACTGGTTAAGGTCTTAAGTCTTACTCTGGCCTAATAGCTAAGGTCTTAGACTCGTACTCTGGCCTAATGGTTAAGGTCTTAACTCTTACTCTGGACTACTGGTTAAGGTCTTAACTCTTACTCTGGCCTAATAGCTAGGGTCTTAACTCTTACTCTGGCCTAATAGCTAAGGACTTAGACTCGTACTCTGGCCTAATGGTTAAGGTATTAACTCTTACTCTGGCCTAATAGCTAAGGTCTTAACTCTTACTCTGGCCTAATAGCTAAGGTCTTAGACTCGTACTATGGCCTACAGGTTAAGGTCTTAACTCTTACTCTGGCCTACTGGTTAAGGTCTTAACTCTTACTCTGGCCTAATAGCTAAGGTCCTATACTCGTACTCTGGCCTATTGGTTAAGGTCTTAACTCTTACTCTGACCTAATAGCTAAGGTCTTAACTCTTCCTCTGGCCTAATAGCTAAGGTCTTAGACTCATACTCTGGCCTAATGGTTAAGGTCTTAACTCTTACTCTGGCCTACTGGCTAAGGTCTTAACTCTTACTCTGGCCTAATAGCTAAGGTCTTAGACTCGTACTCTGGCCTAATGGTTAAGGTCTTAACTCTTACTCTGGCCTTCTGGTTAAGGTCTTCACTCTTACTCTGGCCTACTGGTTAAGGTCTTAACTCTTACTCTGGCCTAATAGCTAAGGTCTTAACTTGTACTCTGGCCTAATGGTTAAGGTCTTAACTCTTGCTCTGGCCTAATAGCTAAGGTCTTAACTCTTACTCTGGCCTAATAGCTAAGGTCTTAGACTCGTACTCTGGCCTAATGGTTAAGGTCTTAACTCTTACCCTGGCCTAAAAGCTAAGGTCTGAACTCTGGCCTAATAGCTAAGGTCTTAACTCTTACTCTGGCCTAACAGCTAAGGTCTTAGACTCTTACTCTGGCCTAATAGCTAAGGTCTTAACTCTTACTCTGGCCTAATAGCTAAGGTCTTAGACTCGTACTATGGCCTACAGGTTAAGGTCTTAACTCTTAC
Organism: Triturus cristatus; assembly: GCF_964204655.1. Taxonomy (NCBI): domain Eukaryota; kingdom Metazoa; phylum Chordata; class Amphibia; order Caudata; family Salamandridae; genus Triturus; species Triturus cristatus. The sequence goes on along the minus strand of NW_028187982.1, from coordinate 263,077 downwards.
TCTGGCCTACTGGTTAAGGCCTTAACTCTTACTCTGGCCTAATAGCTAAGGTCCTAGACTCGTACTCTGGCCTACTGGTTAAGGTCTTAACTCTTACTCTGACCTATTAGCTAAAGTCTTAACTCTTACTCTGGCCTAATAGCTAAGGTCTTAGACTCGTACTCTGGCCAAATGGTTAAGGTCTTAACTCTTACTCTGGCCTAATGGTTAAGGTTTTAAATCTTACTCTGGCCTAATAGCTAAGGTCTTAACTCTTATTCTGGCCTAATGGTTAAGGTCTTAACTCTTACTCTGGCCTAATAGCTAAGGGCTTAACTCTTACTCTGGCCTAATAGCTAAGGTCTTAGACTCGTACTCTGAACTACTTTTTAAGGTCTTATCTCTTACTCTGGCCTAATAAGCTAAGGTCTTAGACTCGTACTCTGGCCTAATGGTTAAGGTCTTAACTCTTACTCTGGCCTAATAACTAAGGGCTTAACTCTTACTCTGGCCTAATAGCTAAGGTCTTAGACTCGTACTATGGCCTACAGGTTAATGTCTTAGATCTTACTCTGGCCTAATAGCTAAGGTCTTACTTACTCTGGCCTAATAGCTAAGGTCTTAGACTCGTACTATGGCCTAATGGTTAAGGTCTTAACTCTTACTCTGGCCTTCTGGTTAAGGTCTTCACTCTTACTCTGGCCTACTGGTTAAGGTCTTAACTCTTACTCTTGCCTAATAGCTAAGGTCTTAGACTCGTACTCTGGCCTAATGGTTAAGGTCTTAACTCTTACTCTGGCCTAATAGCTAAGGTCTTAGACTCGTACTCTGGCCTAATGGTTAAGGTCTTAACTCTTACTCTGGCCTAATAGCTAAGGTCTTAGACTCGTACTCTGGCCTAATGGTTAAGGTCTTAACTCTTACTCTGGCCTAATAGCTAAGGTCTTAACTCTTACTCTGGCCTAATAGCTAAGGTCTTAACTCTTACTCTGGCCTAATAGCTAAGGTCTTAGACTCGTACTCTGGCCTAATGGTTAAGGTCCTAACTCTTACTCTGGCCTACTGGTTAAGGTCTTAACTCTTACTCTGGCCTAATAGCTAGGGTCTTAACTCTTACTCTGGCCTAATAGCTAAGGTCTTAGACTCGTACTATGGCCTACTGGTTAAGGTCTTAACTCTTTCTCTGGCCAAATAGCTAAGGTCTCAGACTTGTACTCTGGCCTAATAGTTAAGGTCTTAACTCTCACTCTGGCCTACTGGTTAAGGTCTTAATTCTTACGCTGGCCTACTGGTTAAGGTCTTAAGTCTTACTCTGGCCTAATAGCTAAGGTCTTAGACTCGTACTCTGGCCTAATGGTTAAGGTCTTAACTCTTACTCTGGACTACTGGTTAAGGTCTTAACTCTTACTCTGGCCTAATAGCTAGGGTCTTAACTCTCACTCTGGCCTAATAGCTAAGGTCTTAGACTCGTACTCTGGCCTAATGGTTAAGGTATTGACTCTTACTCTGGCCTAATAGCTAAGGTCTTAACTCTTACTCTGGCCTAATAGCTAAGGTCTTAGACTCGTACTATGGCCTACAGGTTAAGGTCTTAACTCTTACTCTGGCCTACTGGTTAAGGTATTAACTCTTACTCTGGCCTAATAGCTAAGGTCCTATACTCGTACTCTGGCCTATTGGTTAAGGTCTTAACTCTTACTCTGACCTAATAGCTAAGGTCTTAACTCTTACTCTGGCCTAATAGCTAAGGTCTTAGACTCATACTCTGGCCTAATGGTTAAGGTCTTAACTCTTACTCTGGCCTACTGGCTAAGGTCTTAACTCTTACTCTGGCCTAATAGCTAAGGTCTTAGACTCGTACTCTGGCCTAATGGTTAAGGTCTTAACTCTTACTCTGGCCTTCTGGTTAAGGTCTTCACTCTTACTCTGGCCTTATGGTTAAGGTCTTAACTCTTACTCTGGCCTAACAGCTAAGGTCTTAACTTGTACTTTGGCCTAATGGTTAAGGTCTTAACTCTTGCTCTGGCCTAATAGCTAAGGTCTTAACTCTTACTCTGGCCTAATATCTAAGGTCTTAGACTCGTACTCTGGCCTAATGGTTAAGGTCTTAACTCTTACCCTGGCCTAAAAGCTAAGGTCTTAGACTCGTACTCTGGCCTAATAGCTAAGTTCTTAGACTCGTACTCTGGTCTAATAGCTAAGGTCTTAGACTCATACTCTGGCCTAATGGTTAAGATCTTAACTCTTAATCTGACCTAATAGCTAAGGTCTTAGACTCGTACTCTGGCCTACTGGTTAAGGTCTTAACTCTTACGCTGGCCTACTGGTTAAGGTCTTAACTCTTACTCTGGCCTACTGGTTAAGGTCTTAACTCTTACTCTTGCCTAATAGCTAAGGTCTTAGACTCGTACTCTGGCCTAATGGTTAAGGTCTTAACTCTTCCTCTGGCCTAATAGCTAAGGTCTTAGACTCGTACTCTGGCCTAATGGTTAAGGTCTTAACTCTTACTCTGGCCTAATAGCTAAGGTCTTAACTCTTACTCTGGCCTAATAGCTAAGGTCTTAACTCTTACTCTGGCCTAATAGCTAAGGTCTTAGACTCATACTATGGCCTACAGGTTAAGGTCTTAACTCTTACTCTGGCCTACTGGTTAAGGTCTTAACTCTTACTCTGGCCTAATAGCTAAGGTCCTAGCCTCGTACTCTGGCCTACTGGTTAAGGTCTTAACTCTTACTCTGACCTAATAGCTAAGGTCTTAACTCTTACTCTGGCCTAATAGCTAAGGTCTTAGACTCGTACTCTGGCCTAATGGTTAAGGTCCGAACTCTTACTCTGGCCTACTGGTTAAGGTCTTAACTCTTACTCTGGCCTAATAGCTAAGGTCTTAGACTCGTACTCTGGCCTAATGGTTAAGGTCTTAACTCTTACTCTGGCCTACTTGTTAAGGTCTTAACTCTTACTCTGGCCTACTGGTTAAGGTCTTAACTCTTACTCTGGCCTAATAGCTAAGGTCTTAACTCTTACTCTGGCCTAATAGCTAAGGTCTTAACTCTTACTCTGGCCTAATAGCTAAGGTCTTAAACTCGTATTCTGGCCAAATGGTTAAGGTCTTAACTCTTACTCTGGCCTAATGGTTAAGGTCTTAACTCTTACTCTGGTCTAATAGCTAAGGTCTTAACTCTTACTCTGGCCTAATAGCTAACGTCTTAGACTCGTACTTTGGCCTACTGGTTAAGGTCTTAACTCTTACTCTGGCCTAATAGCTAAAGTCTTAACTCTTACTCTGGCCTAATGGTTAAGGTCTTAACTCTAACTCTGGCCTACTGGTTAAGGTCTTAACTCTTACTCTGGCCTAATAGCTAAGGTCTTAACTCTTACTCTGGCCTAATAGCTAAGGTCTTGGACTCGTACTCTGGCCTAATGGTTAAGGTCTTAACTCTTACTCTGGCCGAATAGCTAAGGTCTTAGACTCGTACTCTGGCCTACTGGTTAAGGTCTTAACTCTTACTCTGGCCTACTGGTTAAGGTCTTAACTCTTACTCTGGCCTAATAGCTAAGGTCTTAGACTCGTACTCTGGCCTAATGGTTATGGTCTTAACTCTTACTCTGGCCTACTGGCTAAGGTCTTAACTCTTACTCTGGCCTAATAGCTAAGGTCTTAACTCTTACTCTGGCCTAATAGCTAAGGTCGTAACTCTTACTCTGGCCTAATAGCTAAGGTCTTAGACTCGTACTCTGGCCAAATGGTTAAGGTCTTAACTCTTACTCTGGCCTAATGGTTAAGGTCTTAACTCTTACTCTGGCCTAATAGCTAAGGTCTTAACTCTTACTCTGGCCTAATGGTTAAGGTCTTAACTCTTACTCTGGTCTAATAGCTAAGGTCTTAGACTCGTACTCTGGCCTAATGGTTAAGGTCTTAACTCTTACTCTGGCCTAATAACTAAGGTCTGAACTCTTACTCTGGCCTAATAGCTAAGGTCTTAACTCTTACTCTGGCCTAACAGCTAAGGTCTTAGACTCTTACTCTGGCCTAATAGCTAAGGTCTTAACTCTTACTCTGGCCTAATAGCTAAGGTCTTAGACTCGTACTCTGGCCTAATGGTTAAGGTCTTAACTCTTACTCTGGCCTACAGGTTAAGATCTTAACTCTTACTCTGGCCTACTGGTTAAGGTCTTAACTCTTACTCTGGCCTAATAGCTAAGGTCTTAGACTCGTACTCTGGCCTAATGGTTAAGGCCTTAACTCTTACTCTGGCCTACTGGTTAAGGTCTTAACTCGTACTCTGGCCTAATGGTTAAGGTCTTAACTCATACTCTGGCCTAATGGTTAAGGTCTTAACTCTTACTCTGGCCTACGGGTTAAGGTCTTAACTCTTACTCTGGCCTACTGGTTAAGGTCTTAACTCTTACTCTGGCCTAATAGCTAAGGTCTTAACTCTTACTCTGACCTAATAGCTAAGGTCTTAACTCTTACTCTGGCCTAATAGCTAAGGTCTTAGACTCGTACTCTGGCCAAATGGTTAAGGTCTTAACTCTTACTCTGGCCTAATGGTTAAGGTCTTAACTCTTACTCTGGCCTAATAGCTAAGGTCTTAACTCTTATTCTGGCCTAATGGTTAAGGTCTTAACTCTTACTCTGGCCTAATAGCTAAGGGCTTAACTCTTACTCTGGCCTAATAGCTAAGGTCTTAGACTCGTACTCTGGCCTACTTTTTAAGGTCTTATCTCTTACTCTGGCCTAATAGCTAAGGTCTTAGACTCGTACTATGGCCTACAGGTTAAGGTCTTAGATCTTTCTCTGGCCTAATAGCTAAGGTCTTACTTACTCTGCCCTAATAGCTAAGGTCTTAGACTCGTACTATGGCCTACAGGTTAAGGTCTTAACTCTTACTCTGGCCTAATAGCTAAGGTCTTAACTCTTACTCTGGCCTACTGGTTAAGGTCTTAACTCTTACTCTGGCCTAATAGCTAAGGTCTTAGACTCGTACTCTGGCCTAATGGTTAAGGTCTTAACTCTTACTCTGGCCTAATGTTTAAGGTCTTAACTCTTACTCTGGCCTACTGGTTAAGGTCTTAACTCTTACTCTGGCCTAATTGCTAAGGTCTTAGACTCGTACTCTGGCCTAATGGTTAAGGTATTAACTCTTAATCTGGCCTAATAGCTAAGGTCTAAGACTCGTACTCTGGCCTACTGGTTAAGGTCTTAACTCTTACTCTAGCCTACTGGTTAAGGTCTTAACTCTTACTCTTGCCTAATAGCTAAGGTCTTAGACTCGTACTCTGGCCTAATGGTTAAGGTCTTAACTCTTACTCTGGCCTAATAGCTAAGGTCTTAGACTCGTACTCTGGCCTAATGGTTAAGGTCTTAACTCTTACTCTGGCCTAATAGCTATGGTCTTAACTCTTACTCTGGCCTAATAGCTAAGGTCTTAACTCTTACTCTGGCCTAATAGCTAAGGTCTTAGATTCATACTATGGCCTACAGGTTAAGGTCTTAACTCGTACTCTGGCCTACTGGTTAAGGTCTTAACTCTTACTCTGACCTAATAGCTAAGGTCTTAACTCTTACTCTGGCCTAATAGCTAAGGTCTTAGACTCGTACTCTGGCCTAATGGTTAAGGTCCTAACTCTTACTCTGGCCTACTGGTTAAGGTCTTAACTCTCACTCTGGCCTAATAGCTAAGGTCTTAGACTCGTACTCTGGCCTAATGGTTAAGGTCTTTACTCTTACTCTGGCCTACTAGTTAAGGTCTTAACTCTTACTCTGGCCTACTGGTTAAGGTCTTAACTCTTACTCTGGCCTAATAGCTAAGGTCTTAACTCTTACTCTGGCCTAATAGCTAAGGTCTTAACTCTTACTCTGGCCTAATAGCTAAGGTCTTAGACACTTATTTTGGCCAAATGGTTAAGGTCTTAACTCTTACTCTGGCCTAATGGTTAAGGTCGTAACTCTTACTCTGGTCTAGTAGCTAAGGTCTTAACTCTTACTCTGGCCTAATAGCTAAGGTCTTAGACTCGTACTCTGGCCTACTGGTTAAGGTCTTAACTCTTACTCTGGCCTAATAGCTAAGGTCTTAGACTCGTACTGTGGCCTAATGGTTAAGGTCTTAACTCTCACTCTGGCCTAATAACTAAGGTCTTAACTCTTACTCTGGCCTAATGGTTAAGGTCTTAACTATAACTCTGGCCTACTGGTTAAGGTCTTAACTCTTACTCTGGCCTAATAGCTAAGGTCTTAACTCTTACTCTGGCCTAATAGCTAAGGTCTTAGACTCGTACTCTGGCCTAATGGTTAAGGTCTTAACTCTTACTCTGGCCTAATAGCTAAGGGCTTAACTCGTACTCTGGCCTAATAGCTAAGGTCTTAGACTCGTACTCTGGCCTACTTTTTAAAAGCGTTATCTCTTACTCTGGCCTAATAGCTAAGGTCTTAGACTCGTACTATGGCCTACAGGTTAAGGTCTTAACTCTTACTCTGGCCTAATAGCTAAGGTCTTAGACTCGTACTCTGGCCTAATGGTTAAGGTCTTAACTCTTACTCTGGCCTACTGGTTAAGGTCTTAACTCTTACTCTGGCCTAATAACTAAGGTCTTAGACTCGTACTCTGGCCTAATGGTTAAGGTCTTAACTCTTACTCTGGCCTACTGGTTAAGGTCTTAACTCTTACTCTGGCCTACTGGTTAAGGTATTAACTCTTACTCTGGCCTGATAGCTAAAGTCTTAGACTTGTACTCCGGCCTAATGGTTAAGGTCTTAACTCTTACTCTGGCCTACTGGTTAAGGTCTTAACTCTTACTCTGGCCTAATTGCTAAGGTCCTAGACTCGTACTCTGGCCTAATGGTTAAGGTCTTAACTCTTAATATGGCCTAATAGCTAAGGTCTTAGACTCGTACTCTGGCCTACTGGTTAAGGTCTTAACTCTTACTCTGGCCTACTGGTTAAGGTCTTAACTCTTACTCTTGCCTAATAGCTAAGGTCTTAGACTCGTACTCTGGCCTAATGGTTAAGGTCTTAACTCTTACTCTGGCCTAATAGCTAAGGTCTTAGACTCGTACTCTGGCCTAATGGTTAAGGTCTTAACTCTTACTCTGGCCTAATAGCTACGGTCTTAACTCTTACTCTGGCCTAATAGCTAAGGTCTTAGATTCATACTATGGCCTTCAGGTTAAGGTCTTAACTCGTACTCTGGCCTACTGGTTAAGGTCTTAACTCTTACTCTGACCTAATAGCTAAGGTCTTAACTCTTACTCTGGCCTAATAGCTAAGGTCTTAGACTCGTACTCTGGCCTAATGGTTAAGGTCCTAACTCTTACTCTGGCCTACTGGTTAAGGTCTTAACTCTTACTCTGGCCTAATAGCTAAGGTCTTAGACTCGTACTCTGGCCTAATGGTTAAGGTCTAAACTCTTACTCTGGCCTACTAGTTAAGGTCTTAACTCTTACTCTGGCCTACTGGTTAAGGTCTTAACTCTTACTCTGGCCTAATAGCTAAGGTCTTAACTCTTACTCGGGCCTACTAGTTAAGGTCTTAACTCTTACTCTGGCCTATTGGTTAAGGTCTTAACTCTTACTCTGGCCTAATGGTTAAGGTCTTAACTCTTACTCTGGTCTAATAGCTAAGGTCTTAACTCTTACTCTGGCCTAATAGCTAAGGTCTTAGACTCGTACTCTGGCCTACTGGTTAAGGTCTTAACTCTTACTCTGGCCTAATAGCTAAGGTCTTAGACTCGTACTGTGGCCTAATGGTTAAGGTCTTAACTCTCACTCTGGCCTAATAACTAAGGTCTTAACTCTTACTCTGGCCTAATGGTTAAGGTCTTAAATCTAACTCTGGCCTACTGGTTAAGGTCTTAACTCTTACTCTGGCCTAATAGCTAAGGTCTTAACTCTTACTCTGGCCTAATAGCTAAGGTCTTAGACTCGTACTCTGGCCTAATGGTTAAGGTCTTAACTCTTAATCTGGCCGAATGGCTAAGGTCTTAGACTCATACTCTGGCCTTCTGGTTAAGGTCTTAACTCTTACTCTGGCCTACTGTTTAAGGTCTTAACTCTTACTCTGGCCTAATAGCTAAGGTCTTAGACTCGTACTCTGGCCTAATGGTTATGGTCTTAACTCTTACTCTGGTCTAGTAGCTAAGGTCTTAACTCTTACTCTGGCCTAATAGCTAAGGTCTTAGACTCGTACTCTGGCCTACTGGTTAAGGTCTTAACTCTTACTCTGGCCTAATAGCTAAGGTCTTAGACTCGTACTGTGGCCCAATGGTTAAGGTCTTAACTCTCACTCTGGCCTAATAACTAAGGTCTTAACTCTTACTCTGGCCTAATGGTTAAGGTCTTAACTATAACTCTGGCCTACTGGTTAAGGTCTTAACTATAACTCTGGCCTAATAGCTAAGGTCTTAACTCTTACTCTGGCCTAATAGCTAAGGTCTTAGACTCGTACTCTGGCCTAATGGTTAAGGTCTTAACTCTTACTCTGGCCTAATAGCTAAGGGCTTAACTCTTACTCTGGCCTAATAGCTAAGGTCTTCGACTCGTACTCTGGCCTACTTTTTAAAGTCTTATCTCTTACAATGGCCTAATAGCTAAGGTCTTAGACTCGTACTCTGGCCTAATGGTTAAGGTCTTAACTCTTACTCTGGCCTAATAACTAAGGGCTTAACTCTTACTCTGGCCTAATAGCTAAGGTCTTAGAATCGTACTATGGCCTACAGGTTAAGGTCTTAACTCTTACTCTGGCCTAATAGCTAAGGTCTTAACTCTTACTCTGGCCTACTGGTTAAGGTCTTAACTCTTACTCTGGCCTAATAGCTAAGGTCTTAGACTCGTACTCTGGCCTAATGCTTAAGGTCTTCACTCTTACTCTGGCCTACTGGTTAAGGTCTTAACTCTTACTCTGGCCTAATAGCTAAGGTCTTAGACTCGTACTCTGGCCTAATGGTTAAGGTCTTAACTCTTACTCTGGCCTACTGGTTAAGGTCTTAACTCTTACTCTGACCTAATAGCTAAGGTCTTAACTCTTACTCTGGCCTAATAGCTAAGGTCTTAGACTCGTACTCTGGCCTAATGGTTAAGGTCTTAACTCTTACTCTGGCCTACTGGATAAGGTATTAACTCTTACTCTGGCCTGATAGCTAAGGTCTTAGACTTGTACTCTGGCCTAATGGTTAAGGTCTTAACTCTTACTCTGGCCTACTGGTTAAGGTCTTAACTCTTACTCTGGCCTAATTGCTAAGGTCCTAGACTCGTACTCTGGCCTAATGGTTAAGGTCTTAACTCTTAATCTGGCCTAATAGCTAAGGTCTTAGACTCGTACTCTGGCCTACTGGTTAAGGTCTTAACTCTTACTCTGGCCTACTGGTTAAGGTCTTAACTCTTACTCTTGCCTAATAGCTAAGGTCTTAGACTCGTACTCTGGCCTAATGGTTAAGGTCTTAACTCTTACTCTGGCCTAATAGCTAAGGTCTTAGACTCGTACTCTGGCCTAATGGTTAAGGTCTTAACTCTTACTCTGGCCTAATAGCTACGGTCTTAACTCTTACTCTGGCCTAATAGCTAAGGTCTTAGACTCGTACTCTGGCCTAATGGTTAAGGTCTTAACTCTTACTCTGGCCTAATAGCTACGGTCTTAACTCTTACTCTGGCCTAATAGCTAAGGTCTTAGATTCATACTATGGCCTTCAGGTTAAGGTCTTAACTCGTACTCTGGCCTACTGGTTAAGGTCTTAACTCTTACTCTGACCTAATAGCTAAGGTCTTAACTCTTTCTCTGGCCTAATAGCTAAGGTCTTAGACTCGTACTCTGGCCTAATGGTTAAGGTCCTAACTCTTACTCTGGCCTACTGGTTAAGGTCTTAACTCTTACTCTGGCCTAATAGCTAAGGTCTTAGACTCGTACTCTGGCCTAATGGTTAAGGTCTTAACTCTTTCTCTGGCCTACTAGTTAAGGTCTTAACTCTTACTCTGGCCTACTGGTTAAGGTCTTAACTCTTACTCTGGCCTAATAGCTAAGGTCTTAACTCTTACTCTGGCCTACTAGTTAAGGTCTTAACTCTTACTCTGGCCTACTGGTTAAGGTCTTAACTCTTACTCTGGCCTAATGGTTAAGGTCTTAACTCTTACTCTGGTCTAATAGCTAAGGTCTTAACTCTTATTCTGGCCTAATAGCTAAGGTCTTAGACTCGTACTCTGGCCTACTGGTTAAGGTCTTAACTCTTACTCTGGCCTAATAGCTAAGGTCTTAGACTCGTACTGTGGCCTAATGGTTAAGGTCTTAACTCTCACTCTGGCCTAATAACTAAGGTCTTAACTCTTACTCTGGCCTAATGGTTAAGGTCTTAAATCTAACTCTGGCCTACTGGTTAAGGTCTTAACTCTTACTCTGGCCTAATAGCTAAGGTCTTAACTCTTACTCTGGCCTAATAGCTAAGGTCTTAGACTCGTACTCTGGCCTAATGGTTAAGGTCTTAACTCTTACTCTGGCCGAATAGCTAAGGTCTTAGACTCGTACTCTGGCCTTCTGGTTAAGGTCTTAACTCTTACTCTGGCCTTCTGGTTAAGGTCTTAACTCTTACTCTGGCCTAATTGCTAAGGTCCTAGACTCGTACTCTGGCCTAATGGTTAAGGTCTTAACTCTTACTCTGGCCTACTGGTTAAGGTCTTAACTCTTACTCTTGCCTAATAGCGAAGGTCTTAGACTCGTACTCTGGCCTAATGGTTAAGGTCTTAACTCTTACTCTGGCCTAATAGCTAAGGTCTTAGACTCGTACTCTGGCCTAATGGTTAAGGTCTTAACTCTTACTCTGGCCTAATAGCTACGGTCTTAACTCTTACTCTGGCCTAATAGCTAAGGTCTTAACTCTTACTCTGGCCTAATAGCTAAGGTCTTAGATTCATACTATGGCCTTCAGGTTAAGGTCTTAACTCGTACTCTGGCCTACTGGTTAAGGTCTTAACTCTTACTCTGACCTAATAGCTAAGGTCTTAACTCTTACTCTGGCCTAATAGCTAAGGTCTTAGACTCGTACTCTGGCCTAATGGTTAAGGTCCTAACTCTTACTCTGGCCTACTGGTTAAGGTCTTAACTCTTACTCTGGCCTAATAGCTAAGGTCTTAGACTCGTACTCTGGCCTAATGGTTAAGGTCTTAACTCTTTCTCTGGCCTACTAGTTAAGGTCTTAACTCTTACTCTGGCCTACTGGTTAAGGTCTTAACTCTTACTCTGGCCTAATAGCTAAGGTCTTAACTCTTACTCTGGCCTACTAGTTAAGGTCTTAACTCTTACTCTGGCCTACTGGTTAAGGTCTTAACTCTTACTCTGGCCTAATGGTTAAGGTCTTAACTCTTACTCTGGTCTAATAGCTAAGGTCTTAACTCTTATTCTGGCCTAATAGCTAAGGTCTTAGACTCGTACTCTGGCCTACTGGTTAAGGTCTTAACTCTTACTCTGGCCTAATAGCTAAGGTCTTAGACTCGTACTGTGGCCTAATGGTTAAGGTCTTAACTCTCACTCTAGCCTAATAACTAAGGTCTTAACTCTTACTCTGGCCTAATGGTTAAGGTCTTAAATCTAACTCTGGCCTACTGGTTAAGGTCTTAACTCTTACTCTGGCCTAATAGCTAAGGTCTTAACTCTTACTCTGGCCTAATAGCTAAGGTCTTAGACTCGTACTCTGGCCTAATGGTTAAGGTCTTAACTCTTACTCTGGCCGAATAGCTAAGGTCTTAGACTCATACTCTGGCCTTCTGGTTAAGGTCTTAACTCTTACTCTGGCCTACTGGTTAAGGTCTTAACTCTTACTCTGGCCTAATAGCTAAGGTCTTAGACTCGTACTCTGGCCTAATGGTTATGGTCTTAACTCTTACTCTGGTCTAGTAGCTAAGGTCTTAACTCTTACTCTGGCCTAATAGCTAAGGTCTTAGACTCGTACTCTGGCCTACTGGTTAAGGTCTTAACTCTTACTCTGGCCTAATAGCTAAGGTCTTAGACTCGTACTGTGGCCCAATGGTTAAGGTCTTAACTCTCACTCTGGCCTAATAACTAAGGTCTTAACTCTTACTCTGGCCTAATGGTTAAGGTCTTAACTATAACTCTGGCCTACTGGTTAAGGTCTTAACTCTTACTCTGGCCTAATAGCTAAGGTCTTAACTCTTACTCTGGCCTAATAGCTAAGGTCTTAGACTCGTACTCTGGCCTAATGGTTAAGGTCTTAACTCTTACTCTGGCCTAATAGCTAAGGGCTTAACTCTTACTCTGGCCTAATAGCTAAGGTCTTAGACTCGTACTCTGGCCTACTTTTTAAAGTCTTATCTCTTACTCTGGCCTAATAGCTAAGGTCTTAGACTCGTACTCTGGCCTAATGGTTAAGGTCTTAACTCTTACTCTGGCCTAATAACTAAGGGCTTAACTCTTACTCTGGCCTAATAGCTAAGGTCTTAGAATCGTACTATGGCCTACAGGTTAAGGTCTTAACTCTTACTCTGGCCTAATAGCTAAGGTCTTAACTCTTACTCTGGCCTACTGGTTAAGGTCTTAACTCTTACTCTGGCCTAATAGCTAAGGTCTTAGACTCGTACTCTGGCCTAATGCTTAAGGTCTTCACTCTTACTCTGGCCTACTGGTTAAGGTCTTAACTCTTACTCTGGCCTAATAGCTAAGGTCTTAGACTCGTACTCTGGCCTAATGGTTAAGGTCTTAACTCTTACTCTGGCCTACTGGTTAAGGTCTTAACTCTTACTCTGACCTAATAGCTAAGGTCTTAACTCTTACTCTGGCCTAATAGCTAAGGTTTTAGACTCGTACTCTGGCCTAATGGTTAAGGTCTTAACTCTTACTCTGGCCTACTGGTTAAGGTATTAACTCTTACTCTGGCCTGATAGCTAAGGTCTTAGACTTGTACTCTGGCCTAATGGTTAAGGTCTTAACTCTTACTCTGGCCTACTGGTTAAGGTCTTAACTCTTACTCTGGCCTAATAGCTAAGGTCTTAGACTCGTACTCTGGCCTAATGGTTAAGGTCTTAACTCTTACTCTGGCCTAATAGCTAAGGTCTTAGACTCGTACTCTGGCCTAATGGTTAAGGTCTTAACTCTTACTCTGGCCTAATAGCTACGGTCTTAACTCTTACTCTGGCCTAATAGCTAAGGTCTTAACTCTTACTCTGGCCTAATAGCTAAGGTCTTAGATTCATACTATGGCGTTCAGGTTAAGGTCTTAACTCGTACTCTGGCCTACTGGTTAAGGTCTTAACTCTTACTCTGACCTAATAGCTAAGGTCTTAACTCTTACTCTGGCCTAATAGCTAAGGTCTTAGACTCATACTCTGGCCTAATGGTTAAGGTCCTAACTCTTACTCTGGCCTACTGGTTAAGGTCTTAACTCTTACTCTGGCCTAATAGCTAAGGTCTTAGACTCGTACTCTGGCCTAATGGTTAAGGTCTTAACTCTTTCTCTGGCCTACTAGTTAAGGTCTTAACTCTTACTCTGGCCTACTGGTTAAGGTCTTAACTCTTACTCTGGCCTAATAGCTAAGGTCTTAACTCTTACTCTGGCCTTCTAGTTAAGGTCTTAACTCTTACTCTGGCCTACTGGTTAAGGTCTTAACTCTTACTCTGGCCTAATATCTAAGGTCTTAACTCTTACTCTGGTCTAATAGCTAAGGTCTTAACTCTTATTCTGGCCTAATAGCTAAGGTCTTAGACTCGTACTCTGGCCTACTGGTTAAGGTCTTAACTCTTACTCTGGCCTAATAGCTAAGGTCTTAGACTCGTACTGTGGCCTAATGTTAAGGTCTTAACTCTCACTCTGGCCTAATAACTAAGGTCTTAACTCTTACTCTGGCCTAATGGTTAAGGTCTTAAATCTAACTCTGGCCTACTGGTTAAGGTCTTAACTCTTACTCTGGCCTAATAGCTAAGGTCTTAACTCTTACTCTGGCCTAATAGCTAAGGTCTTAGACTCGTACTCTGGCCTAATGGTTAAGGTCTTAACTCTTACTCTGGCCGAATAGCTAAGGTCTTAGACTCGTACTCTGGCCTTCTGGTTAAGGTCTTAACTCTTACTCTGGCCTTCTGGTTAAGGTCTTAACTCTTACTCTGGCCTAATTGCTAAGGTCCTAGACTCGTACTCTGGCCTAATGGTTAAGGTCTTAACTCTTACTCTGGCCTACTGGTTAAGGTCTTAACTCTTACTCTTGCCTAATAGCGAAGGTCTTAGACTCATACTCTGGCCTAATGGTTAAGGTCTTAACTCTTACTCTGGCCTAATAGCTAAGGTCTTAGACTCGTACTCTGGCCTAATGGTTAAGGTCTTAACTCTTACTCTGGCCTAATAGCTACGGTCTTAACTCTTACTCTGGCCTAATAGCTAAGGTCTTAACTCTTACTCTGGCCTCATAGCTAAGGTCTTAGATTCATACTATGGCCTTCAGGTTAAGGTCTTAACTCGTACTCTGGCCTACTGGTTAAGGTCTTAACTCTTACTCTGACCTAATAGCTAAGGTCTTAACTCTTACTCTGGCCTAATAGCTAAGGTCTTAGACTCGTACTCTGGCCTAATGGTTAAGGTCCTAACTCTTACTCTGGCCTACTGGTTAAGGTCTTAACTCTTACTCTGGCCTAATAGCTAAGGTCTTAGACTCGTACTCTGGCCTAATGGTTAAGGTCTTAACTCTTTCTCTGGCCTACTAGTTAAGGTCTTAACTCTTACTCTGGCCTACTGGTTAAGGTCTTAACTCTTACTCTGGCCTAATAGCTAAGGTCTTAACTCTTACTCTGGCCTACTAGTTAAGGTCTTAACTCTTACTCTGGCCTACTGGTTAAGGTCTTAACTCTTACTCTGGCCTAATGGTTAAGGTCTTAACTCTTACTCTGGTCTAATAGCTAAGGTCTTAACTCTTATTCTGGCCTAATAGCTAAGGTCTTAGACTCGTACTCTGGCCTACTGGTTAAGGTCTTAACTCTTACTCTGGCCTAATAGCTAAGGTCTTAGACTCGTACTGTGGCCTAATGGTTAAGGTCTTAACTCTCACTCTGGCCTAATAACTAAGGTCTTAACTCTTACTCTGGCCTAATGGTTAAGGTCTTAAATCTAACTCTGGCCTACTGGTTAAGGTCTTAACTCTTACTCTGGTCTAATAGCTAAGGTCTTAACTCTTACTCTGGCCTAATAGCTAAGGTCTTAGACTCGTACTCTGGCCTAATGGTTAAGGTCTTAACTCTTACTCTGGCCGAATAGCTAAGGTCTTAGACTCGTACTCTGGCCTTCTGGTTAAGGTCTTAACAATAACTCTGGCCTTCTGGTTAAGGTCTTAACTCTTACTCTGGCCTAATAGCTAAGGTCTTAGACTCGTACTGTGGCCTAATGGTTAAGGTCTTAACTCTCACTCTGGCCTAATAACTAAGGTCTTAACTCTTACTCTGGCCTAATGGTTAAGGTCTTAAATCTAACTCTGGCCTACTGGTTAAGGTCTTAACTCTTACTCTGGCCTAATAGCTAAGGTCTTAACTCTTACTCTGGCCTAATAGCTAAGGTCTTAGACGCATACTCTGGCCTAATGGTTAAGGTCTTAACTCTTACTCTGGCCTAATAGCTAAGGTCTTAGACTCGTACTCTGGCCTTCTGGTTAAGGTCTTAACTCTTACTCTGGCCTTCTGGTTAAGGTCTTAACTCTTACTCTGGCCTAATTGCTAAGGTCCTAGACTCGTACTCTGGCCTAATGGTTAAGGTCTTAACTCTTACTCTGGCCTAATAGCTAAGGTCTTAGACACGTACTCTGGCCTAATGGTTAAGGTCTTAACTCTTACTCTGGCCTAATAGCTACGGTCTTAACTCTTACTCTGGCCTAATAGCTAAGGTCTTAACTCTTACTCTGGCCTAATAGCTAAGGTCTTAACTCTTACTCTGGCCTAATAGCTAAGGTCTTAGATTCATACTATGGCCTTCAGGTTAAGGTCTTAACTCGTACTCTGGCCTACTGGTTAAGGTCTTAACTCTTACTCTGACCTAATAGCTAAGGTCTTAACTCTTACTCTGGCCTAATAGCTAAGGTCTTAGACTCGTACTCTGGCCTAATGGTTAAGGTCCTAACTCTTACTCTGGCCTACTGGTTAAGGTCTTAACTCTTACTCTGGCCTAATAGCTAAGGTCTTAGACTCGTACTCTGGCCTAATGGTTAAGGTCTTAACTCTTTCTCTGGCCTACTAGTTAAGGTCTTAACTCTTACTTTGGCCTACTGGTTAAGGTCTTAACTCTTACTCTGGCCTACTGGTTAAGGTCTTAACTCTTACTCTGGCCTAATGGTTAAGGTCTTAACTCTTACTCTGGTCTAATAGCTAAGGTCTTAACTCTTATTCTGGCCTAATAGCTAAGGTCTTAGACTCGTACTCTGGCCTACTGGTTAAGGTCTTAACTCTTACTCTGGCCTAATAGCTAAGGTCTTAGACTCGTACTGTGGCCTAATGGTTAAGGTCTTAACTCACTCTGGCCTAATAACTAAGGTCTTAACTCTTACTCTGGCCTAATAGCTAAGGTCTTAGACTCGTACTCTGGCCTAATGGTTAAGGTCTTAACTCTTACTCTGGCCGAATAGCTAAGGTCTTAGACTCGTACTCTGGCCTTCTGGTTAAGGTCTTAACTCTTACTCTGGCCTTCTGGTTAAGGTCTTAACTCTTACTCTGGCCTAATAGCTAAGGTCTTAGACTCGTACTCTGGCCTAATGGTTATGGTCTTAACTCTTACTCTGGTCTAGTAGCTAAGGTCATAACTCTTACTCTGGCCTAATAGCTAAGGTCTTAGACTCGTACTCTGGCCTACTGGTTAAGGTCTTAACTCTTACTCTGGCCTAATAGCTAAGGTCTTAGACTCGTACTGTGGCCTAATGGTTAAGGTCCTAACTCTCACTCTGGCCTAATAACTAAGGTCTTAACTCTTACTCTGGCCTAATGGTTAAGGTCTTAAATCTAACTCTGGCCTACTGGTTAAGGTCTTAACTCTTACTCTGGCCTAATAGCTAAGGTCTTAACTCTTACTCTGGCCTAATAGCTAAGGTCTTAGACTCGTACTCTGGCCTAATGGTTAAGGTCTTAACTCTTACTCTGGCCGAATAGCTAAGGTCTTAGACTCGTACTCTGGCCTTCTGGTTAAGGTCTTAACTCTTACTCTGGCCTTCTGGTTAAGGTCTTAACTCTTACTCTGGCCTAATTGCTAAGGTCCTAGACTCGTACTCTGGCCTAATGGTTAAGGTCTTAACTCTTACTCTGGCCTACTGGTTAAGGTCTTAACTCTTACTCTTGCCTAATAGCGAAGGTCTTAGACTCGTACTCTGGCCTAATGGTTAAGGTCTTAACTCTTACTCTGGCCTAATAGCTAAGGTCTTAGACTCGTACTCTGGCCTAATGGTTAAGGTCTTAACTCTTACTCTGGCCTAATAGCTACGGTCTTAACTCTTACTCTGGCCTAATAGCTAAGGTCTTAACTCTTACTCTGGCCTAATAGCTAAGGTCTTAGATTCATACTATGGCCTTCAGGTTAAGGTCTTAACTCGTACTCTGGCCTACTGGTTAAGGTCTTAACTCTTACTCTGGCCTAATGGTTAAGGTCCTAACTCTTACTCTGGCCTACTGGTTAAGGTCTTAACTCTTACTCTGGCCTAATAGCTAAGGTCTTAGACTCGTACTCTGGCCTAATGGTTAAGGTCTTAACTCTTTCTCTGGCCTACTAGTTAAGGTCTTAACTCTTACTCTGGCCTACTGGTTAAGGTCTTAACTCTTACTCTGGCCTAATAGCTAAGGTCTTAACTCTTACTCTGGCCTACTAGTTAAGGTCTTAACTCTTACTCTGGCCTACTGGTTAAGGTCTTAACTCTTACTCTGGCCTAATGGTTAAGGTCTTAACTCTTACTCTGGTCTAATAGCTAAGGTCTTAACTCTTATTCTGGCCTAATAGCTAAGGTCTTAGACTCGTACTCTGGCCTACTGGTTAAGGTCTTAACTCTTACTCTGGCCTAATAGCTAAGGTCTTAGACTCGTACTGTGGCCTAATGGTTAAGGTCTTAACTCTCACTCTGGCCTAATAACTAAGGTCTTAACTCTTACTCTGGCCTAATGGTTAAGGTCTTAAATCTAACTCTGGCCTACTGGTTAAGGTCTTAACTCTTACTCTGGCCTAATAGCTAAGGTCTTAACTCTTACTCTGGCCTAATAGCTAAGGTCTTAGACTCGTACTCTGGCCTAATGGTTAAGGTCTTAACTCTTACTCTGGCCGAATAGCTAAGGTCTTAGACTCGTACTCTGGCCTTCTGGTTAAGGTCTTAACAATAACTCTGGCCTTCTGGTTAAGGTCTTAACTCTTACTCTGGCCTAATAGCTAAGGTCTTAGACTCGTACTGTGGCCTAATGGTTAAGGTCTTAATTCTCACTCTGGCCTAATAACTAAGGTCTTAACTCTTACTCTGGCCTAATGGTTAAGGTCTTAAATCTAACTCTGGCCTACTGGTTAAGGTCTTAACTCTTACTCTGGCCTAATAGCTAAGGTCTTAACTCTTACTCTGGCCTAATAGCTAAGGTCTTAGACTCGTACTCTGGCCTAATGGTTAAGGTCTTAACTCTTACTCTGGCCTAATAGCTAAGGTCTTAGACTCGTACTCTGGCCTTCTGGTTAAGGTCTTAACTCTTACTCTGGCCTTCTGGTTAAGGTCTTAACTCTTACTCTGGCCTAATTGCTAAGGTCCTAGACTCGTACTCTGGCCTAATGGTTAAGGTCTTAACTCTTACTCTGGCCTAATAGCTAAGGTCTTAGACTCGTACTCTGGCCTAATGGTTAAGGTCTTAACTCTTACTCTGGCCTAATAGCTATGGTCTTAACTCTTACTCTGGCCTAATAGCTAAGGTCTTAACTCTTACTCTGGCCTAATAGCTAAGGTCTTAGATTCATACTATGGCCTTCAGGTTAAGGTCTTAACTCGTACTCTGGCCTACTGGTTAAGGTCTTAACTCTTACTCTGACCTAATAGCTAAGGTCTTAACTCTTACTCTGGCCTAATAGCTAAGGTCTTAGACTCGTACTCTGGCCTAATGGTTAAGGTCCTAACTCTTACTCTGGCCTACTGGTTAAGGTCTTAACTCTTACTCTGGCCTAATAGCTAAGGTCTTAGACTCGTACTCTGGCCTAATGGTTAAGGTCTTAACTCTTTCTCTGGCCTACTAGTTAAGGTCTTAACTCTTACTTTGGCCTACTGGTTAAGGTCTTAACTCTTACTCTGGCCTAATAGCTAAGGTCTTAACTCTTACTCTGGCCTACTAGTTAAGGTCTTAACTCTTACTCTGGCCTACTGGTTAAGGTCTTAACTCTTACTCTGGCCTAATGGTTAAGGTCTTAACTCTTACTCTGGTCTAATAGCTAAGGTCTTAACTCTTATTCTGGCCTAATAGCTAAGGTCTTAGACTCGTACTCTGGCCTACTGGTTAAGGTCTTAACTCTTACTCTGGCCTAATAGCTAAGGTCTTAGACTCGTACTGTGGCCTAATGGTTAAGGTCTTAACTCTCACTCTGGCCTAATAACTAAGGTTTTAACTCTTACTCTGGCCTAATGGTTAAGGTCTTAAATCTAACTCTGGCCTACTGGTTAAGGTCTTAACTCTTACTCTGGCCTAATAGCTAAGGTCTTAACTCTTACTCTGGCCTAATAGCTAAGGTCTTAGACTCGTACTCTGGCCTACTGGTTAAGGTCTTAACTCTTACTCTGGCCTAATAGCTAAGGTCTTAGACTCGTACTGTGGCCTAATGGTTAAGGTCTTAACTCTCACTCTGGCCTAATAACTAAGGTCTTAACTCTTACTCTGGCCTAATGGTTAAGGTCTTAAATCTAACTCTGGCCTACTGGTTAAGGTCTTAACTCTTACTCTGGCCTAATAGCTAAGGTCTTAACTCTTACTCTGGCCTAATAGCTAAGGTCTTAGACTCGTACTCTGGCCTAATGGTTAAGGTCTTAACTCTTACTCTGGCCGAATAGCTAAGGTCTTAGACTCATACTCTGGCCTTCTGGTTAAGGTCTTAACTCTTACTCTGGCCTACTGGTTAAGGTCTTAACTCTCACTCTGGCCTAATAGCTAAGGTCTTAGAATCGTACTCTGGCCTAATGGTTATGGTCTTAACTCTTACTCTGGTCTAGTAGCTAAGGTCTTAACTCTTACTTTGGCCTAATAGCTAAGGTCTTAGACTCGTACTCTGGCCTACTGGTTAAGGTCTTAACTCTTACTCTGGCCTAATAGCTAAGGTCTTAGACTCGTACTCTGGCCTAATGGTTAAGGTCTTAACTCTTACTCTGGCATAATAGCTAAGGTCTTAGACTCGTACTCTGGCCTAATGGTTAAGGTCTTAACTCTTACTCTGGCCTAATAGCTACGGTCTTAACTCTTACTCTGGCCTAATAGCTAAGGTCTTAACTCTTACTCTGGCCTAATAGCTAAGGTCTTAGATTCATACTATGGCCTTCAGGTTAAGGTCTTAACTCGTACTCTGGCCTACTGGTTAAAGTCTTAACTCTTACTCTGACCTAATAGCTAAGGTCTTAACTCTTACTCTGGCCTAATAGCTAAGGTCTTAGACTCGTACTCTGGCCTAATGGTTAAGGTCCTAACTCTTACTCTGGCCTACTGGTTAAGGTCTTAACTCTTACTCTGGCCTAATAGCTAAGGTCTTAGACTCGTACTCTGGCCTAATGGTTAAGGTCTAAACTCTTACTCTGGCCTACTAGTTAAGGTCTTAACTCTTACTCTGGCCTACTGGTTAAGGTCTTAACTCTTACTCTGGCCTAATAGCTAAGGTCTTAACTCTTACTCGGGCCTACTAGTTAAGGTCTTAACTCTTACTCTGGCCTATTGGTTAAGGTCTTAACTCTTACTCTGGCCTAATGGTTAAGGTCTTAACTCTTACTCTGGTCTAATAGCTAAGGTCTTAACTCTTACTCTGGCCTAATAGCTAAGGTCTTAGACTCGTACTCTGGCCTACTGGTTAAGGTCTTAACTCTTACTCTGGCCTAATAGCTAAGGTCTTAGACTCGTACTGTGGCCTAATGGTTAAGGTCTTAACTCTCACTCTGGCCTAATAACTAAGGTCTTAACTCTTACTCTGGCCTAATGGTTAAGGTCTTAAATCTAACTCTGGCCTACTGGTTAAGGTCTTAACTCTTACTCTGGCCTAATAGCTAAGGTCTTAACTCTTACTCTGGCCTAATAGCTAAGGTCTTAGACTCGTACTCTGGCCTAATGGTTAAGGTCTTAACTCTTACTCTGGCCGAATAGCTACGGTCTTAGACTCATACTCTGGCCTTCTGGTTAAGGTCTTAACTCTTACTCTGGCCTACTGGTTAAGGTCTTAACTCTTACTCTGGCCTAATAGCTAAGGTCTTAGACTCGTACTCTGGCCTAATGGTTATGGTCTTAACTCTTACTCTGGTCTAGTAGCTAAGGTCTTAACTCTTACTCTGGCCTAATAGCTAAGGTCTTAGACTCGTACTCTGGCCTACTGGTTAAGGTCTTAACTCTTACTCTGGCCTAATAGCTAAGGTCTTAGACTCGTACTGTGGCCCAATGGTTAAGGTCTTAACTCTCACTCTGGCCTAATAACTAAGGTCTTAACTCTTACTCTGGCCTAATGGTTAAGGTCTTAACTATAACTCTGGCCTACTGGTTAAGGTCTTAACTCTTACTCTGGCCTAATAGCTAAGGTCTTAACTCTTACTCTGGCCTAATAGCTAAGGTCTTAGACTCGTACTCTGGCCTAATGGTTAAGGTCTTAACTCTTACTCTGGCCTAATAGCTAAGGGCTTAACTCTTACTCTGGCCTAATAGCTAAGGTCTTAGACTCGTACTCTGGCCTACTTTTTAAAGTCTTATCTCTTACTCTGGCCCAATAGCTAAGGTCTTAGACTCGTACTCTGGCCTAATGGTTAAGGTCTTAACTCTTACTCTGGCCTAATAACTAAGGGCTTAACTCTTACTCTGGCCTAATAGCTAAGGTCTTAGAATCGTACTATGGCCTACAGGTTAAGGTCTTAACTCTTACTCTGGCCTAATAGCTAAGGTCTTAACTCTTACTCTGGCCTACTGGTTAAGGTCTTAACTCTTACTCTGGCCTAATAGCTAAGGTCTTAGACTCGTACTCTGGCCTAATGCTTAAGGTCTTCACTCTTACTCTGGCCTACTGGTTAAGGTCTTAACTCTTACTCTGGCCTAATAGCTAAGGTCTTAGACTCGTACTCTGGCCTAATGGTTAAGGTCTTAACTCTTACTCTGGCCTACTGGTTAAGGTCTTAACTCTTACTCTGACCTAATAGCTAAGGTCTTAACTCTTACTCTGGCCTAATAGCTAAGGTCTTAGACTCGTACTCTGGCCTAATGGTTAAGGTCTTAACTCTTACTCTGGCCTACTGGTTAAGGTATTAACTCTTACTCTGGCCTGATAGCTGAGGTCTTAGACTTGTACTCTGGCCTAATGGTTAAGGTCTTAACTCTTACTCTGGCCTAATAGCTAAGGTCTTAACTCTTACTCTGGCCTAATAGCTAAGGTCTTAGACTCATACTCTGGCCTAATGGTTAAGGTCTTAACTCTTACTCTGGCCTAATAGCTAAGGTCTTAGACTCGTACTCTGGCCTTCTGGTTAAGGTCTTAACTCTTACTCTGGCCTTCTGGTTAAGGTCTTAACTCTTACTCTGGCCTAATTGCTAAGGTCCTAGACTCGTACTCTGGCCTAATGGTTAAGGTCTTAACTCTTACTCTGGCCTAATAGCTAAGGTCTTAGACTCGTACTCTGGCCTAATGGTTAAGGTCTTAACTCTTACTCTGGCCTAATAGCTACGGTCTTAACTCTTACTCTGGCCTAATAGCTAAGGTCTTAACTCTTACTCTGGCCTAATAGCTAAGGTCTTAACTCTTACTCTGGCCTAATAGCTAAGGTCTTAGATTCATACTATGGCCTTCAGGTTAAGGTCTTAACTCGTACTCTGGCCTACTGGTTAAGGTCTTAACTCTTACTCTGACCTAATAGCTAAGGTCTTAACTCTTACTCTGGCCTAATAGCTAAGGTCTTAGACTCGTACTCTGGCCTAATGGTTAAGGTCCTAACTCTTACTCTGGCCTACTGGTTAAGGTCTTAACTCTTACTCTGGCCTAATAGCTAAGGTCTTAGACTCGTACTCTGGCCTAATGGTTAAGGTCTTAACTCTTTCTCTGGCCTACTAGTTAAGGTCTTAACTCTTACTTTGGCCTACTGGTTAAGGTCTTAACTCTTACTCTGGCCTACTGGTTAAGGTCTTAACTCTTACTCTGGCCTAATGGTTAAGGTCTTAACTCTTACTCTGGTCTAATAGCTAAGGTCTTAACTCTTATTCTGGCCTAATAGCTAAGGTCTTAGACTCGTACTGTGGCCTAATGGTTAAGGTCTTAACTCTCACTCTGGCCTAATAACTAAGGTCTTAACTCTTACTCTGGCCTAATGGTTAAGGTCTTAAATCTAACTCTGGCCTACTGGTTAAGGTCTTAACTCTTACTCTGGCCTAATAGCTAAGGTCTTAACTCTTACTCTGGCCTAATAGCTAAGGTCTTAGACTCGTACTCTGGCCTAATGGTTAAGGTCTTAACTCTTACTCTGGCCGAATAGCTAAGGTCTTAGACTCGTACTCTGGCCTTCTGGTTAAGGTCTTAACTCTTACTCTGGCCTTCTGGTTAAGGTCTTAACTCTTACTCTGGCCTAATAGCTAAGGTCTTAGACTCGTACTCTGGCCTAATGGTTATGGTCTTAACTCTTACTCTGGTCTAGTAGCTAAGGTCATAACTCTTACTCTGGCCTAATAGCTAAGGTCTTAGACTCGTACTCTGGCCTACTGGTTAAGGTCTTAACTCTTACTCTGGCCTAATAGCTAAGGTCTTAGACTCGTACTCTGGCCTTCTGGTTAAGGTCTTAACTCTTACTCTGGCCTTCTGGTTAAGGTCTTAACTCTTACTCTGGCCTAATTGCTAAGGTCCTAGACTCGTACTCTGGCCTAATGGTTAAGGTCTTAACTCTTACTCTGGCCTAATAGCTAAGGTCTTAGACTCGTACTCTGGCCTAATGGTTAAGGTCTTAACTCTTACTCTGGCCTAATAGCTACGGTCTTAACTCTTACTCTGGCCTAATAGCTAAGGTCTTAACTCTTACTCTGGCCTAATAGCTAAGGTCTTAACTCTTACTCTGGCCTAATAGCTAAGGTCTTAGATTCATACTATGGCCTTCAGGTTAAGGTCTTAACTCGTACTCTGGCCTACTGGTTAAGGTCTTAACTCTTACTCTGACCTAATAGCTAAGGTCTTAACTCTTACTCTGGCCTAATAGCTAAGGTCTTAGACTCGTACTCTGGCCTAATGGTTAAGGTCCTAACTCTTACTCTGGCCTACTGGTTAAGGTCTTAACTCTTACTCTGGCCTAATAGCTAAGGTCTTAGACTCGTACTGTGGCCTAATGGTTAAGGTCTTAACTCTCACTCTGGCCTAATAACTAAGGTCTTAACTCTTACTCTGGCCTAATGGTTAAGGTCTTAAATCTAACTCTGGCCTACTGGTTAAGGTCTTAACTCTTACTCTGGCCTAATAGCTAAGGTCTTAACTCTTACTCTGGCCTAATAGCTAAGGTCTTAGACTCGTACTCTGGCCTAATGGTTAAGGTCTTAACTCTTACTCTGGCCGAATAGCTACGGTCTTAGACTCATACTCTGGCCTTCTGGTTAAGGTCTTAACTCTTACTCTGGCCTACTGGTTAAGGTCTTAACTCTTACTCTGGCCTAATAGCTAAGGTCTTAGACTCGTACTCTGGCCTAATGGTTATGGTCTTAACTCTTACTCTGGTCTAGTAGCTAAGGTCTTAACTCTTACTCTGGCCTAATAGCTAAGGTCTTAGACTCGTACTCTGGCCTACTGGTTAAGGTCTTAACTCTTACTCTGGCCTAATAGCTAAGGTCTTAGACTCGTACTGTGGCCCAATGGTTAAGGTCTTAACTCTCACTCTGGCCTAATAACTAAGGTCTTAACTCTTACTCTGGCCTAATGGTTAAGGTCTTAACTATAACTCTGGCCTACTGGTTAAGGTCTTAACTCTTACTCTGGCCTAATAGCTAAGGTCTTAACTCTTACTCTGGCCTAATAGCTAAGGTCTTAGACTCGTACTCTGGCCTAATGGTTAAGGTCTTAACTCTTACTCTGGCCTAATAGCTAAGGGCTTAACTCTTACTCTGGCCTAATAGCTAAGGTCTTAGACTCGTACTCTGGCCTACTTTTTAAAGTCTTATCTCTTACTCTGGCCCAATAGCTAAGGTCTTAGACTCGTACTCTGGCCTAATGGTTAAGGTCTTAACTCTTACTCTGGCCTAATAACTAAGGGCTTAACTCTTACTCTGGCCTAATAGCTAAGGTCTTAGAATCGTACTATGGCCTACAGGTTAAGGTCTTAACTCTTACTCTGGCCTAATAGCTAAGGTCTTAACTCTTACTCTGGCCTACTGGTTAAGGTCTTAACTCTTACTCTGGCCTAATAGCTAAGGTCTTAGACTCGTACTCTGGCCTAATGCTTAAGGTCTTCACTCTTACTCTGGCCTACTGGTTAAGGTCTTAACTCTTACTCTGGCCTAATAGCTAAGGTCTTAGACTCGTACTCTGGCCTAATGGTTAAGGTCTTAACTCTTACTCTGGCCTACTGGTTAAGGTCTTAACTCTTACTCTGACCTAATAGCTAAGGTCTTAACTCTTACTCTGGCCTAATAGCTAAGGTCTTAGACTCGTACTCTGGCCTAATGGTTAAGGTCTTAACTCTTACTCTGGCCTACTGGTTAAGGTATTAACTCTTACTCTGGCCTGATAGCTGAGGTCTTAGACTTGTACTCTGGCCTAATGGTTAAGGTCTTAACTCTTACTCTGGCCTAATAGCTAAGGTCTTAACTCTTACTCTGGCCTAATAGCTAAGGTCTTAGACTCATACTCTGGCCTAATGGTTAAGGTCTTAACTCTTACTCTGGCCTAATAGCTAAGGTCTTAGACTCGTACTCTGGCCTTCTGGTTAAGGTCTTAACTCTTACTCTGGCCTTCTGGTTAAGGTCTTAACTCTTACTCTGGCCTAATTGCTAAGGTCCTAGACTCGTACTCTGGCCTAATGGTTAAGGTCTTAACTCTTACTCTGGCCTAATAGCTAAGGTCTTAGACTCGTACTCTGGCCTAATGGTTAAGGTCTTAACTCTTACTCTGGCCTAATAGCTACGGTCTTAACTCTTACTCTGGCCTAATAGCTAAGGTCTTAACTCTTACTCTGGCCTAATAGCTAAGGTCTTAACTCTTACTCTGGCCTAATAGCTAAGGTCTTAGATTCATACTATGGCCTTCAGGTTAAGGTCTTAACTCGTACTCTGGCCTACTGGTTAAGGTCTTAACTCTTACTCTGACCTAATAGCTAAGGTCTTAACTCTTACTCTGGCCTAATAGCTAAGGTCTTAGACTCGTACTCTGGCCTAATGGTTAAGGTCCTAACTCTTACTCTGGCCTACTGGTTAAGGTCTTAACTCTTACTCTGGCCTAATAGCTAAGGTCTTAGACTCGTACTCTGGCCTAATGGTTAAGGTCTTAACTCTTTCTCTGGCCTACTAGTTAAGGTCTTAACTCTTACTTTGGCCTACTGGTTAAGGTCTTAACTCTTACTCTGGCCTACTGGTTAAGGTCTTAACTCTTACTCTGGCCTAATGGTTAAGGTCTTAACTCTTACTCTGGTCTAATAGCTAAGGTCTTAACTCTTATTCTGGCCTAATAGCTAAGGTCTTAGACTCGTACTGTGGCCTAATGGTTAAGGTCTTAACTCTCACTCTGGCCTAATAACTAAGGTCTTAACTCTTACTCTGGCCTAATGGTTAAGGTCTTAAATCTAACTCTGGCCTACTGGTTAAGGTCTTAACTCTTACTCTGGCCTAATAGCTAAGGTCTTAACTCTTACTCTGGCCTAATAGCTAAGGTCTTAGACTCGTACTCTGGCCTAATGGTTAAGGTCTTAACTCTTACTCTGGCCGAATAGCTAAGGTCTTAGACTCGTACTCTGGCCTTCTGGTTAAGGTCTTAACTCTTACTCTGGCCTTCTGGTTAAGGTCTTAACTCTTACTCTGGCCTAATAGCTAAGGTCTTAGACTCGTACTCTGGCCTAATGGTTATGGTCTTAACTCTTACTCTGGTCTAGTAGCTAAGGTCATAACTCTTACTCTGGCCTAATAGCTAAGGTCTTAGACTCGTACTCTGGCCTACTGGTTAAGGTCTTAACTCTTACTCTGGCCTAATAGCTAAGGTCTTAGACTCGTACTGTGGCCTAATGGTTAAGGTCTTAACTCTCACTCTGGCCTAATAACTAAGGTCTTAACTCTTACTCTGGCCTAATGGTTAAGGTCTTAAATCTAACTCTGGCCTACTGGTTAAGGTCTTAACTCTTACTCTGGCCTAATAGCTAAGGTCTTAACTCTTACTCTGGCCTAATAGCTAAGGTCTTAGACTCGTACTCTGGCCTAATGGTTAAGGTCTTAACTCTTACTCTGGCCGAATAGCTAAGGTCTTAGACTCGTACTCTGGCCTTCTGGTTAAGGTCTTAACTCTTACTCTGGCCTTCTGGTTAAGGTCTTAACTCTTACTCTGGCCTAATTGCTAAGGTCCTAGACTCGTACTCTGGCCTAATGGTTAAGGTCTTAACTCTTACTCTGGCCTACTGGTTAAAGTCTTAACTCTTACTCTTGCCTAATAGCGAAGGTCTTAGACTCGTACTCTGGCCTAATGGTTAAGGTCTTAACTCTTACTCTGGCCTAATAGCTAAGGTCTTAGACTCGTACTCTGGCCTAATGGTTAAGGTCTTAACTCTTACTCTGGCCTAATAGCTACGGTCTTAACTCTTACTCTGGCCTAATAGCTAAGGTCTTAACTCTTACTCTGGCCTAATAGCTAAGGTCTTAGATTCATACTATGGCCTTCAGGTTAAGGTCTTAACTCGTACTCTGGCCTACTGGTTAAGGTCTTAACTCTTACTCTGGCCTAATGGTTAAGGTCCTAACTCTTACTCTGGCCTACTGGTTAAGGTCTTAACTCTTACTCTGGCCTAATAGCTAAGGTCTTAGACTCGTACTCTGGCCTAATGGTTAAGGTCTTAACTCTTTCTCTGGCCTACTAGTTAAGGTCTTAACTCTTACTCTGGCCTACTGGTTAAGGTCTTAACTCTTACTCTGGCCTAATAGCTAAGGTCTTAACTCTCACTCTGGCCTACTAGTTAAGGTCTTAACTCTTACTCTGGCCTACTGGTTAAGGTCTTAACTCTTACTCTGGCCTAATGGTTAAGGTCTTAACTCTTACTCTGGTCTAATAGCTAAGGTCTTAACTCTTATTCTGGCCTAATAGCTAAGGTCTTAGACTCGTACTCTGGCCTACTGGTTAAGGTCTTAACTCTTACTCTGGCCTAATAGCTAAGGTCTTAGACTCGTACTGTGGCCTAATGGTTAAGGTCTTAACTCTCACTCTGGCCTAATAACTAAGGTCTTAACTCTTACTCTGGCCTAATGGTTAAGGTCTTAAATCTAACTCTGGCCTACTGGTTAAGGTCTTAACTCTTACTCTGGCCTAATAGCTAAGGTCTTAACTCTTACTCTGGCCTAATAGCTAAGGTCTTAGACTCGTACTCTGGCCTAATGGTTAAGGTCTTAACTCTTACTCTGGCCGAATAGCTAAGGTCTTAGACTCGTACTCTGGCCTTCTGGTTAAGGTCTTAACAATAACTCTGGCCTTCTGGTTAAGGTCTTAACTCTTACTCTGGCCTAATAGCTAAGGTCTTAGACTCGTACTGTGGCCTAATGGTTAAGGTCTTAATTCTCACTCTGGCCTAATAACTAAGGTCTTAACTCTTACTCTGGCCTAATGGTTAAGGTCTTAAATCTAACTCTGGCCTACTGGTTAAGGTCTTAACTCTTACTCTGGCCTAATAGCTAAGGTCTTAACTCTTACTCTGGCCTAATAGCTAAGGTCTTAGACTCGTACTCTGGCCTAATGGTTAAGGTCTTAACTCTTACTCTGGCCTAATAGCTAAGGTCTTAGACTCGTACACTGGCCTTCTGGTTAAGGTCTTAACTCTTACTCTGGCCTTCTGGTTAAGGTCTTAACTCTTACTCTGGCCTAATTGCTAAGGTCCTAGACTCGTACTCTGGCCTAATGGTTAAGGTCTTAACTCTTACTCTGGCCTAATAGCTAAGGTCTTAGACTCGTACTCTGGCCTAATGGTTAAGGTCTTAACTCTTACTCTGGCCTAATAGCTATGGTCTTAACTCTTACTCTGGCCTAATAGCTAAGGTCTTAACTCTTACTCTGGCCTAATAGCTAAGGTCTTAGATTCATACTATGGCCTTCAGGTTAAGGTCTTAACTCGTACTCTGGCCTACTGGTTAAGGTCTTAACTCTTACTCTGACCTAATAGCTAAGGTCTTAACTCTTACTCTGGCCTAATAGCTAAGGTCTTAGACTCGTACTCTGGCCTAATGGTTAAGGTCCTAACTCTTACTCTGGCCTACTGGTTAAGGTCTTAACTCTTACTCTGGCCTAATAGCTAAGGTCTTAGACTCGTACTCTGGCCTAATGGTTAAGGTCTTAACTCTTTCTCTGGCCTACTAGTTAAGGTCTTAACTCTTACTTTGGCCTACTGGTTAAGGTCTTAACTCTTACTCTGGCCTAATAGCTAAGGTCTTAACTCTTACTCTGGCCTACTAGTTAAGGTCTTAACTCTTACTCTGGCCTACTGGTTAAGGTCTTAACTCTTACTCTGGCCTAATGGTTAAGGTCTTAACTCTTACTCTGGTCTAATAGCTAAGGTCTTAACTTTTATTCTGGCCTAATAGCTAAGGTCTTAGACTCGTACTCTGGCCTACTGGTTAAGGTCTTAACTCTTACTCTGGCCTAATAGCTAAGGTCTTAGACTCGTACTGTGGCCTAATGGTTAAGGTCTTAACTCTCACTCTGGCCTAATAACTAAGGTTTTAACTCTTACTCTGGCCTAATGGTTAAGGTCTTAAATCTAACTCTGGCCTACTGGTTAAGGTCTTAACTCTTACTCTGGCCTAATAGCTAAGGTCTTAACTCTTACTCTGGCCTAATAGCTAAGGTCTTAGACTCGTACTCTGGCCTACTGGTTAAGGTCTTAACTCTTACTCTGGCCTAATAGCTAAGGTCTTAGACTCGTACTGTGGCCTAATGGTTAAGGTCTTAACTCTCACTCTGGCCTAATAACTAAGGTCTTAACTCTTACTCTGGCCTAATGGTTAAGGTCTTAAATCTAACTCTGGCCTACTGGTTAAGGTCTTAACTCTTACTCTGGCCTAATAGCTAAGGTCTTAACTCTTACTCTGGCCTAATAGCTAAGGTCTTAGACTCGTACTCTGGCCTAATGGTTAAGGTCTTAACTCTTACTCTGGCCGAATAGCTAAGGTCTTAGACTCATACTCTGGCCTTCTGGTTAAGGTCTTAACTCTTACTCTGGCCTACTGGTTAAGGTCTTAACTCTTACTCTGGCCTAATAGCTAAGGTCTTAGAATCGTACTCTGGCCTAATGGTTATGGTCTTAACTCTTACTCTGGTCTAGTAGCTAAGGTCTTAACTCTTACTCTGGCCTAATAGCTAAGGTCTTAGACTCGTACTCTGGCCTACTGGTTAAGGTCTTAACTCTTACTCTGGCCTAATAGCTAAGGTCTTAGACTCGTACTCTGGCCTAATGGTTAAGGTCTTAACTCTTACTCTGGCATAATAGCTAAGGTCTTAGACTCGTACTCTGGCCTAATGGTTAAGGTCTTAACTCTTACTCTGGCCTAATAGCTATGGTCTTAACTCTTACTCTGGCCTAATAGCTAAGGTCTTAACTCTTACTCTGGCCTAATAGCTAAGGTCTTAGATTCATACTATGGCCTTCAGGTTAAGGTCTTAACTCGTACTCTGGCCTACTGGTTAAAGTCTTAACTCTTACTCTGACCTAATAGCTAAGGTCTTAACTCTTACTCTGGCCTAATAGCTAAGGTCTTAGACTCGTACTCTGGCCTAATGGTTAAGGTCCTAACTCTTACTCTGGCCTACTGGTTAAGGTCTTAACTCTTACTCTGGCCTAATAGCTAAGGTCTTAGACTCGTACTCTGGCCTAATGGTTAAGGTCTAAACTCTTACTCTGGCCTACTAGTTAAGGTCTTAACTCTTACTCTGGCCTACTGGTTAAGGTCTTAACTCTTACTCTGGCCTAATAGCTAAGGTCTTAACTCTTACTCGGGCCTACTAGTTAAGGTCTTAACTCTTACTCTGGCCTATTGGTTAAGGTCTTAACTCTTACTCTGGCCTAATGGTTAAGGTCTTAACTCTTACTCTGGTCTAATAGCTAAGGTCTTAACTCTTACTCTGGCCTAATAGCTAAGGTCTTAGACTCGTACTCTGGCCTACTGGTTAAGGTCTTAACTCTTACTCTGGCCTAATAGCTAAGGTCTTAGACTCGTACTGTGGCCTAATGGTTAAGGTCTTAACTCTCACTCTGGCCTAATAACTAAGGTCTTAACTCTTACTCTGGCCTAATGGTTAAGGTCTTAAATCTAACTCTGGCTTACTGGTTAAGGTCTTAACTCTTACTCTGGCCTAATAGCTAAGGTCTTAACTCTTACTCTGGCCTAATAGCTAAGGTCTTAGACTCGTACTCTGGCCTAATGGTTAAGGTCTTAACTCTTACTCTGGCCGAATAGCTACGGTCTTAGACTCATACTCTGGCCTTCTGGTTAAGGTCTTAACTCTTACTCTGGCCTACTGGTTAAGGTCTTAACTCTTACTCTGGCCTAATAGCTAAGGTCTTAGACTCGTACTCTGGCCTAATGGTTATGGTCTTAACTCTTACTCTGGTCTAGTAGCTAAGGTCTTAACTCTTACTCTGGCCTAATAGCTAAGGTCTTAGACTCGTACTCTGGCCTACTGGTTAAGGTCTTAACTCTTACTCTGGCCTAATAGCTAAGGTCTTAGACTCGTACTGTGGCCCAATGGTTAAGGTCTTAACTCTCACTCTGGCCTAATAACTAAGGTCTTAACTCTTACTCTGGCCTAATGGTTAAGGTCTTAACTATAACTCTGGCCTACTGGTTAAGGTCTTAACTCTTACTCTGGCCTAATAGCTAAGGTCTTAACTCTTACTCTGGCCTAATAGCTAAGGTCTTAGACTCGTACTCTGGCCTAATGGTTAAGGTCTTAACTCTTACTCTGGCCTAATAGCTAAGGGCTTAACTCTTACTCTGGCCTAATAGCTAAGGTCTTAGACTCGTACTCTGGCCTACTTTTTAAAGTCTTATCTCTTACTCTGGCCCAATAGCTAAGGTCTTAGACTCGTACTCTGGCCTAATGGTTAAGGTCTTAACTCTTACTCTGGCCTAATAACTAAGGGCTTAACTCTTACTCTGGCCTAATAGCTAAGGTCTTAGAATCGTACTATGGCCTACAGGTTAAGGTCTTAACTCTTACTCTGGCCTAATAGCTAAGGTCTTAACTCTTACTCTGGCCTACTGGTTAAGGTCTTAACTCTTACTCTGGCCTAATAGCTAAGGTCTTAGACTCGTACTCTGGCCTAATGCTTAAGGTCTTCACTCTTACTCTGGCCTACTGGTTAAGGTCTTAACTCTTACTCTGGCCTAATAGCTAAGGTCTTAGACTCGTACTCTGGCCTAATGGTTAAGGTCTTAACTCTTACTCTGGCCTACTGGTTAAGGTCTTAACTCTTACTCTGACCTAATAGCTAAGGTCTTAACTCTTACTCTGGCCTAATAGCTAAGGTCTTAGACTCGTACTCTGGCCTAATGGTTAAGGTCTTAACTCTTACTCTGGCCTACTGGTTAAGGTATTAACTCTTACTCTGGCCTGATAGCTGAGGTCTTAGACTTGTACTCTGGCCTAATGGTTAAGGTCTTAACTCTTACTCTGGCCTAATAGCTAAGGTCTTAACTCTTACTCTGGCCTAATAGCTAAGGTCTTAGACTCATACTCTGGCCTAATGGTTAAGGTCTTAACTCTTACTCTGGCCTAATAGCTAAGGTCTTAGACTCGTACTCTGGCCTTCTGGTTAAGGTCTTAACTCTTACTCTGGCCTTCTGGTTAAGGTCTTAACTCTTACTCTGGCCTAATTGCTAAGGTCCTAGACTCGTACTCTGGCCTAATGGTTAAGGTCTTAACTCTTACTCTGGCCTAATAGCTAAGGTCTTAGACTCGTACTCTGGCCTAATGGTTAAGGTCTTAACTCTTACTCTGGCCTAATAGCTACGGTCTTAACTCTTACTCTGGCCTAATAGCTAAGGTCTTAACTCTTACTCTGGCCTAATAGCTAAGGTCTTAACTCTTACTCTGGCCTAATAGCTAAGGTCTTAGATTCATACTATGGCCTTCAGGTTAAGGTCTTAACTCGTACTCTGGCCTACTGGTTAAGGTCTTAACTCTTACTCTGACCTAATAGCTAAGGTCTTAACTCTTACTCTGGCCTAATAGCTAAGGTCTTAGACTCGTACTCTGGCCTAATGGTTAAGGTCCTAACTCTTACTCTGGCCTACTGGTTAAGGTCTTAACTCTTACTCTGGCCTAATAGCTAAGGTCTTAGACTCGTACTCTGGCCTAATGGTTAAGGTCTTAACTCTTTCTCTGGCCTACTAGTTAAGGTCTTAACTCTTACTTTGGCCTACTGGTTAAGGTCTTAACTCTTACTCTGGCCTACTGGTTAAGGTCTTAACTCTTACTCTGGCCTAATGGTTAAGGTCTTAACTCTTACTCTGGTCTAATAGCTAAGGTCTTAACTCTTATTCTGGCCTAATAGCTAAGGTCTTAGACTCGTACTGTGGCCTAATGGTTAAGGTCTTAACTCTCACTCTGGCCTAATAACTAAGGTCTTAACTCTTACTCTGGCCTAATGGTTAAGGTCTTAAATCTAACTCTGGCCTACTGGTTAAGGTCTTAACTCTTACTCTGGCCTAATAGCTAAGGTCTTAACTCTTACTCTGGCCTAATAGCTAAGGTCTTAGACTCGTACTCTGGCCTAATGGTTAAGGTCTTAACTCTTACTCTGGCCGAATAGCTAAGGTCTTAGACTCGTACTCTGGCCTTCTGGTTAAGGTCTTAACTCTTACTCTGGCCTTCTGGTTAAGGTCTTAACTCTTACTCTGGCCTTCTGGTTAAGGTCTTAACTCTTACTCTGGCCTAATAGCTAAGGTCTTAGACTCGTACTCTGGCCTAATGGTTATGGTCTTAACTCTTACTCTGGTCTAGTAGCTAAGGTCATAACTCTTACTCTGGCCTAATAGCTAAGGTCTTAGACTCGTACTCTGGCCTACTGGTTAAGGTCTTAACTCTTACTCTGGCCTAATAGCTAAGGTCTTAGACTCGTACTGTGGCCTAATGGTTAAGGTCTTAACTCTCACTCTGGCCTAATAACTAAGGTCTTAACTCTTACTCTGGCCTAATGGTTAAGGTCTTAAATCTAACTCTGGCCTACTGGTTAAGGTCTTAACTCTTACTCTGGCCTAATAGCTAAGGTCTTAACTCTCACTCTGGCCTAATAGCTAAGGTCTTAGACTCGTACTCTGGCCTAATGGTTAAGGTCTTAACTCTTACTCTGGCCGAATAGCTAAGGTCTTAGACTCGTACTCTGGCCTTCTGGTTAAGGTCTTAACTCTTACTCTGGCCTTCTGGTTAAGGTCTTAACTCTTACTCTGGCCTAATTGCTAAGGTCCTAGACTCGTACTCTGGCCTAATGGTTAAGGTCTTAACTCTTACTCTGGCCTACTGGTTAAGGTCTTAACTCTTACTCTTGCCTAATAGCGAAGGTCTTAGACTCGTACTCTGGCCTAATGGTTAAGGTCTTAACTCTTACTCTGGCCTAATAGCTAAGGTCTTAGACTCGTACTCTGGCCTAATGGTTAAGGTCTTAACTCTTACTCTGGCCTAATAGCTACGGTCTTAACTCTTACTCTGGCCTAATAGCTAAGGTCTTAACTCTTACTCTGGCCTAATAGCTAAGGTCTTAGATTCATACTATGGCCTTCAGGTTAAGGTCTTAACTCGTACTCTGGCCTACTGGTTAAGGTCTTAACTCTTACTCTGGCCTAATGGTTAAGGTCCTAACTCTTACTCTGGCCTACTGGTTAAGGTCTTAACTCTTACTCTGGCCTAATAGCTAAGGTCTTAGACTCGTACTCTGGCCTAATGGTTAAGGTCTTAACTCTTTCTCTGGCCTACTAGTTAAGGTCTTAACTCTTACTCTGGCCTACTGGTTAAGGTCTTAACTCTTACTCTGGCCTAATAGCTAAGGTCTTAACTCTTACTCTGGCCTACTAGTTAAGGTCTTAACTCTTACTCTGGCCTACTGGTTAAGGTCTTAACTCTTACTCTGGCCTAATGGTTAAGGTCTTAACTCTTACTCTGGTCTAATAGCTAAGGTCTTAACTCTTATTCTGGCCTAATAGCTAAGGTCTTAGACTCGTACTCTGGCCTACTGGTTAAGGTCTTAACTCTTACTCTGGCCTAATAGCTAAGGTCTTAGACTCGTACTGTGGCCTAATGGTTAAGGTCTTAACTCTCACTCTGGCCTAATAACTAAGGTCTTAACTCTTACTCTGGCCTAATGGTTAAGGTCTTAAATCTAACTCTGGCCTACTGGTTAAGGTCTTAACTCTTACTCTGGCCTAATAGCTAAGGTCTTAACTCTTACTCTGGCCTAATAGCTAAGGTCTTAGACTCGTACTCTGGCCTAATGGTTAAGGTCTTAACTCTTACTCTGGCCGAATAGCTAAGGTCTTAGACTCGTACTCTGGCCTTCTGGTTAAGGTCTTAACAATAACTCTGGCCTTCTGGTTAAGGTCTTAACTCTTACTCTGGCCTAATAGCTAAGGTCTTAGACTCGTACTGTGGCCTAATGGTTAAGGTCTTAATTCTCACTCTGGCCTAATAACTAAGGTCTTAACTCTTACTCTGGCCTAATGGTTAAGGTCTTAAATCTAACTCTGGCCTACTGGTTAAGGTCTTAACTCTTACTCTGGCCTAATAGCTAAGGTCTTAACTCTTACTCTGGCCTAATAGCTAAGGTCTTAGACTCGTACTCTGGCCTAATGGTTAAGGTCTTAACTCTTACTCTGGCCTAATAGCTAAGGTCTTAGACTCGTACTCTGGCCTTCTGGTTAAGGTCTTAACTCTTACTCTGGCCTTCTGGTTAAGGTCTTAACTCTTACTCTGGCCTAATTGCTAAGGTCCTAGACTCGTACTCTGGCCTAATGGTTAAGGTCTTAACTCTTACTCTGGCCTAATAGCTAAGGTCTTAGACTCGTACTCTGGCCTAATGGTTAAGGTCTTAACTCTTACTCTGGCCTAATAGCTATGGTCTTAACTCTTACTCTGGCCTAATAGCTAAGGTCTTAACTCTTACTCTGGCCTAATAGCTAAGGTCTTAGATTCATACTATGGCCTTCAGGTTAAGGTCTTAACTCGTACTCTGGCCTACTGGTTAAGGTCTTAACTCTTACTCTGACCTAATAGCTAAGGTCTTAACTCTTACTCTGGCCTAATAGCTAAGGTCTTAGACTCGTACTCTGGCCTAATGGTTAAGGTCCTAACTCTTACTCTGGCCTACTGGTTAAGGTCTTAACTCTTACTCTGGCCTAATAGCTAAGGTCTTAGACTCGTACTCTGGCCTAATGGTTAAGGTCTTAACTCTTTCTCTGGCCTACTAGTTAAGGTCTTAACTCTTACTTTGGCCTACTGGTTAAGGTCTTAACTCTTACTCTGGCCTAATAGCTAAGGTCTTAACTCTTACTCTGGCCTACTAGTTAAGGTCTTAACTCTTACTCTGGCCTACTGGTTAAGGTCTTAACTCTTACTCTGGCCTAATGGTTAAGGTCTTAACTCTTACTCTGGTCTAATAGCTAAGGTCTTAACTCTTATTCTGGCCTAATAGCTAAGGTCTTAGACTCGTACTCTGGCCTACTGGTTAAGGTCTTAACTCTTACTCTGGCCTAATAGCTAAGGTCTTAGACTCGTACTGTGGCCTAATGGTTAAGGTCTTAACTCTCACTCTGGCCTAATAACTAAGGTTTTAACTCTTACTCTGGCCTAATGGTTAAGGTCTTAAATCTAACTCTGGCCTACTGGTTAAGGTCTTAACTCTTACTCTGGCCTAATAGCTAAGGTCTTAACTCTTACTCTGGCCTAATAGCTAAGGTCTTAGACTCGTACTCTGGCCTACTGGTTAAGGTCTTAACTCTTACTCTGGCCTAATAGCTAAGGTCTTAGACTCGTACTGTGGCCTAATGGTTAAGGTCTTAACTCTCACTCTGGCCTAATAACTAAGGTCTTAACTCTTACTCTGGCCTAATGGTTAAGGTCTTAAATCTAACTCTGGCCTACTGGTTAAGGTCTTAACTCTTACTCTGGCCTAATAGCTAAGGTCTTAACTCTTACTCTGGCCTAATAGCTAAGGTCTTAGACTCGTACTCTGGCCTAATGGTTAAGGTCTTAACTCTTACTCTGGCCGAATAGCTAAGGTCTTAGACTCATACTCTGGCCTTCTGGTTAAGGTCTTAACTCTTACTCTGGCCTACTGGTTAAGGTCTTAACTCTTACTCTGGCCTAATAGCTAAGGTCTTAGACTCGTACTCTGGCCTAATGGTTATGGTCTTAACTCTTACTCTGGTCTAGTAGCTAAGGTCTTAACTCTTACTCTGGCCTAATAGCTAAGGTCTTAGACTCGTACTCTGGCCTACTGGTTAAGGTCTTAACTCTTACTCTGGCCTAATAGCTAAGGTCTTAGACTCGTACTCTGGCCTAATGGTTAAGGTCTTAACTCTTACTCTGGCATAATAGCTAAGGTCTTAGACTCGTACTCTGGCCTAATGGTTAAGGTCTTAACTCTTACTCTGGCCTAATAGCTACGGTCTTAACTCTTACTCTGGCCTAATAGCTAAGGTCTTAACTCTTACTCTGGCCTAATAGCTAAGGTCTTAGATTCATACTATGGCCTTCAGGTTAAGGTCTTAACTCGTACTCTGGCCTACTGGTTAAAGTCTTAACTCTTACTCTGACCTAATAGCTAAGGTCTTAACTCTTACTCTGGCCTAATAGCTAAGGTCTTAGACTCGTACTCTGGCCTAATGGTTAAGGTCCTAACTCTTACTCTGGCCTACTGGTTAAGGTCTTAACTCTTACTCTGGCCTAATAGCTAAGGTCTTAGACTCGTACTCTGGCCTAATGGTTAAGGTCTAAACTCTTACTCTGGCCTACTAGTTAAGGTCTTAACTCTTACTCTGGCCTACTGGTTAAGGTCTTAACTCTTACTCTGGCCTAATAGCTAAGGTCTTAACTCTTACTCGGGCCTACTAGTTAAGGTCTTAACTCTTACTCTGGCCTATTGGTTAAGGTCTTAACTCTTACTCTGGCCTAATGGTTAAGGTCTTAACTCTTACTCTGGTCTAATAGCTAAGGTCTTAACTCTTACTCTGGCCTAATAGCTAAGGTCTTAGACTCGTACTCTGGCCTACTGGTTAAGGTCTTAACTCTTACTCTGGCCTAATAGCTAAGGTCTTAGACTCGTACTGTGGCCTAATGGTTAAGGTCTTAACTCTCACTCTGGCCTAATAACTAAGGTCTTAACTCTTACTCTGGCCTAATGGTTAAGGTCTTAAATCTAACTCTGGCCTACTGGTTAAGGTCTTAACTCTTACTCTGGCCTAATAGCTAAGGTATTAACTCTTACTCTGGCCTAATAGCTAAGGTCTTAGACTCGTACTCTGGCCTAATGGTTAAGGTCTTAACTCTTACTCTGGCCGAATAGCTACGGTCTTAGACTCATACTCTGGCCTTCTGGTTAAGGTCTTAACTCTTACTCTGGCCTACTGGTTAAGGTCTTAACTCTTACTCTGGCCTAATAGCTAAGGTCTTAGACTCGTACTCTGGCCTAATGGTTATGGTCTTAACTCTTACTCTGGTCTAGTAGCTAAGGTCTTAACTCTTACTCTGGCCTAATAGCTAAGGTCTTAGACTCGTACTCTGGCCTACTGGTTAAGGTCTTAACTCTTACTCTGGCCTAATAGCTAAGGTCTTAGACTCGTACTGTGGCCCAATGGTTAAGGTCTTAACTCTCACTCTGGCCTAATAACTAAGGTCTTAACTCTTACTCTGGCCTAATGGTTAAGGTCTTAACTATAACTCTGGCCTACTGGTTAAGGTCTTAACTCTTACTCTGGCCTAATAGCTAAGGTCTTAACTCTTACTCTGGCCTAATAGCTAAGGTCTTAGACTCGTACTCTGGCCTAATGGTTAAGGTCTTAACTCTTACTCTGGCCTAATAGCTAAGGGCTTAACTCTTACTCTGGCCTAATAGCTAAGGTCTTAGACTCGTACTCTGGCCTACTTTTTAAAGTCTTATCTCTTACTCTGGCCCAATAGCTAAGGTCTTAGACTCGTACTCTGGCCTAATGGTTAAGGTCTTAACTCTTACTCTGGCCTAATAACTAAGGGCTTAACTCTTACTCTGGCCTAATAGCTAAGGTCTTAGAATCGTACTATGGCCTACAGGTTAAGGTCTTAACTCTTACTCTGGCCTAATAGCTAAGGTCTTAACTCTTACTCTGGCCTACTGGTTAAGGTCTTAACTCTTACTCTGGCCTAATAGCTAAGGTCTTAGACTCGTACTCTGGCCTAATGCTTAAGGTCTTCACTCTTACTCTGGCCTACTGGTTAAGGTCTTAACTCTTACTCTGGCCTAATAGCTAAGGTCTTAGACTCGTACTCTGGCCTAATGGTTAAGGTCTTAACTCTTACTCTGGCCTACTGGTTAAGGTCTTAACTCTTACTCTGACCTAATAGCTAAGGTCTTAACTCTTACTCTGGCCTAATAGCTAAGGTCTTAGACTCGTACTCTGGCCTAATGGTTAAGGTCTTAACTCTTACTCTGGCCTACTGGTTAAGGTATTAACTCTTACTCTGGCCTGATAGCTAAGGTCTTAGACTTGTACTCTGGCCTAATGGTTAAGGTCTTAACTCTTACTCTGGCCTAATAGCTAAGGTCTTAGACTCGTACTGTGGCCTAATGGTTAAGGTCTTAACTCTCACTCTGGCCTAATAACTAAGGTCTTAACTCTTACTCTGGCCTAATGGTTAAGGTCTTAAATCTAACTCTGGCCTACTGGTTAAGGTCTTAACTCTTACTCTGGCCTAATAGCTAAGGTCTTAACTCTTACTCTGGCCTAATAGCTAAGGTCTTAGACTCGTACTCTGGACTAATGGTTAAGGTCTTAACTCTTACTCTGGCCGAATAGCTAAGGTCTTAGACTCATACTCTGGCCTTCTGGTTAAGGTCTTAACTCTTACTCTGGCCTACTGGTTAAGGTCTTAACTCTTACTCTGGCCTAATAGCTAAGGTCTTAGACTCGTACTCTGGCCCAATGGTTATGGTCTTAACTCTTACTCTGGTCTAGTAGCTAAGGTCTTAACTCTTACTCTGGCCTAATAGCTAAGGTCTTAGACTCGTACTCTGGCCTACTGGTTAAGGTCTTAACTCTTACTCTGGCCTAATAGCTAAGGTCTTAGACTCGTACTCTGGCCTAATGGTTAAGGTCTTAACTCTTACTCTGGCATAATAGCTAAGGTCTTAGACTCGTACTCTGGCCTAATGGTTAAGGTCTTAACTCTTACTCTGGCCTAATAGCTACGGTCTTAACTCTTACTCTGGCCTAATAGCTAAGGTCTTAACTCTTACTCTGGCCTAATAGCTAAGGTCTTAGATTCATACTATGGCCTTCAGGTTAAGGTCTTAACTCGTACTCTGGCCTACTGGTTAAAGTCTTAACTCTTACTCTGACCTAATAGCTAAGGTCTTAACTCTTACTCTGGCCTAATAGCTAAGGTCTTAACTCTTACTCTGGCCTAATAGCTAAGGTCTTAGACTCGTACTCTGGCCTAATGGTTAAGGTCTTAACTCTTACTCTGGCCTAATAGCTAAGGGCTTAACTCTTACTCTGGCCTAATAGCTAAGGTCTTAGACTCGTACTCTGGCCTACTTTTTAAAGTCTTATCTCTTACTCTGGCCCAATAGCTAAGGTCTTAGACTCGTACTCTGGCCTAATGGTTAAGGTCTTAACTCTTACTCTGGCCTAATAACTAAGGGCTTAACTCTTACTCTGGCCTAATAGCTAAGGTCTTAGAATCGTACTATGGCCTACAGGTTAAGGTCTTAACTCTTACTCTGGCCTAATAGCTAAGGTCTTAACTCTTACTCTGGCCTACTGGTTAAGGTCTTAACTCTTACTCTGGCCTAATAGCTAAGGTCTTAGACTCGTACTCTGGCCTAATGCTTAAGGTCTTCACTCTTACTCTGGCCTACTGGTTAAGGTCTTAACTCTTACTCTGGCCTAATAGCTAAGGTCTTAGACTCGTACTCTGGCCTAATGGTTAAGGTCTTAACTCTTACTCTGGCCTACTGGTTAAGGTCTTAACTCTTACTCTGACCTAATAGCTAAGGTCTTAACTCTTACTCTGGCCTAATAGCTAAGGTCTTAGACTCGTACTCTGGCCTAATGGTTAAGGTCTTAACTCTTACTCTGGCCTACTGGTTAAGGTATTAACTCTTACTCTGGCCTGATAGCTAAGGTCTTAGACTTGTACTCTGGCCTAATGGTTAAGGTCTTAACTCTTACTCTGGCCTACTGGTTAAGGTCTTAACTCTTACTCTGGCCTAATTGCTAAGGTCCTAGACTCGTACTCTGGCCTAATGGTTAAGGTCTTAACTCTTAATCTGGCCTAATAGCTAAGGTCTTAGACTCGTACTCTGGCCTACTGGTTAAGGTCTTAACTCTTACTCTGGCCTACTGGTTAAGGTCTTAACTCTTACTCTTGCCTAATAGCTAAGGTCTTAGACTCGTACTCTGGCCTAATGGTTAAGGTCTTAACTCTTACTCTGGCCTAATAGCTAAGGTCTTAGACTCGTACTCTGGCCTAATGGTTAAGGTCTTAACTCTTACTCTGGCCTAATAGCTACGGTCTTAACTCTTACTCTGGCCTAATAGCTAAGGTCTTAACTCTTACTCTGGCCTAATAGCTAAGGTCTTAGATTCATACTATGGCCTTCAGGTTAAGGTCTTAACTCGTACTCTGGCCTACTGGTTAAGGTCTTAACTCTTACTCTGACCTAATAGCTAAGGTCTTAACTCTTACTCTGGCCTAACAGCTAAGGTCTTAGACTCGTACTCTGGCCTAATGGTTAAGGTCCTAACTCTTACTCTGGCCTACTGGTTAAGGTCTTAACTCTTACTCTGGCCTAATAGCTAAGGTCTTAGACTCGTACTCTGGCCTAATGGTTAAGGTCTTAACTCTTTCTCTGGCCTACTAGTTAAGGTCTTAACTCTTACTCTGGCCTACTGGTTAAGGTCTTAACTCTTACTCTGGCCTAATAGCTAAGGTCTTGACTCTTACTCTGGCCTACTAGTTAAGGTCTTAACTCTTACTCTGGCCTACTGGTTAAGGTCTTAACTCTTACTCTGGCCTAATGGTTAAGGTCTTAACTCTTACTCTGGTCTAATAGCTAAGGTCTTAACTCTTATTCTGGCCTAATAGCTAAGGTCTTAGACTCGTACTCTGGCCTACTGGTTAAGGTCTTAACTCTTACTCTGGCCTAATAGCTAAGGTCTTAGACTCGTACTGTGGCCTAATGGTTAAGGTCTTAACTCTCACTCTGGCCTAATAACTAAGGTCTTAACTCTTACTCTGGCCTAATGGTTAAGGTCTTAAATCTAACTCTGGCCTACTGGTTAAGGTCTTAACTCTTACTCTGGCCTAATAGCTAAGGTCTTAGACTCGTACTCTGGCCTAATGGTTAAGGACTTAACTCTTACTCTGCCCGAATAGCTAAGGTCTTAGACTCGTACTCTGGCCTTCTGGTTAAGGTCTTAACTCTTACTCTGGCCTTCTGGTTAAGGTCTTAACTCTTACTCTGGCCTAATTGCTAAGGTCCTAGACTCGTACTCTGGCCTAATGGTTAAGGTCTTAACTCTTACTCTGGCCTACTGGTTAAGGTCTTAACTCTTACTCTTGCCTAATAGCGAAGGTCTTAGACTCGTACTCTGGCCTAATGGTTAAGGTCTTAACTCTTACTCTGGCCTAATAGCTAAGGTCTTAGACTCGTACTCTGGCCTAATGGTTAAGGTCTTAACTCTTACTCTGGCCTAATAGCTACGGTCTTAACTCTTACTCTGGCCTAATAGCTAAGGTCTTAACTCTTACTCTGGCCTAATAGCTAAGGTCTTAGATTCATACTATGGCCTTCAGGTTAAGGTCTTAACTCGTACTCTGGCCTACTGGTTAAGGTCTTAACTCTTACTCTGACCTAATAGCTAAGGTCTTAACTCTTACTCTGGCCTAATAGCTAAGGTCTTAGACTCGTACTCTGGCCTAATGGTTAAGGTCCTAACTCTTACTCTGGCCTACTGGTTAAGGTCTTAACTCTTACTCTGGCCTAATAGCTAAGGTCTTAGACTCGTACTCTGGCCTAATGGTTAAGGTCTTAACTCTTTCTCTGGCCTACTAGTTAAGGTCTTAACTCTTACTCTGGCCTACTGGTTAAGGTCTTAACTCTTACTCTGGCCTAATAGCTAAGGTCTTAACTCTTACTCTGGCCTACTAGTTAAGGTCTTAACTCTTACTCTGGCCTACTGGTTAAGGTCTTAACTCTTACTCTGGCCTAATGGTTAAGGTCTTAACTCTTACTCTGGTCTAATAGCTAAGGTCTTAACTCTTATTCTGGCCTAATAGCTAAGGTCTTAGACTCGTACTCTGGCCTACTGGTTAAGGTCTTAACTCTTACTCTGGCCTAATAGCTAAGGTCTTAGACTCGTACTGTGGCCTAATGGTTAAGGTCTTAACTCTCACTCTGGCCTAATAACTAAGGTCTTAACTCTTACTCTGGCCTAATGGTTAAGGTCTTAAATCTAACTCTGGCCTACTGGTTAAGGTCTTAACTCTTACTCTGGCCTAATAGCTAAGGTCTTAACTCTTACTCTGGCCTAATAGCTAAGGTCTTAGACTCGTACTCTGGCCTAATGGTTAAGGTCTTAACTCTTACTCTGGCCGAATAGCTAAGGTCTTAGACTCGTACTCTGGCCTTCTGGTTAAGGTCTTAACAATAACTCTGGCCTTCTGGTTAAGGTCTTAACTCTTACTCTGGCCTAATAGCTAAGGTCTTAGACTCGTACTGTGGCCTAATGGTTAAGGTCTTAACTCTCACTCTGGCCTAATAACTAAGGTCTTAACTCTTACTCTGGCCTAATGGTTAAGGTCTTAAATCTAACTCTGGCCTACTGGTTAAGGTCTTAACTCTTACTCTGGCCTAATAGCTAAGGTCTTAACTCTTACTCTGGCCTAATAGCTAAGGTCTTAGACTCGTACTCTGGCCTAATGGTTAAGGTCTTAACTCTTACTCTGGCCTAATAGCTAAGGTCTTAGACTCGTACTCTGGCCTTCTGGTTAAGGTCTTAACTCTTACTCTGGCCTTCTGGTTAAGGTCTTAACTCTTACTCTGGCCTAATTGCTAAGGTCCTAGACTCGTACTCTGGCCTAATGGTTAAGGTCTT
This sequence comes from Triturus cristatus, assembly GCF_964204655.1. Lineage (NCBI taxonomy): Eukaryota > Metazoa > Chordata > Amphibia > Caudata > Salamandridae > Triturus > Triturus cristatus. The sequence goes on along the minus strand of NW_028187982.1, from coordinate 218,417 downwards.
AACTCTTACTCTGGCCTAATAGCTAAGGTCTTAGACTCGTACTCTGGCCTAATGGTTAAGGTCTTAACTCTTACTCTGGCCTAATAGCTACGGTCTTAACTCTTACTCTGGCCTAATAGCTAAGGTCTTAACTCTTACTCTGGCCTAATAGCTAAGGTCTTAGATTCATACTATGGCCTTCAGGTTAAGGTCTTAACTCGTACTCTGGCCTACTGGTTAAGGTCTTAACTCTTACTCTGACCTAATAGCTAAGGTCTTAACTCTTACTCTGGCCTAATAGCTAAGGTCTTAGACTCGTACTCTGGCCTAATGGTTAAGGTCCTAACTCTTACTCTGGCCTACTGGTTAAGGTCTTAACTCTTACTCTGGCCTAATAGCTAAGGTCTTAGACTCGTACTCTGGCCTAATGGTTAAGGTCTTAACTCTTTCTCTGGCCTACTAGTTAAGGTCTTAACTCTTACTTTGGCCTACTGGTTAAGGTCTTAACTCTTACTCTGGCCTACTGGTTAAGGTCTTAACTCTTACTCTGGACTAATGGTTAAGGTCTTAACTCTTACTCTGGTCTAATAGCTAAGGTCTTAACTCTTATTCTGGCCTAATAGCTAAGGTCTTAGACTCGTACTCTGGCCTACTGGTTAAGGTCTTAACTCTTACTCTGGCCTAATAGCTAAGGTCTTAGACTCGTACTGTGGCCTAATGGTTAAGGTCTTAACTCTCATTCTGGCCTAATAACTAAGGTCTTAACTCTTACTCTGGCCTAATGGTTAAGGTCTTAAATCTAACTCTGGCCTACTGGTTAAGGTCTTAACTCTTACTCTGGCCTAATAGCTAAGGTCTTAACTCTTACTCTGGCCTAATAGCTAAGGTCTTAGACTCGTACTCTGGCCTAATGGTTAAGGTCTTAACTCTTACTCTGGCCGAATAGCTAAGGTCTTTGACTCGTACTCTGGCCTTCTGGTTAAGGTCTTAACTCTTACTCTGGCCTTCTGGTTAAGGTCTTAACTCTTACTCTGGCCTAATAGCTAAGGTCTTAGACTCATACTCTGGCCTAATGGTTATGGTCTTAACTCTTACTCTGGTCTAGTAGCTAAGGTCATAACTCTTACTCTGGCCTAATAGCTAAGGTCTTAGACTCGTACTCTGGCCTACTGGTTAAGGTCTTAACTCTTACTCTGGCCTAATAGCTAAGGTCTTAGACTCGTACTGTGGCCTAATGGTTAAGGTCTTAACTCTCACTCTGGCCTAATAACTAAGGTCTTAACTCTTACTCTGGCCTAATGGTTAAGGTCTTAAATCTAACTCTGGCCTACTGGTTAAGGTCTTAACTCTTACTCTGGCCTAATAGCTAAGGTCTTAACTCTTACTCTGGCCTAATAGCTAAGGTCTTAGACTCGTACTCTGGCCTAATGGTTAAGGTCTTAACTCTTACTCTGGCCGAATAGCTAAGGTCTTAACTCTTACTCTGGCCTAATAGCTAAGGTCTTAGATTCATACTATGGCCTTCAGGTTAAGGTCTTAACTCGTACTCTGGCCTACTGGTTAAGGTCTTAACTCTTACTCTGACCTAATAGCTAAGGTCTTAACTCTTACTCTGGCCTAATAGCTAAGGTCTTAGACTCGTACTCTGGCCTAATGGTTAAGGTCCTAACTCTTACTCTGGCCTACTGGTTAAGGTCTTAACTCTTACTCTGGCCTAATAGCTAAGGTCTTAGACTCGTACTCTGGCCTAATGGTTAAGGTCTTAACTCTTTCTCTGGCCTACTAGTTAAGGTCTTAACTCTTACTCTGGCCTACTGGTTAAGGTCTTAACTCTTACTCTGGCCTAATAGCTAAGGTCTTAACTCTTACTCTGGCCTACTAGTTAAGGTCTTAACTCTTACTCTGGCCTACTGGTTAAGGTCTTAACTCTTACTCTGGCCTAATGGTTAAGGTCTTAACTCTTACTCTGGTCTAATAGCTAAGGTCTTAACTCTTATTCTGGCCTAATAGCTAAGGTCTTAGACTCGTACTCTGGCCTACTGGTTAAGGTCTTAACTCTTACTCTGGCCTAATAGCTAAGGTCTTAGACTCGTACTGTGGCCTAATGGTTAAGGTCTTAACTCTCACTCTGGCCTAATAACTAAGGTCTTAACTCTTACTCTGGCCTAATGGTTAAGGTCTTAAATCTAACTCTGGCCTACTGGTTAAGGTCTTAACTCTTACTATGGCCTAATAGCTAAGGTCTTAACTCTTACTCTGGCCTAATAGCTAAGGTCTTAGACTCGTACTCTGGCCTAATGGTTAAGGTCTTAACTCTTACTCTGGCCGAATAGCTAAGGTCTTAGACTCGTACTCTGGCCTTCTGGTTAAGGTCTTAACAATAACTCTGGCCTTCTGGTTAAGGTCTTAACTCTTACTCTGGCCTAATAGCTAAGGTCTTAGACTCGTACTGTGGCCTAATGGTTAAGGTCTTAACTCTCACTCTGGCCTAATAACTAAGGTCTTAACTCTTACTCTGGCCTAATGGTTAAGGTCTTAAATCTAACTCTGGCCTACTGGTTAAGGTCTTAACTCTTACTCTGGCCTAATAGCTAAGGTCTTAACTCTTACTCTGGCCTAATAGCTAAGGTCTTAGACTCGTACTCTGGCCTAATGGTTAAGGTCTTAACTCTTACTCTGGCCTAATAGCTAAGGTCTTAGACTCGTACTCTGGCCTTCTGGTTAAGGTCTTAACTCTTACTCTGGCCTTCTGGTTAAGGTCTTAACTCTTACTCTGGCCTAATTGCTAAGGTCCTAGACTCGTACTCTGGCCTAATGGTTAAGGTCTTAACTCTTACTCTGGCCTAATAGCTAAGGTCTTAGACTCGTACTCTGGCCTAATGGTTAAGGTCTTAACTCTTACTCTGGCCTAATAGCTACGGTCTTAACTCTTACTCTGGCCTAATAGCTAAGGTCTTAACTCTTACTCTGGCCTAATAGCTAAGGTCTTAGATTCATACTATGGCCTTCAGGTTAAGGTCTTAACTCGTACTCTGGCCTACTGGTTAAGGTCTTAACTCTTACTCTGACCTAATAGCTAAGGTCTTAACTCTTACTCTGGCCTAATAGCTAAGGTCTTAGACTCGTACTCTGGCCTAATGGTTAAGGTCCTAACTCTTACTCTGGCCTACTGGTTAAGGTCTTAACTCTTACTCTGGCCTAATAGCTAAGGTCTTAGACTCGTACTCTGGCCTAATGGTTAAGGTCTTAACTCTTTCTCTGGCCTACTAGTTAAGGTCTTAACTCTTACTTTGGCCTACTGGTTAAGGTCTTAACTCTTACTCTGGCCTACTGGTTAAGGTCTTAACTCTTACTCTGGACTAATGGTTAAGGTCTTAACTCTTACTCTGGTCTAATAGCTAAGGTCTTAACTCTTATTCTGGCCTAATAGCTAAGGTCTTAGACTCGTACTCTGGCCTACTGGTTAAGGTCTTAACTCTTACTCTGGCCTAATAGCTAAGGTCTTAGACTCGTACTGTGGCCTAATGGTTAAGGTCTTAACTCTCATTCTGGCCTAATAACTAAGGTCTTAACTCTTACTCTGGCCTAATGGTTAAGGTCTTAAATCTAACTCTGGCCTACTGGTTAAGGTCTTAACTCTTACTCTGGCCTAATAGCTAAGGTCTTAACTCTTACTCTGGCCTAATAGCTAAGGTCTTAGACTCGTACTCTGGCCTAATGGTTAAGGTCTTAACTCTTACTCTGGCCGAATAGCTAAGGTCTTTGACTCGTACTCTGGCCTTCTGGTTAAGGTCTTAACTCTTACTCTGGCCTTCTGGTTAAGGTCTTAACTCTTACTCTGGCCTAATAGCTAAGGTCTTAGACTCATACTCTGGCCTAATGGTTATGGTCTTAACTCTTACTCTGGTCTAGTAGCTAAGGTCATAACTCTTACTCTGGCCTAATAGCTAAGGTCTTAGACTCGTACTCTGGCCTACTGGTTAAGGTCTTAACTCTTACTCTGGCCTAATAGCTAAGGTCTTAGACTCGTACTGTGGCCTAATGGTTAAGGTCTTAACTCTCACTCTGGCCTAATAACTAAGGTCTTAACTCTTACTCTGGCCTAATGGTTAAGGTCTTAAATCTAACTCTGGCCTACTGGTTAAGGTCTTAACTCTTACTCTGGCCTAATAGCTAAGGTCTTAACTCTTACTCTGGCCTAATAGCTAAGGTCTTAGACTCGTACTCTGGCCTAATGGTTAAGGTCTTAACTCTTACTCTGGCCGAATAGCTAAGGTCTTAGACTCGTACTCTGGCCTTCTGGTTAAGGTCTTAACTCTTACTCTGGCCTTCTGGTTAAGGTCTTAACTCTTACTCTGGCCTAATTGCTAAGGTCCTAGACTCGTACTCTGGCCTAATGGTTAAGGTCTTAACTCTTACTCTGGCCTACTGGTTAAGGTCTTAACTCTTACTCTTGCCTAATAGCGAAGGTCTTAGACTCGTACTCTGGCCTAATGGTTAAGGTCTTAACTCTTACTCTGGCCTAATAGCTAAGGTCTTAGACTCGTACTCTGGCCTAATGGTTAAGGTCTTAACTCTTACTCTGGCCTAATAGCTACGGTCTTAACTCTTACTCTGGCCTAATAGCTAAGGTCTTAACTCTTACTCTGGCCTAATAGCTAAGGTCTTAGATTCATACTATGGCCTTCAGGTTAAGGTCTTAACTCGTACTCTGGCCTACTGGTTAAGGTCTTAACTCTTACTCTGGCCTAATGGTTAAGGTCCTAACTCTTACTCTGGCCTACTGGTTAAGGTCTTAACTCTTACTCTGGCCTAATAGCTAAGGTCTTAGACTCGTACTCTGGCCTAATGGTTAAGGTCTTAACTCTTTCTCTGGCCTACTAGTTAAGGTCTTAACTCTTACTCTGGCCTACTGGTTAAGGTCTTAACTCTTACTCTGGCCTAATAGCTAAGGTCTTAACTCTTACTCTGGCCTACTAGTTAAGGTCTTAACTCTTACTCTGGCCTACTGGTTAAGGTCTTAACTCTTACTCTGGCCTAATGGTTAAGGTCTTAACTCTTACTCTGGTCTAATAGCTAAGGTCTTAACTCTTATTCTGGCCTAATAGCTAAGGTCTTAGACTCGTACTCTGGCCTACTGGTTAAGGTCTTAACTCTAACTCTGGCCTACTGTTTAAGGTCTTAACTCTTACTCTGGCCTAATAGCTAAGGTCTTAACTCTTACTCTGGCCTAATAGCTAAGGTCTTAGACTCGTACTCTGGCCTAATGGTTAAGGTCTTAACTCTTACTCTGGCCGAATAGCTAAGGTCTTAGACTCGTACTCTGGCCTTCTGGTTAAGGTCTTAACAATAACTCTGGCCTTCTGGTTAAGGTCTTAACTCTTACTCTGGCCTAATAGCTAAGGTCTTAGACTCGTACTGTGGCCTAATGGTTAAGGTCTTAATTCTCACTCTGGCCTAATAACTAAGGTCTTAACTCTTACTCTGGCCTAATGGTTAAGGTCTTAAATCTAACTCTGGCCTACTGGTTAAGGTCTTAACTCTTACTCTGGCCTAATAGCTAAGGTCTTAACTCTTACTCTGGCCTAATAGCTAAGGTCTTAGACTCGTACTCTGGCCTAATGGTTAAGGTCTTAACTCTTACTCTGGCCTAATAGCTAAGGTCTTAGACTCGTACTCTGGCCTTCTGGTTAAGGTCTTAACTCTTACTCTGGCCTTCTGGTTAAGGTCTTAACTCTTACTCTGGCCTAATTGCTAAGGTCCTAGACTCGTACTCTAGCCTAATGGTTAAGGTCTTAACTCTTACTCTGGCCTAATAGCTAAGGTCTTAGACTCGTACTCTGGCCTAATGGTTAAGGTCTTAACTCTTACTCTGGCCTAATAGCTATGGTCTTAACTCTTACTCTGGCCTAATAGCTAAGGTCTTAACTCTTACTCTGGCCTAATAGCTAAGGTCTTAGATTCATACTATGGCCTTCAGGTTAAGGTCTTAACTCGTACTCTGGCCTACTGGTTAAGGTCTTAACTCTTACTCTGACCTAATAGCTAAGGTCTTAACTCTTACTCTTGCCTAATAGCTAAGGTCTTAGACTCGTACTCTGGCCTAATGGTTAAGGTCCTAACTCTTACTCTGGCCTACTGGTTAAGGTCTTAACTCTTACTCTGGCCTAATAGCTAAGGTCTTAGACTTGTACTCTGGCCTAATGGTTAAGGTCTTAACTCTTTCTCTGGCCTACTAGTTAAGGTCTTAACTCTTACTTTGGCCTACTGGTTAAGGTCTTAACTCTTACTCTGGCCTAATAGCTAAGGTCTTAACTCTTACTCTGGCCTACTAGTTAAGGTCTTAACTCTTACTCTGGCCTACTGGTTAAGGTCTTAACTCTTACTCTGGCCTAATGGTTAAGGTCTTAACTCTTACTCTGGTCTAATAGCTAAGGTCTTAACTCTTATTCTGGCCTAATAGCTAAGGTCTTAGACTCGTACTGTGGCCTACTGGTTAAGGTCTTAACTCTTACTCTGGCCTAATAGCTAAGGTCTTAGACTCGTACTGTGGCCTAATGGTTAAGGTCTTAACTCTCACTCTGGCCTAATAACTAAGGTCTTAACTCTTACTCTGGCCTAATGGTTAAGGTCTTAAATCTAACTCTGGCCTACTGGTTAAGGTCTTAACTCTTACTCTGGCCTAATAGCTAAGGTCTTAACTCTTACTCTGGCCTAATAGCTAAGGTCTTAGACTCGTACTCTGGCCTACTGGTTAAGGTCTTAACTCTTACTCTGGCCTAATAGCTAAGGTCTTAGACTCGTACTGTGGCCTAATGGTTAAGGTCTTAACTCTCACTCTGGCCTAATAACTAAGGTCTTAACTCTTACTCTGGCCTAATGGTTAAGGTCTTAAATCTAACTCTGGCCTACTGGTTAAGGTCTTAACTCTTACTCTGGCCTAATAGCTAAGGTCTTAACTCTTACTCTGGCCTAATAGCTAAGGTCTTAGACTCGTACTCTGGCCTAATGGTTAAGGTCTTAACTCTTACTCTGGCCGAATAGCTAAGGTCTTAGACTCATACTCTGGCCTTCTGGTTAAGGTCTTAACTCTTACTCTGGCCTACTGGTTAAGGTCTTAACTCTTACTCTGGCCTAATAGCTAAGGTCTTAGACTCGTACTCTGGCCTAATGGTTATGGTCTTAACTCTTACTCTGGTCTAGTAGCTAAGGTCTTAACTCTTACTCTGGCCTAATAGCTAAGGTCTTAGACTCGTACTCTGGCCTACTGGTTAAGGTCTTAACTCTTACTCTGGCCTAATAGCTAAGGTCTTAGACTCGTACTCTGGCCTAATGGTTAAGGTCTTAACTCTTACTCTGGCCTAATAGCTAAGGTCTTAGACTCGTACTCTGGCCTAATGGTTAAGGTCTTAACTCTTACTCTGGCCTAATAGCTACGGTCTTAACTCTTACTCTGGCCTAATAGCTAAGGTCTTAACTCTTACTCTGGCCTAATAGCTAAGGTCTTAGATTCATACTATGGCCTTCAGGTTAAGGTCTTAACTCGTACTCTGGCCTACTGGTTAAGGTCTTAACTCTTACTCTGACCTAATAGCTAAGGTCCTAGACTCGTACTCTGGCCTAATGGTTAAGGTCTTAACTCTTACTCTGGCCTACTGGTTAAGGTCTTAACTCTTACTCTTGCCTAATAGCGAAGGTCTTAGACTCGTACTCTGGCCTAATGGTTAAGGTCTTAACTCTTACTCTGGCCTAATAGCTAAGGTCTTAGACTCGTACTCTGGCCTAATGGTTAAGGTCTTAACTCTTACTCTGGCCTAATAGCTACGGTCTTAACTCTTACTCTGGCCTAATAGCTAAGGTCTTAACTCTTACTCTGGCCTAATAGCTAAGGTCTTAGATTCATACTATGGCCTTCAGGTTAAGGTCTTAACTCGTACTCTGGCCTACTGGTTAAAGTCTTAACTCTTACTCTGACCTAATAGCTAAGGTCTTAACTCTTACTCTGGCCTAATAGCTAAGGTCTTAGACTCGTACTCTGGCCTAATGGTTAAGGTCCTAACTCTTACTCTGGCCTACTGGTTAAGGTCTTAACTCTTATTCTGGCCTAATAGCTAAGGTCTTAGACTCGTACTCTGGCCTACTGGTTAAGGTCTTAACTCTTACTCTGGCCTAATAGCTAAGGTCTTAGACTCGTACTGTGGCCTAATGGTTAAGGTCTTAACTCTCACTCTGGCCTAATAACTAAGGTCTTAACTCTTACTCTGGCCTAATGGTTAAGGTCTTAAATCTAACTCTGGCCTACTGGTTAAGGTCTTAACTCTTACTCTGGCCTAATAGCTAAGGTCTTAGACTCGTACTCTGGCCTAATGGTTAAGGACTTAACTCTTACTCTGGCCGAATAGCTAAGGTCTTAGACTCGTACTCTGGCCTTCTGGTTAAGGTCTTAACTCTTACTCTGGCCTTCTGGTTAAGGTCTTAACTCTTACTCTGGCCTAATTGCTAAGGTCCTAGACTCGTACTCTGGCCTAATGGTTAAGGTCTTAACTCTTACTCTGGCCTACTGGTTAAGGTCTTAACTCTTACTCTTGCCTAATAGCGAAGGTCTTAGACTCGTACTCTGGCCTAATGGTTAAGGTCTTAACTCTTACTCTGGCCTAATAGCTAAGGTCTTAGACTCGTACTCTGGCCTAATGGTTAAGGTCTTAACTCTTACTCTGGCCTAATAGCTACGGTCTTAACTCTTACTCTGGCCTAATAGCTAAGGTCTTAACTCTTACTCTGGCCTAATAGCTAAGGTCTTAGATTCATACTATGGCCTTCAGGTTAAGGTCTTAACTCGTACTCTGGCCTACTGGTTAAGGTCTTAACTCTTACTCTGACCTAATAGCTAAGGTCTTAACTCTTACTCTGGCCTAATAGCTAAGGTCTTAGACTCGTACTCTGGCCTAATGGTTAAGGTCCTAACTCTTACTCTGGCCTACTGGTTAAGGTCTTAACTCTTACTCTGGCCTAATAGCTAAGGTCTTAGACTCGTACTCTGGCCTAATGGTTAAGGTCTTAACTCTTTCTCTGGCCTACTAGTTAAGGTCTTAACTCTTACTCTGGCCTACTGGTTAAGGTCTTAACTCTTACTCTGGCCTAATAGCTAAGGTCTTAACTCTTACTCTGGCCTACTAGTTAAGGTCTTAACTCTTACTCTGGCCTACTGGTTAAGGTCTTAACTCTTACTCTGGCCTAATCGTTAAGGTCTTAACTCTTACTCTGGTCTAATAGCTAAGGTCTTAACTCTTATTCTGGCCTAATAGCTAAGGTCTTAGACTCGTACTCTGGCCTACTGGTTAAGGTCTTAACTCTTACTCTGGCCTAATAGCTAAGGTCTTAGACTCGTACTGTGGCCTAATGGTTAAGGTCTTAACTCTCACTCTGGCCTAATAACTAAGGTCTTAACTCTTACTCTGGCCTAATGGTTAAGGTCTTAAATCTAACTCTGGCCTACTGGTTAAGGTCTTAACTCTTACTCTGGCCTAATAGCTAAGGTCTTAACTCTTACTCTGGCCTAATAGCTAAGGTCTTAGACTCGTACTCTGGCCTAATGGTTAAGGTCTTAACTCTTACTCTGGCCGAATAGCTAAGGTCTTAGACTCGTACTCTGGCCTTCTGGTTAAGGTCTTAACAATAACTCTGGCCTTCTGGTTAAGGTCTTAACTCTTACTCTGGCCTAATAGCTAAGGTCTTAGACTCGTACTGTGGCCTAATGGTTAAGGTCTTAACTCTCACTCTGGCCTAATAACTAAGGTCTTAACTCTTACTCTGGCCTAATGGTTAAGGTCTTAAATCTAACTCTGGCCTACTGGTTAAGGTCTTAACTCTTACTCTGGCCTAATAGCTAAGGTCTTAACTCTTACTCTGGCCTAATAGCTAAGGTCTTAGACTCGTACTCTGGCCTAATGGTTAAGGTCTTAACTCTTACTCTGGCCTAATAGCTAAGGTCTTAGACTCGTACTCTGGCCTTCTGGTTAAGGTCTTAACTCTTACTCTGGCCTTCTGGTTAAGGTCTTAACTCTTACTCTGGCCTAATTGCTAAGGTCCTAGACTCGTACTCTGGCCTAATGGTTAAGGTCTTAACTCTTACTCTGGCCTAATAGCTAAGGTCTTAGACTCGTACTCTGGCCTAATGGTTAAGGTCTTAACTCTTACTCTGGCCTAATAGCTACGGTCTTAACTCTTACTCTGGCCTAATAGCTAAGGTCTTAACTCTTACTCTGGCCTACTAGTTAAGGTCTTAACTCTTACTCTGGCCTACTGGTTAAGGTCTTAACTCTTACTCTGGCCTAATCGTTAAGGTCTTAACTCTTACTCTGGTCTAATAGCTAAGGTCTTAACTCTTATTCTGGCCTAATAGCTAAGGTCTTAGACTCGTACTCTGGCCTACTGGTTAAGGTCTTAACTCTTACTCTGGCCTAATAGCTAAGGTCTTAGACTCGTACTGTGGCCTAATGGTTAAGGTCTTAACTCTCACTCTGGCCTAATAACTAAGGTCTTAACTCTTACTCTGGCCTAATGGTTAAGGTCTTAAATCTAACTCTGGCCTACTGGTTAAGGTCTTAACTCTTACTCTGGCCTAATAGCTAAGGTCTTAACTCTTACTCTGGCCTAATAGCTAAGGTCTTAGACTCGTACTCTGGCCTAATGGTTAAGGTCTTAACTCTTACTCTGGCCGAATAGCTAAGGTCTTAGACTCGTACTCTGGCCTTCTGGTTAAGGTCTTAACAATAACTCTGGCCTTCTGGTTAAGGTCTTAACTCTTACTCTGGCCTAATAGCTAAGGTCTTAGACTCGTACTGTGGCCTAATGGTTAAGGTCTTAACTCTCACTCTGGCCTAATAACTAAGGTCTTAACTCTTACTCTGGCCTAATGGTTAAGGTCTTAAATCTAACTCTGGCCTACTGGTTAAGGTCTTAACTCTTACTCTGGCCTAATAGCTAAGGTCTTAACTCTTACTCTGGCCTAATAGCTAAGGTCTTAGACTCGTACTCTGGCCTAATGGTTAAGGTCTTAACTCTTACTCTGGCCTAATAGCTAAGGTCTTAGACTCGTACTCTGGCCTTCTGGTTAAGGTCTTAACTCTTACTCTGGCCTTCTGGTTAAGGTCTTAACTCTTACTCTGGCCTAATTGCTAAGGTCCTAGACTCGTACTCTGGCCTAATGGTTAAGGTCTTAACTCTTACTCTGGCCTAATAGCTAAGGTCTTAGACTCGTACTCTGGCCTAATGGTTAAGGTCTTAACTCTTACTCTGGCCTAATAGCTACGGTCTTAACTCTTACTCTGGCCTAATAGCTAAGGTCTTAACTCTTACTCTGGCCTAATAGCTAAGGTCTTAGATTCATACTATGGCCTTCAGGTTAAGGTCTTAACTCGTACTCTGGCCTACTGGTTAAGGTCTTAACTCTTACTCTGACCTAATAGCTAAGGTCTTAACTCTTACTCTGGCCTAATAGCTAAGGTCTTAGACTCGTACTCTGGCCTAATGGTTAAGGTCCTAACTCTTACTCTGGCCTACTGGTTAAGGTCTTAACTCTTACTCTGGCCTAATAGCTAAGGTCTTAGACTCGTACTCTGGCCTAATGGTTAAGGTCTTAACTCTTTCTCTGGCCTACTAGTTAAGGTCTTAACTCTTACTTTGGCCTACTGGTTAAGGTCTTAACTCTTACTCTGGCCTACTGGTTAAGGTCTTAACTCTTACTCTGGACTAATGGTTAAGGTCTTAACTCTTACTCTGGTTTAATAGCTAAGGTCTTAACTCTTATTCTGGCCTAATAGCTAAGGTCTTAGACTCGTACTCTGGCCTACTGGTTAAGGTCTTAACTCTTACTCTGGCCTAATAGCTAAGGTCTTAGACTCGTACTGTGGCCTAATGGTTAAGGTCTTAACTCTCATTCTGGCCTAATAACTAAGGTCTTAACTCTTACTCTGGCCTAATGGTTAAGGTCTTTAATCTAACTCTGGCCTACTGGTTAAGGTCTTAACTCTTACTCTGGCCTAATAGCTAAGGTCTTAACTCTTACTCTGGCCTAATAGCTAAGGTCTTAGACTCGTACTCTGGCCTAATGGTTAAGGTCTTAACTCTTACTCTGGCCGAATAGCTAAGGTCTTTGACTCGTACTCTGGCCTTCTGGTTAAGGTCTTAACTCTTACTCTGGCCTTCTGGTTAAGGTCTTAACTCTTACTCTGGCCTAATAGCTAAGGTCTTAGACTCATACTCTGGCCTAATGGTTATGGTCTTAACTCTTACTCTGGTCTAGTAGCTAAGGTCATAACTCTTACTCTGGCCTAATAGCTAAGGTCTTAGACTCGTACTCTGGCCTACTGGTTAAGGTCTTAACTCTTACTCTGGCCTAATAGCTAAGGTCTTAGACTCGTACTGTGGCCTAATGGTTAAGGTCTTAACTCTCACTCTGGCCTAATAACTAAGGTCTTAACTCTTACTCTGGCCTAATGGTTAAGGTCTTAAATCTAACTCTGGCCTACTGGTTAAGGTCTTAACTCTTACTCTGGCCTAATAGCTAAGGTCTTAACTCTTACTCTGGCCTAATAGCTAAGGTCTTAGACTCGTACTCTGGCCTAATGGTTAAGGTCTTAACTCTTACTCTGGCCGAATAGCTAAGGTCTTAGACTCGTACTCTGGCCTTCTGGTTAAGGTCTTAACTCTTACTCTGGCCTTCTGGTTAAGGTCTTAACTCTTACTCTGGCCTAATTGCTAAGGTCCTAGACTCGTACTCTGGCCTAATGGTTAAGGTCTTAACTCTTACTCTGGCCTACTGGTTAAGGTCTTAACTCTTACTCTTGCCTAATAGCGAAGGTCTTAGACTCGTACTCTGGCCTAATGGTTAAGGTCTTAACTCTTACTCTGGCCTAATAGCTAAGGTCTTAGACTCGTACTCTGGCCTAATGGTTAAGGTCTTAACTCTTACTCTGGCCTAATAGCTACGGTCTTAACTCTTACTCTGGCCTAATAGCTAAGGTCTTAACTCTTACTCTGGCCTAATAGCTAAGGTCTTAGATTCATACTATGGCCTTCAGGTTAAGGTCTTAACTCGTACTCTGGCCTACTGGTTAAGGTCTTAACTCTTACTCTGACCTAATAGCTAAGGTCTTAACTCTTACTCTGGCCTAATAGCTAAGGTCTTAGACTCGTACTCTGGCCTAATGGTTAAGGTCCTAACTCTTACTCTGGCCTACTGGTTAAGGTCTTAACTCTTACTCTGGCCTAATAGCTAAGGTCTTAGACTCGTACTCTGGCCTAATGGTTAAGGTCTTAACTCTTTCTCTGGCCTACTAGTTAAGGTCTTAACTCTTACTCTGGCCTACTGGTTAAGGTCTTAACTCTTACTCTGGCCTAATAGCTAAGGTCTTAACTCTTACTCTGGCCTACTAGTTAAGGTCTTAACTCTTACTCTGGCCTACTGGTTAAGGTCTTAACTCTTACTCTGGCCTAATGGTTAAGGTCTTAACTCTTACTCTGGTCTAATAGCTAAGGTCTTAACTCTTATTCTGGCCTAATAGCTAAGGTCTTAGACTCGTACTCTGGCCTACTGGTTAAGGTCTTAACTCTTACTCTGGCCTAATAGCTAAGGTCTTAGACTCGTACTGTGGCCTAATGGTTAAGGTCTTAACTCTCACTCTGGCCTAATAACTAAGGTCTTAACTCTTACTCTGGCCTAATGGTTAAGGTCTTAAATCTAACTCTGGCCTACTGGTTAAGGTCTTAACTCTTACTCTGGCCTAATAGCTAAGGTCTTAACTCTTACTCTGGCCTAATAGCTAAGGTCTTAGACTCGTACTCTGGCCTAATGGTTAAGGTCTTAACTCTTACTCTGGCCGAATAGCTAAGGTCTTAGACTCGTACTCTGGCCTTCTGGTTAAGGTCTTAACAATAACTCTGGCCTTCTGGTTAAGGTCTTAACTCTTACTCTGGCCTAATAGCTAAGGTCTTAGACTCGTACTGTGGCCTAATGGTTAAGGTCTTAACTCTCACTCTGGCCTAATAACTAAGGTCTTAACTCTTACTCTGGCCTAATGGTTAAGGTCTTAAATCTAACTCTGGCCTACTGGTTAAGGTCTTAACTCTTACTCTGGCCTAATAGCTAAGGTCTTAACTCTTACTCTGGCCTAATAGCTCAGGTCTTAGACTCGTACTCTGGCCTAATGGTTAAGGTCTTAACTCTTACTCTGGCCTAATAGCTAAGGTCTTAGACTCGTACTCTGGCCTTCTGGTTAAGGTCTTAACTCTTACTCTGGCCTTCTGGTTAAGGTCTTAACTCTTACTCTGGCCTAATTGCTAAGGTCCTAGACTCGTACTCTGGCCTAATGGTTAAGGTCTTAACTCTTACTCTGGCCTAATAGCTAAGGTCTTAGACTCGTACTCTGGCCTAATGGTTAAGGTCTTAACTCTTACTCTGGCCTAATAGCTACGGTCTTAACTCTTACTCTGGCCTAATAGCTAAGGTCTTAACTCTTACTCTGGCCTAATAGCTAAGGTCTTAGATTCATACTATGGCCTTCAGGTTAAGGTCTTAACTCGTACTCTGGCCTACTGGTTAAGGTCTTAACTCTTACTCTGACCTAATAGCTAAGGTCTTAACTCTTACTCTGGCCTAATAGCTAAGGTCTTAGACTCGTACTCTGGCCTAATGGTTAAGGTCCTAACTCTTACTCTGGCCTACTGGTTAAGGTCTTAACTCTTACTCTGGCCTAATAGCTAAGGTCTTAGACTCGTACTCTGGCCTAATGGTTAAGGTCTTAACTCTTTCTCTGGCCTACTAGTTAAGGTCTTAACTCTTACTTTGGCCTACTGGTTAAGGTCTTAACTCTTACTCTGGCCTACTGGTTAAGGTCTTAACTCTTACTCTGGACTAATGGTTAAGGTCTTAACTCTTACTCTGGTTTAATAGCTAAGGTCTTAACTCTTATTCTGGCCTAATAGCTAAGGTCTTAGACTCGTACTCTGGCCTACTGGTTAAGGTCTTAACTCTTACTCTGGCCTAATAGCTAAGGTCTTAGACTCGTACTGTGGCCTAATGGTTAAGGTCTTAACTCTCATTCTGGCCTAATAACTAAGGTCTTAACTCTTACTCTGGCCTAATGGTTAAGGTCTTAAATCTAACTCTGGCCTACTGGTTAAGGTCTTAACTCTTACTCTGGCCTAATAGCTAAGGTCTTAACTCTTACTCTGGCCTAATAGCTAAGGTCTTAGACTCGTACTCTGGCCTAATGGTTAAGGTCTTAACTCTTACTCTGGCCGAATAGCTAAGGTCTTTGACTCGTACTCTGGCCTTCTGGTTAAGGTCTTAACTCTTACTCTGGCCTTCTGGTTAAGGTCTTAACTCTTACTCTGGCCTAATAGCTAAGGTCTTAGACTCATACTCTGGCCTAATGGTTATGGTCTTAACTCTTACTCTGGTCTAGTAGCTAAGGTCATAACTCTTACTCTGGCCTAATAGCTAAGGTCTTAGACTCGTACTCTGGCCTACTGGTTAAGGTCTTAACTCTTACTCTGGCCTAATAGCTAAGGTCTTAGACTCGTACTGTGGCCTAATGGTTAAGGTCTTAACTCTCACTCTGGCCTAATAACTAAGGTCTTAACTCTTACTCTGGCCTAATGGTTAAGGTCTTAAATCTAACTCTGGCCTACTGGTTAAGGTCTTAACTCTTACTCTGGCCTAATAGCTAAGGTCTTAACTCTTACTCTGGCCTAATAGCTAAGGTCTTAGACTCGTACTCTGGCCTAATGGTTAAGGTCTTAACTCTTACTCTGGCCGAATAGCTAAGGTCTTAGACTCGTACTCTGGCCTTCTGGTTAAGGTCTTAACTCTTACTCTGGCCTTCTGGTTAAGGTCTTAACTCTTACTCTGGCCTAATTGCTAAGGTCCTAGACTCGTACTCTGGCCTAATGGTTAAGGTCTTAACTCTTACTCTGGCCTACTGGTTAAGGTCTTAACTCTTACTCTTGCCTAATAGCGAAGGTCTTAGACTCGTACTCTGGCCTAATGGTTAAGGTCTTAACTCTTACTCTGGCCTAATAGCTAAGGTCTTAGACTCGTACTCTGGCCTAATGGTTAAGGTCTTAACTCTTACTCTGGCCTAATAGCTACGGTCTTAACTCTTACTCTGGCCTAATAGCTAAGGTCTTAACTCTTACTCTGGCCTAATAGCTAAGGTCTTAGATTCATACTATGGCCTTCAGGTTAAGGTCTTAACTCGTACTCTGGCCTACTGGTTAAGGTCTTAACTCTTACTCTGGCCTAATGGTTAAGGTCCTAACTCTTACTCTGGCCTACTGGTTAAGGTCTTAACTCTTACTCTGGCCTAATAGCTAAGGTCTTAGACTCGTACTCTGGCCTAATGGTTAAGGTCTTAACTCTTTCTCTGGCCTACTAGTTAAGGTCTTAACTCTTACTCTGGCCTACTGGTTAAGGTCTTAACTCTTACTCTGGCCTAATAGCTAAGGTCTTAACTCTTACTCTGGCCTACTAGTTAAGGTCTTAACTCTTACTCTGGCCTACTGGTTAAGGTCTTAACTCTTACTCTGGCCTAATGGTTAAGGTCTTAACTCTTACTCTGGTCTAATAGCTAAGGTCTTAACTCTTATTCTGGCCTAATAGCTAAGGTCTTAGACTCGTACTCTGGCCTACTGGTTAAGGTCTTAACTCTTACTCTGGCCTAATAGCTAAGGTCTTAGACTCGTACTGTGGCCTAATGGTTAAGGTCTTAACTCTCACTCTGGCCTAATAACTAAGGTCTTAACTCTTACTCTGGCCTAATGGTTAAGGTCTTAAATCTAACTCTGGCCTACTGTTTAAGGTCTTAACTCTTACTCTGGCCTAATAGCTAAGGTCTTAACTCTTACTCTGGCCTAATAGCTAAGGTCTTAGACTCGTACTCTGGCCTAATGGTTAAGGTCTTAACTCTTACTCTGGCCGAATAGCTAAGGTCTTAGACTCGTACTCTGGCCTTCTGGTTAAGGTCTTAACAATAACTCTGGCCTTCTGGTTAAGGTCTTAACTCTTACTCTGGCCTAATAGCTAAGGTCTTAGACTCGTACTGTGGCCTAATGGTTAAGGTCTTAATTCTCACTCTGGCCTAATAACTAAGGTCTTAACTCTTACTCTGGCCTAATGGTTAAGGTCTTAAATCTAACTCTGGCCTACTGGTTAAGGTCTTAACTCTTACTCTGGCCTAATAGCTAAGGTCTTAACTCTTACTCTGGCCTAATAGCTAAGGTCTTAGACTCGTACTCTGGCCTAATGGTTAAGGTCTTAACTCTTACTCTGGCCTAATAGCTAAGGTCTTAGACTCGTACTCTGGCCTTCTGGTTAAGGTCTTAACTCTTACTCTGGCCTTCTGGTTAAGGTCTTAACTCTTACTCTGGCCTAATTGCTAAGGTCCTAGACTCGTACTCTAGCCTAATGGTTAAGGTCTTAACTCTTACTCTGGCCTAATAGCTAAGGTCTTAGACTCGTACTCTGGCCTAATGGTTAAGGTCTTAACTCCTACTCTGGCCTAATAGCTATGGTCTTAACTCTTACTCTGGCCTAATAGCTAAGGTCTTAACTCTTACTCTGGCCTAATAGCTAAGGTCTTAGATTCATACTATGGCCTTCAGGTTAAGGTCTTAACTCGTACTCTGGCCTACTGGTTAAGGTCTTAACTCTTACTCTGACCTAATAGCTAAGGTCTTAACTCTTACTCTGGCCTAATAGCTAAGGTCTTAGACTCGTACTCTGGCCTAATGGTTAAGGTCCTAACTCTTACTCTGGCCTACTGGTTAAGGTCTTAACTCTTACTCTGGCCTAATAGCTAAGGTCTTAGACTTGTACTCTGGCCTAATGGTTAAGGTCTTAACTCTTTCTCTGGCCTACTAGTTAAGGTCTTAACTCTTACTTTGGCCTACTGGTTAAGGTCTTAACTCTTACTCTGGCCTAATAGCTAAGGTCTTAACTCTTACTCTGGCCTACTAGTTAAGGTCTTAACTCTTACTCTGGCCTACTGGTTAAGGTCTTAACTCTTACTCTGGCCTAATGGTTAAGGTCTTAACTCTTACTCTGGTCTAATAGCTAAGGTCTTAACTCTTATTCTGGCCTAATAGCTAAGGTCTTAGACTCGTACTGTGGCCTACTGGTTAAGGTCTTAACTCTTACTCTGGCCTAATAGCTAAGGTCTTAGACTCGTACTGTGGCCTAATGGTTAAGGTCTTAACTCTCACTCTGGCCTAATAACTAAGGTCTTAACTCTTACTCTGGCCTAATGGTTAAGGTCTTAAATCTAACTCTGGCCTACTGGTTAAGGTCTTAACTCTTACTCTGGCCTAATAGCTAAGGTCTTAACTCTTACTCTGGCCTAATAGCTAAGGTCTTAGACTCGTACTCTGGCCTACTGGTTAAGGTCTTAACTCTTACTCTGGCCTAATAGCTAAGGTCTTAGACTCGTACTGTGGCCTAATGGTTAAGGTCTTAACTCTCACTCTGGCCTAATAACTAAGGTCTTAACTCTTACTCTGGCCTAATGGTTAAGGTCTTAAATCTAACTCTGGCCTACTGGTTAAGGTCTTAACTCTTACTCTGGCCTAATAGCTAAGGTCTTAACTCTTACTCTGGCCTAATAGCTAAGGTCTTAGACTCGTACTCTGGCCTAATGGTTAAGGTCTTAACTCTTACTCTGGCCGAATAGCTAAGGTCTTAGACTCATACTCTGGCCTTCTGGTTAAGGTCTTAACTCTTACTCTGGCCTACTGGTTAAGGTCTTAACTCTTACTCTGGCCTAATAGCTAAGGTCTTAGACTCGTACTCTGGCCTAATGGTTATGGTCTTAACTCTTACTCTGGTCTAGTAGCTAAGGTCTTAACTCTTACTCTGGCCTAATAGCTAAGGTCTTAGACTCGTACTCTGGCCTACTGGTTAAGGTCTTAACTCTTACTCTGGCCTAATAGCTAAGGTCTTAGACTCGTACTCTGGCCTAATGGTTAAGGTCTTAACTCTTACTCTGGCCTAATAGCTAAGGTCTTAGACTCGTACTCTGGCCTAATGGTTAAGGTCTTAACTCTTACTCTGGCCTAATAGCTACGGTCTTAACTCTTACTCTGGCCTAATAGCTAAGGTCTTAACTCTTACTCTGGCCTAATAGCTAAGGTCTTAGACTCGTACTCTGGCCTAATGGTTAAGGTCCTAACTCTTACTCTGGCCTACTGGTTAAGGTCTTAACTCTTACTCTGGCCTAATAGCTAAGGTCTTAGACTCGTACTCTGGCCTAATGGTTAAGGTCTAAACTCTTACTCTGGCCTACTAGTTAAGGTCTTAACTCTTACTCTGGCCTACTGGTTAAGGTCTTAACTCTTACTCTGGCCTAATAGCTAAGGTCTTAACTCTTACTCGGGCCTACTAGTTAAGGTCTTAACTCTTACTCTGGCCTATTGGTTAAGGTCTTAACTCTTACTCTGGCCTAATGGTTAAGGTCTTAACTCTTACTCTGGTCTAATAGCTAAGGTCTTAACTCTTACTCTGGCCTAATAGCTAAGGTCTTAGACTCGTACTCTGGCCTACTGGTTAAGGTCTTAACTCTTACTCTGGCCTAATAGCTAAGGTCTTAGACTCGTACTGTGGCCTAATGGTTAAGGTCTTAACTCTCACTCTGGCCTAATAACTAAGGTCTTAACTCTTACTCTGGCCTAATGGTTAAGGTCTTAAATCTAACTCTGGCCTACTGGTTAAGGTCTTAACTCTTACTCTGGCCTAATAGTTAAGGTCTTAACTCTTACTCTGGCCTAATAGCTAAGGTCTTAGACTCGTACTCTGGCCTAATGGTTAAGGTCTTAACTCTTACTCTGGCCGAATAGCTAAGGTCTTAGACTCATACTCTGGCCTTCTGGTTAAGGTCTTAACTCTTACTCTGGCCTACTGGTTAAGGTCTTAACTCTTACTCTGGCCTAATAGCTAAGGTCTTAGACTCGTACTCTGGCCTAATGGTTATGGTCTTAACTCTTACTCTGGTCTAGTAGCCAAGGTCTTAACTCTTACTCTGGCCTAATAGCTAAGGTCTTAGACTCGTACTCTGGCCTACTGGTTAAGGTCTTAACTCTTACTCTGGCCTAATAGCTAAGGTCTTAGACTCGTACTGTGGCCCAATGGTTAAGGTCTTAACTCTCACTCTGGCCTAATAACTAAGGTCTTAACTCTTACTCTGGCCTAATGGTTAAGGTCTTAACTATAACTCTGGCCTACTGGTTAAGGTCTTAACTCTTACTCTGGCCTAATAGCTAAGGTCTTAACTCTTACTCTGGCCTAATAGCTAAGGTCTTAGACTCGTACTCTGGCCTAATGGTTAAGGTCTTAACTCTTACTCTGGCCTAATAGCTAAGGGCTTAACTCTTACTCTGGCCTAATAGCTAAGGTCTTAGACTCGTACTCTGGCCTACTTTTTAAAGTCTTATCTCTTACTCTGGCCTAATAGCTAAGGTCTTAGACTCGTACTCTGGCCTAATGGTTAAGGTCTTAACTCTTACTCTGGCCTAATAACTAAGGGCTTAACTCTTACTCTGGCCTAATGGCTAAGGTCTTAGAATCGTACTATGGCCTACAGGTTAAGGTCTTAACTCTTACTCTGGCCTAATAGCTAAGGTCTTAACTCTTACTCTGGCCTACTGGTTAAGGTCTTAACTCTTACTCTGGCCTAATAGCTAAGGTCTTAGACTCGTACTCTGGCCTAATGCTTAAGGTCTTCACTCTTACTCTGGCCTACTGGTTAAGGTCTTAACTCTCACTCTGGCCTAATAGCTAAGGTCTTAGACTCGTACTCTGGCCTAATGGTTAAGGTCTTAACTCTTACTCTGGCCTACTGGTTAAGGTCTTAACTCTTACTCTGACCTAATAGCTAAGGTCTTAACTCTTACTCTGGCCTAATAGCTAAGGTCTTAGACTCGTACTCTGGCCTAATGGTTAAGGTCTTAACTCTTACTCTGGCCTACTGGTTAAGGTATTAACTCTTACTCTGGCCTGATAGCTAAGGTCTTAGACTTGTACTCTGGCCTAATGGTTAAGGTCTTAACTCTTACTCTGGCCTACTGGTTAAGGTCTTAACTCTTACTCTGGCCTAATTGCTAAGGTCCTAGACTCGTACTCTGGCCTAATGGTTAAGGTCTTAACTCTTAATCTGGCCTAATAGCTAAGGTCTTAGACTCGTACTCTGGCCTACTGGTTAAGGTCTTAACTCTTACTCTGGCCTACTGGTTAAGGTCTTAACTCTTACTCTTGCCTAATAGCTAAGGTCTTAGACTCGTACTCTGGCCTAATGGTTAAGGTCTTAACTCTTACTCTGGCCTAATAGCTAAGGTCTTAGACTCGTACTCTGGCCTAATGGTTAAGGTCTTAACTCTTACTCTGGCCTAATAGCTACGGTCTTAACTCTTACTCTGGCCTAATAGCTAAGGTCTTAACTCTTACTCTGGCCTAATAGCTAAGGTCTTAGATTCATACTATGGCCTTCAGGTTAAGGTCTTAACTCGTACTCTGGCCTACTGGTTAAGGTCTTAACTCTTACTCTGACCTAATAGCTAAGGTCTTAACTCTTACTCTGGCCTAATAGCTAAGGTCTTAGACTCATACTCTGGCCTAATGGTTAAGGTCCTAACTCTTACTCTGGCCTACTGGTTAAGGTCTTAACTCTTACTCTGGCCTAATAGCTAAGGTCTTAGACTCGTACTCTGGCCTAATGGTTAAGGTCTTAACTCTTTCTCTGGCCTACTAGTTAAGGTCTTAACTCTTACTCTGGCCTACTGGTTAAGGTCTTAACTCTTACTCTGGCCTAATAGCTAAGGTCTTAACTCTTACTCTGGCCTACTAGTTAAGGTCTTAACTCTTACTCTGGCCTACTGGTTAAGGTCTTAACTCTTACTCTGGCCTAATGGTTAAGGTCTTAACTCTTACTCTGGTCTAATAGCTAAGGTCTTAACTCTTATTCTGGCCTAATAGCTAAGGTCTTAGACTCGTACTCTGGCCTACTGGTTAAGGTCTTAACTCTTACTCTGGCCTAATAGCTAAGGTCTTAGACTCGTACTGTGGCCTAATGGTTAAGGTCTTAACTCTCACTCTGGCCTAATAACTAAGGTCTTAACTCTTACTCTGGCCTAATGGTTAAGGTCTTAAATCTAACTCTGGCCTACTGGTTAAGGTCTTAACTCTTACTCTGGCCTAATAGCTAAGGTCTTAACTCTTACTCTGGCCTAATAGCTAAGGTCTTAGACTCGTACTCTGGCCTAATGGTTAAGGTCTTAACTCTTACTCTGGCCGAATAGCTAAGGTCTTAGACTCGTACTCTGGCCTTCTGGTTAAGGTCTTAACTCTTACTCTGGCCTTCTGGTTAAGGTCTTAACTCTTACTCTGGCCTAATTGCTAAGGTCCTAGACTCGTACTCTGGCCTAATGGTTAAGGTCTTAACTCTTACTCTGGCCTACTGGTTAAGGTCTTAACTCTTCCTCTTTTCTAATAGCGAAGGTCTTAGACTCGTACTCTGGCCTAATGGTTAAGGTCTTAACTCTTACTCTGGCCTAATAGCTAAGGTCTTAGACTCGTACTCTGGCCTAATGGTTAAGGTCTTAACTCTTACTCTGGCCTAATAGCTACGGTCTTAACTCTTACTCTGGCCTAATAGCTAAGGTCTTACTTCTTACTCTGGCCTAATAGCTAAGGTCTTAGATTCATACTATGGCCTTCAGGTTAAGGTCTTAACTCGTACTCTGGCCTACTGGTTAAGGTCTTAACTCTTACTCTGACCTAATAGCTAAGGTCTTAACTCTTACTCTGGCCTAATAGCTAAGGTCTTAGACTCGTACTCTGGCCTAATGGTTAGGGTCCTAACTCTTACTCTGGCCTACTGGTTAAGGTCTTAACTCTTACTCTGGCCTAATAGCTAAGGTCTTAGACTCGTACTCTGGCCTAATGGTTAAGGTCTTAACTCTTTCTCTGGCCTACTAGTTAAGGTCTTAACTCTTACTCTGGCCTACTGGTTAAGGTCTTAACTCTTACTCTGGCCTAATAGCTAAGGTCTTAACTCTTACTCTGGCCTACTAGTTAAGGTCTTAACTCTTACTCTGGCCTACTGGTTAAGGTCTTAACTCTTACTCTGGCCTAATGGTTAAGGTCTTAACTCTTACTCTGGTCTAATAGCTAAGGTCTTAACTCTTATTCTGGCCTAATAGCTAAGGTCTTAGACTCGTACTCTGGCCTACTGGTTAAGGTCTTAACTCTTACTCTGGCCTAATAGCTAAGGTCTTAGACTCGTACTGTGGCCTAATGGTTAAGGTCTTAACTCTCACTCTGGCCTAATAACTAAGGTCTTAACTCTTACTCTGGCCTAATGGTTAAGGTCTTAAATCTAACTCTGGCCTACTGGTTAAGGTCTTAACTCTTACTCTGGCCTAATAGCTAAGGTCTTAACTCTTACTCTGGCCTAATAGCTAAGGTCTTAGACTCGTACTCTGGCCTAATGGTTAAGGTCTTAACTCTTACTCTGGCCGAATAGCTAAGGTCTTAGACTCGTACTCTGGCCTTCTGGTTAAGGTCTTAACAATAACTCTGGCCTTCTGGTTAAGGTCTTAACTCTTACTCTGGCCTAATAGCTAAGGTCTTAGACTCGTACTGTGGCCTAATGGTTAAGGTCTTAACTCTCACTCTGGCCTAATAACTAAGGTCTTAACTCTTACTCTGGCCTAATGGTTAAGGTCTTAAATCTAACTCTGGCCTACTGGTTAAGGTCTTAACTCTTACTCTGGCCTAATAGCTAAGGTCTTAACTCTTACTCTGGCCTAATAGCTAAGGTCTTAGACTCGTACTCTGGCCTAATGGTTAAGGTCTTAACTCTTACTCTGGCCTAATAGCTAAGGTCTTAGACTCGTACTCTGGCCTTCTGGTTAAGGTCTTAACTCTTACTCTGGCCTTCTGGTTAAGGTCTTAACTCTTACTCTGGCCTAATTGCTAAGGTCCTAGACTCGTACTCTGGCCTAATGGTTAAGGTCTTAACTCTTACTCTGGCCTAATAGCTAAGGTCTTAGACTCGTACTCTGGCCTAATGGTTAAGGTCTTAACTCTTACTCTGGCCTAATAGCTACGGTCTTAACTCTTACTCTGGCCTAATAGCTAAGGTCTTAACTCTTACTCTGGCCTAATAGCTAAGGTCTTAGATTCATACTATGGCCTTCAGGTTAAGGTCTTAACTCGTACTCTGGCCTACTGGTTAAGGTCTTAACTCTTACTCTGACCTAATAGCTAAGGTCTTAACTCTTACTCTGGCCTAATAGCTAAGGTCTTAGACTCGTACTCTGGCCTAATGGTTAAGGTCCTAACTCTTACTCTGGCCTACTGGTTAAGGTCTTAACTCTTACTCTGGCCTAATAGCTAAGGTCTTAGACTCGTACTCTGGCCTAATGGTTAAGGTCTTAACTCTTTCTCTGGCCTACTAGTTAAGGTCTTAACTCTTACTTTGGCCTACTGGTTAAGGTCTTAACTCTTACTCTGGCCTACTGGTTAAGGTCTTAACTCTTACTCTGGACTAATGGTTAAGGTCTTAACTCTTACTCTGGTCTAATAGCTAAGGTCTTAACTCTTATTCTGGCCTAATAGCTAAGGTCTTAGACTCGTACTCTGGCCTACTGGTTAAGGTCTTAACTCTTACTCTGGCCTAATAGCTAAGGTCTTAGACTCGTACTGTGGCCTAATGGTTAAGGTCTTAACTCTCACTCTGGCCTAATAACTAAGGTCTTAACTCTTACTCTGGCCTAATGGTTAAGGTCTTAAATCTAACTCTGGCCTACTGGTTAAGGTCTTAACTCTTACTCTGGCCTAATAGCTAAGGTCTTAACTCTTACTCTGGCCTAATAGCTAAGGTCTTAGACTCGTACTCTGGCCTAATGGTTAAGGTCTTAACTCTTACTCTGGCCGAATAGCTAAGGTCTTAGACTCGTACTCTGGCCTTCTGGTTAAGGTCTTAACTCTTACTCTGGCCTTCTGGTTAAGGTCTTAACTCTTACTCTGGCCTAATAGCTAAGGTCTTAGACTCATACTCTGGCCTAATGGTTATGGTCTTAACTCTTACTCTGGTCTAGTAGCTAAGGTCATAACTCTTACTCTGGCCTAATAGCTAAGGTCTTAGACTCGTACTCTGGCCTACTGGTTAAGGTCTTAACTCTTACTCTGGCCTAATAGCTAAGGTCTTAGACTCGTACTGTGGCCTAATGGTTAAGGTCTTAACTCTCACTCTGGCCTAATAACTAAGGTCTTAACTCTTACTCTGGCCTAATGGTTAAGGTCTTAAATCTAACTCTGGCCTACTGGTTAAGGTCTTAACTCTTACTCTGGCCTAATAGCTAAGGTCTTAACTCTTACTCTGGCCTAATAGCTAAGGTCTTAGACTCGTACTCTGGCCTAATGGTTAAGGTCTTAACTCTTACTCTGGCCGAATAGCTAAGGTCTTAGACTCGTACTCTGGCCTTCTGGTTAAGGTCTTAACTCTTACTCTGGCCTTCTGGTTAAGGTCTTAACTCTTACTCTGGCCTAATTGCTAAGGTCCTAGACTCGTACTCTGGCCTAATGGTTAAGGTCTTAACTCTTACTCTGGCCTACTGGTTAAGGTCTTAACTCTTACACTTGCCTAATAGCGAAGGTCTTAGACTCGTACTCTGGCCTAATGGTTAAGGTCTTAACTCTTACTCTGGCCTAATAGCTAAGGTCTTAGACTCGTACTCTGGCCTAATGGTTAAGGTCTTAACTCTTACTCTGGCCTAATAGCTACGGTCTTAACTCTTACTCTGGCCTAATAGCTAAGGTCTTAACTCTTACTCTGGCCTAATAGCTAAGGTCTTAGATTCATACTATGGCCTTCAGGTTAAGGTCTTAACTCGTACTCTGGCCTACTGGTTAAGGTCTTAACTCTTACTCTGGCCTAATGGTTAAGGTCCTAACTCTTACTCTAGCCTACTGGTTAAGGTCTTAACTCTTACTCTGGCCTAATAGCTAAGGTCTTAGACTCGTACTCTGGCCTAATGGTTAAGGTCTTAACTCTTTCTCTGGCCTACTAGTTAAGGTCTTAACTCTTACTCTGGCCTACTGGTTAAGGTCTTAACTCTTACTCTGGCCTAATAGCTAAGGTCTTAACTCTTACTCTGGCCTACTGGTTAAGGTCTTAACTCTTACTCTGGCCTAATGGTTAAGGTCTTAACTCTTACTCTGGTCTAATAGCTAAGGTCTTAACTCTTATTCTGGCCTAATAGCTAAGGTCTTAGACTCGTACTCTGGCCTACTGGTTAAGGTCTTATCTCTTACTCTGGCCTAATAGCTAAGGTCTTAGACTCGTACTGTGGCCTAATGGTTAAGGTCTTAACTCTCACTCTGGCCTAATAACTAAGGTCTTAACTCTTACTCTGGCCTAATGGTTAAGGTCTTAAATCTAACTCTGGCCTACTGGTTAAGGTCTTAACTCTTACTCTGGCCTAATAGCTAAGGTCTTAACTCTTACTCTGGCCTAATAGCTAAGGTCTTAGACTCGTACTCTGGCCTAATGGTTAAGGTCTTAACTCTTACTCTGGCCGAATAGCTAAGGTCTTAGACTCGTACTCTGGCCTTCTGGTTAAGGTCTTAACAATAACTCTGGCCTTCTGGTTAAGGTCTTAACTCTTACTCTGGCCTAATAGCTAAGGTCTTAGACTCGTACTGTGGCCTAATGGTTAAGGTCTTAATTCTCACTCTGGCCTAATAACTAAGGTCTTAACTCTTACTCTGGCCTAATGGTTAAGGTCTTAAATCTAACTCTGGCCTACTGGTTAAGGTCTTAACTCTTACTCTGGCCTAATAGCTAAGGTCTTAACTCTTACTCTGGCCTAATAGCTAAGGTCTTAGACTCGTACTCTGGCCTAATGGTTAAGGTCTTAACTCTTACTCTGGCCTAATAGCTAAGGTCTTAGACTCGTACTCTGGCCTTCTGGTTAAGGTCTTAACTCTTACTCTGGCCTTCTGGTTAAGGTCTTAACTCTTACTCTGGCCTAATTGCTAAGGTCCTAGACTCGTACTCTGGCCTAATGGTTAAGGTCTTAACTCTTACTCTGGCCTAATAGCTAAGGTCTTAGACTCGTACTCTGGCCTAATGGTTAAGGTCTTAACTCTTACTCTGGCCTAATAGCTATGGTCTTAACTCTTACTCTGGCCTAATAGCTAAGGTCTTAACTCTTACTCTGGCCTAATAGCTAAGGTCTTAGATTCATACTATGGCCTTCAGGTTAAGGTCTTAACTCGTACTCTGGCCTACTGGTTAAGGTCTTAACTCTTACTCTGACCTAATAGCTAAGGTCTTAACTCTTACTCTGGCCTAATAGCTAAGGTCTTAGACTCGTACTCTGGCCTAATGGTTAAGGTCCTAACTCTTACTCTGGCCTACTGGTTAAGGTCTTAACTCTTACTCTGGCCTAATAGCTAAGGTCTTAGACTCGTACTCTGGCCTAATGGTTAAGGTCTTAACTCTTTCTCTGGCCTACTAGTTAAGGTCTTAACTCTTACTTTGGCCTACTGGTTAAGGTCTTAACTCTTACTCTGGCCTAATAGCTAAGGTCTTAACTCTTACTCTGGCCTACTAGTTAAGGTCTTAACTCTTACTCTGGCCTACTGGTTAAGGTCTTAACTCTTACTCTGGCCTAATGGTTAAGGTCTTAACTCTTACTCTGGTCTAATAGCTAAGGTCTTAACTCTTATTCTGGCCTAATAGCTAAGGTCTTAGACTCGTACTCTGGCCTACTGGTTAAGGTCTTAACTCTTACTCTGGCCTAATAGCTAAGGTCTTAGACTCGTACTGTGGCCTAATGGTTAAGGTCTTAACTCTCACTCTGGCCTAATAACTAAGGTCTTAACTCTTACTCTGGCCTAATGGTTAAGGTCTTAAATCTAACTCTGGCCTACTGGTTAAGGTCTTAACTCTTACTCTGGCCTAATAGCTAAGGTCTTAACTCTTACTCTGGCCTAATAGCTAAGGTCTTAGACTCGTACTCTGGCCTAATGGTTAAGGTCTTAACTCTTACTCTGGCCGAATAGCTAAGGTCTTAGACTCGTACTCTGGCCTTCTGGTTAAGGTCTTAACTCTTACTCTGGCCTTCTGGTTAAGGTCTTAACTCTTACTCTGGCCTAATAGCTAAGGTCTTAGACTCGTACTCTGGCCTAATGGTTATGGTCTTAACTCTTACTCTGGTCTAGTAGCTAAGGTCATAACTCTTACTCTGGCCTAATAGCTAAGGTCTTAGACTCGTACTCTGGCCTACTGGTTAAGGTCTTTACTCTTACTCTGGCCTAATAGCTAAGGTCTTAGACTCGTACTGTGGCCTAATGGTTAAGGTCTTAACTCTCACTCTGGCCTAATAACTAAGGTCTTAACTCTTACTCTGGCCTAATGGTTAAGGTCTTAACTATAACTCTGGCCTACTGGTTAAGGTCTTAACTCTTACTCTGGCCTAATAGCTAAGGTCTTAACTCTTACTCTGGCCTAATAGCTAAGGTCTTAGACTCGTACTCTGGCCTAATGGTTAAGGTCTTAACTCTTACTCTGGCCTAATAGCTAAGGGCTTAACTCTTACTCTGGCCTAATAGCTAAGGTCTTAGACTCGTACTCTGGCCTACTTTTTAAAGTCTTATCTCTTACTCTGGCCTAACAGCTAAGGTCTTAGACTCGTACTCTGGCCTAATGGTTAAGGTCTTAACTCTTACTCTGGCCTAATAACTAAGGGCTTAACTCTTACTCTGGCCTAATAGCTAAGGTCTTAGACTCGTACTATGGCCTACAAGTTAAGGTCTTAGATCTTACTCTGGCCTAATAGCTAAGGTCTTACTTACTCTGGCCTAATAGCTAAGGTCTTAGACTCGTACTATGGCCTACAGGTTAAGGTCTTAACTCTTACTCTGGCCTAATAGCTAAGGTCTTAACTCTTACTCTGGCCTACTGTTTAAGGTCTTAACTCTTACTCTGGCCTAATAGCTAAGGTCTTAGACTCGTACTCTGGCCTAATGGTTAAGGTCTTAACTCTTACTCTGGCCTACTGGTTAAGGTCTTAACTCTTACTCTGGCCTAATAGCTAAGGTCTTAGACTCGTACTCTGGCCTAATGGCTAAGGTCTTAGACTCGTACTCTGGCCTAATGGTTAAGGATTTAACTCTTAATCTGGCCTAATAGCTAAGGTCTTAGACTCATACTCTGGCCTAATGGTTAAGGCCTTATCTCTTACTCTGGCCTACTGGTTAAGGTCTTAACTCTTACTCTGGCCTAATAGCTAAGGTCTTAGACTCGTACTCTGGCCTACTCGTTAAGGTCTTAACTCTTGCTCTGGCCTAATAGCTAAGGTCTTAACTCTTACTCTTATTTATACTCTTATCAGCAAGAGTATAAATAGGATGTCGCATCCACTGGGATGCTTGTGTGGCAATAGTTTCCCTTTCTTCCGTTCCCAAGGCAGAACGAGTGAACAACCTCCTACCCTCCGTTAGACTGGCCGGATGTATTGGAGTAGTCACAGCTGTTACCGGCGTTGTACTGGCGGAGGAGGAGGGCAGAACAGAAGGGGAAGACATTGACCCCGGCAACAGCTGAGGGGTCCCGGCTGCAGCTGCCATCAATAAATTAGGTAGCATGGCCATAACTTCAGACACAGATGTCGGCAACCGGGAGAGGTTCGGCAGAGAGGGAGGGGTAGTAGTGGCCGGGGGAGCCGAAGCCGAGGCCCCCAGGGACATATTTGGGGCCGGGGCCGAGGCCCCTGACACCTCCGGATATATTCTCTGCGGCACATAAGGGGGCGGCGGCCTGGTGTCCAATAAATCCTCTATTTCATCTTCCGCATTCGGGCGGGTCACATAGCTCTTATCAACCTTCAATCTAAATTCGCGATTCATGCAATCCAATCCCTTTTCTACTCTTTCTCGGTCATAGGCCATAGCTTTCTGAGTAACGTTCTGTCCTGCCTTGGCTCTAGCTACTTTCTCTTCCCTTATTCGCCGTTGTTTGGCCTTCTTCTTCCATGCAATTAGAGCATCGAACATGGCCTGCCTACTTCGCCTAGAAAACAGTTGTTCCTGTAGGAACGCAATTTTCTTCTCATCAAACGAACCCGTCTTGGGCCATCGTAACTCCTCATTTCCCTTGGTATACTTATGCCACAGAGTGCAGAACAACAACGGAGAGATCCCATGTTTGACATACATAAAATGGCTAGGACTGCCCTCCGGCGGGGCGGGTTGGCTCTCAGCTAGTCTGGAGTCACTTGTTCGGCAGCAGCAGCCAAAACAATTCAGTTTACTAAAACAGGACATTTTGGTTAGTTTTCAGACATGTATACACAAAACAACAATCAACACGAATCATACACAACATACAATCGGTATCAGAGAACCAAGCCCGTCGACTCTGGTTCACAGTCCAGACACCAAACTGCACGCGGGATTCCGTCCACCCTCCTGGCTCACCACTAAGACCAGCCCCCAACGAGGACTTGCCCCGTCAGGAGTATGCCCTGTGGCTACCCAGTCTAGGTCGCAGGCCCTTCCACGTGCAATCCGTCTATATTCCTCCGGCGCGCTGTTTTTTAATCAACTCACAACCTGTACGTACTTCGAGTCAAACCACGGTAATGCTAACCCGATCCAACAAGACTCCACTCTCCGGTGCGTGCCTTCAAATTAATGCACCGCTGTCCAGCGCGAGCTTCAAACAAATGCAATCCGTGTTCAAAATCAAAAATGCATCATTCTCAACGAATGCTCTTAAATCAATCAAATAGCACACCGTCTTCAACGCGTGCTTTAACCAATAATGCACCGTTTACAACGCGTGCGTCAAATCAAATCAATACTCACCGGGTGCACCCAGATACGAATGTTCATTCTCCGCTGCCAACTTCTCCCGACCAAATCAGTCCATTTTCTGGGTTAAGCCCGTAGGACCCCGGTGAAGGGTGACTAGCAGCAGGGGACGTACCGAAAAGTCGTGCAGGGTGGGAGAAATCCTCAGGCTCCTCTCCCGCCAACCGGTCAGGACGCCCCCAATCCCACCACCCGAGTACGGGGGGGGAAGACCCTTTCACGGGGTCCCTTCGTGGTCGCCAACTGTTGTGTCCAATTTAATTATTCCAAGGGCCACACTTACCACTGGCCCGCAATATCGAGTAGAATAAGGAGCAGTTGGCAACGTGGAAGGTTCAAACGTTTATTAGCCACCACAGAGCTCTATATAGAGGAGCCTCGTCGATCCTCACCCATCAGGTGCGCCGAGGAAGACTGCTGGCTTCTTGACAGTAACATACTTTTATACATTATCAGTACAGCATACAAAACCTTATATGTGGAAAAGTACCAGTTAGTCCTGGCGCTCCTAATGAGCTCATGCCTATTTCTAGTTTCGGTTACACATACAAAGGGTTACTATCTTTACAGAGAAGGTCGAAAGGGTGACTCCCTTCTCGTCCCAGGTCTAGAGGAATTTGCTTGATACTCCCTTTTAGCAGATGTGACCTTGCTTCTCAGCAACTCAGCCTGTCTCCTAATTAAATGCAAGAAAAGGGGAAGCAGAGGGTGTGCGGAAGAGACCACGTGATTCCCAAGCAAAAGAGCCGCAATCCAAGATGGAGGCGGTTCGGTTCTCGGCCCTTTTTGTCGTGCTAAACATAATTGGGGATTTCGAACCGTTTAATACACCATAACTAATCAGACTATCATTAGATATACTGCGCTAATCATATCATAGTGTCTTGAACACCTCACCTAATAGCTACGGTCTTAGACTCGTACTCTGGACTACTGGTTAAGGTCTTAACTCTTACTCTGGCCTACTGGTTAAGGTCTTAACTCTTACTCTGGCCTAATAGATAAGGTCTTAGACTCGTACTCTGGCCTACTGGTTAAGGTGTTAACTCTTACTCTGGCATACTGGTTAAGGTCTTAACTCTTACTCTGGCCTACTGGTTAAGGTCTTAACTCTTACTCTGGCCTAATAGCTAAGGTCTTAACTCCTACTCTGGCCTAATAGCTAAGGTCTTAGACTCATACTCTGGCCTAATGGTTAAGGTGTTAACTCTTACTCTGGCCTACTGGTTAAGATCTCAACTCTTACTCTGGCCTAATAGCTAAGGTCTTAACTCTTACTCTGGCCTAATAGCTAAGGTCTTAGACTCATACTCTGGCCTAATGGTTAAGGTCTTAACTCTTACTCTGGCCTACAGATTAAGGTCTTAACTCTTACTCTGGCCTACTGGTTAAGGTCTTAACTATTACTCTGGCCTAATAGCTAAGGTCTTAGACTCGTACTCTGGCCTAATGGTTAAGGACTTAACTCTTACTCTGGCCTAAGAACTAAGGTCTGAACTCTTACTCTGGCCTAATAGCTAAGGTCTTAACTCGTACTCTGTCCTAATAGCTAAGGTCTTAACTCTTACTCTGGAATAATAGCTAAGGTCTTAGACTCGTACACTGGCCTAATGGTTAAGGTCTTAACTCTTATCCTGGCCTAATATCTAAGGTCTTAAACTCTTACTCTGGCCTAATAGCTAAGGTCTTAGACTCGTACTATGACCTAATGGTTAAGGTCTTAACTCTTACTCTGGCCTAATGGTTAAGGTCTTAACTCTTACTCTGGCCGAAAAGCTAAGGTCTTAGACTCGTACTCTGGCCTAATGGTTAAGGTCTTAACTCTTACTCTGGCCTACTGGTTAAGGTCTTATCTCTTACGCTGGCCTACTGGTTAAGGTCTTAACTCTTACTCTGGCCTAATAGCTAAGGTCTTAGACTCGTACTCTGGCCTAATGGTTAAGATCTTAACTCTTACTCTGGCCTACTGGTTAAGGTCGTAACTCTTACTCTGGCCTAATAGCTAAGGTCTTAACTCTTACTCTGGCCTAATAGCTAAGGTCTTAACTCTTACTCTGGCCTAATAGCTAAGGTCTTAGACTCATACTCTGGCCTAATGGTTAAGGTCTTAACTCTTACTCTGGCCTAATAGCTAAGGTCTTAACTCTTACTCTGGCCTAATAGCTAAGGTCTTAGACTCGTACTCTGGCCTAATGGTTAAGATCTTAACTCTTACTCTGGCCTACTGGTTAAGGTCGTAACTCTTACTCTGGCCTAATAGCTAAGGTCTTAACTCTTACTCTGGCCTAATAGCTAAGGTCTTAACTCTTACTCTGGCCTAATAGCTAAGGTCTTAGACTCGTACTATGGCCTACAGGTTAAGGTCTTAACTCTTACTCTGGCCTACTGGTTAAGGTCTTAACTGTTACTCTGGCCTAATAGCTAGGGTCCTAGACTCATACTCTGGCCTACTGGTTAAGGTCTTAACTCTTACTCTGACCTAATACCTAACGTCTTAACTCTTACTCTGGCCTAATAGCTAAGGTCTTAGACTCGTACTCTGGCCTAATGGTTAAGGTCTTAACTCTTACTCTGGCCTACTGGTTAAGGTCTTAACTCTTACTCTGGCTTCATAGCTAAGGTCTTAGACTCGTACTCTGGCCTAATGGTTAAGGTCTTAACTCTTACTTTGGCCTACTGGTTAAGGTCTTAACTCTTACTCTGGCCTAATAGCTAAGGTCTAAACACTTACTCTGGCCTAATAGCTAAGGTCTTAACTCATACTCTGGCCTAATGGATAAGGTCTTAACTCTTGCTCTTTCCTAATAGCTAAGGTCTTAACTCTTACTCTGGCCTAATAGCTAAGGTCTTAGACTCGTACTCTGGCCTAACGGTTAAGGTCTTAACTCTTACCCTGGCCTAATAGCTAAGGTCTTAGACTCGTACTCTGGCCTAATAGCTAAATTCTTAGACTCGTACTCTGGTCTAATAGCTAAGGTCTTAGACTCGTACTCTAGCCTTCTGGTTAAGGTCCTAACTCTTACTCTGGCCTAATAGCTAAGGTTTTAGACTCGTACTCTGGCCTAATAGTTAAGGTCTTAACTCTTACTCTGGCCTAATAACTAAGGTCTGAACTCTTACTCTGGCCTAATACCTAAGGTCTTAACTCTTACTCTGTCCTAATAGCTAAGGTCTTAACTCTTACTCTGGAATAATAGCTAAGGTCTTAGACTCCTACACTGGCCTAATGGTTCAGGTCTTAACTCTTATCCTGGCCTAATATCTAAGGTCTTAAACTTTTACTCTGGCCTAATAGCTAAGGTCTTAGACTCGTACTCTGACCTAATGGTTAAGGTCTTAACTCTTACTCTGGCCTAATGGTTAAGGTCTTAACTCTTACTCTGGCCGAAAAGCTAAGGTCTTAGACTCGTACTCTGGCCTACTGGTTAAGGTCTTTACTCTTACTCTGGCCTACTGATTAAGGTCTTAACTCTTACTCTGGCCTAATAGCTAAGGTCTTAGACCCGTACTCTGGCCTAATGGTTATGGTCTTAACTCTTACTCTGGCCTACTTGTTAAGGTCTTAACTCTTACTCTGGCCTAATAGCTAAGGTCTTAACTCTTACTCTGGCCTAATAGCCAAGGTCTTAGACTCGTACTCTGGCCTAATGGTTAAGGTCTTAACTCTTACTCTGGCCTACTGGTTAAGGTCTTATCTCTTACGCTGGCCTACTGGTTAAGGTCTTAACTCTTACTCTGGCCTAATAGCTAAGGTCTTAGACTCGGACTCTGGCCTAATGGTTAAGGTCTTAACTCTTACTCTGGCCTAATAGCTAAGGTCTTAACTCTTACTCTGGCCTAATAGCTAAGGTCTTAGACTCGTACTCTGGCCTAATAGCTAAGGTCTTAGACTCGTACTATGGCCTACAGGTTAAGGTCTTAACTCTTACTCTGGCCTACTGGTTAAGGTCTTAACTGTTACTCTGGCCTAATAGCTAGGGTCCTAGACTCGTACTCTGGCTTACTGGTTAAGGTCTTAACTCTTACTCTGACCTAATACCTAACGTCTTAACTCTTACTCTGGCCTAATAGATAAGGTCTTAGACTCGTACTCTGGCCTAATGGTTAAAGTGTTAACTCTTACTCTGGCCTACTGGTTAAGGTCTTAACTCTTACTCTGGCTTAATAGCTAAGGTCTTAGACTCGTACTCTGGCCTAATGGTTAAGGTCTTAACTCTTACTCTGGCCTACTGGTTAAGGTCTTAACTCTTACTTTGGCCTACTGGTTAAGATCTTAACTCTTACTCTGGCCTAATAGCTAAGGTCTTAACTCTTACTCTGGCATAATAGCTAAGGTCTTAACTCATACTCTGGCCTAATGGATAAGGTCTTAACTCTTGCTCTGGCCTAATAGCTAAGGTCTTAACTCTTACTCTGGCCTAATAGCTAAGGTCTTAGACTCGTACTCTGGCCTAACGGTTAAGGTCTTAACTCTTACCCTGGCCTAATAGCTAAGGTCTTAGACTCGTACTCTGGCCTAATAGCTAAGGTCTTAGACTAGTACTCTGGTCTAATAGCTAAGGTCTTAGACTCGTACTCTAGCCTTCTGGTTAAGGTCCTAACTCTTACTCTGGCCTAATAGCTAAGGTTTTAGACTCGTACTCTGGCCTAATGGTTAAGGTCTTAACTCTTACTCTGGCCTAATAGCTAAGGTCTTAGACTCGTACTCTGGCCTAATGGTTAAGGTCTCAACTCTTACTCTGGCCTACTGGTTAAGGTCTTAACTCTTACTTTGGCCTAATAGCTACGGTCTTAACTCTTACTCTGGCCTATTAGCTAAGGTCTTAGACTCGTACTGTGGCCTACTGGTAAAGGTCTTAACTCTTACTCTGGCCTAATGGTTAAGGTCTTAAATCTTACTCTGGCCTAATAGCTAAGGTCTTAACTCTTACTCTGGCCTAATGGTTAAGGTCTTAACTCATACTCTGGCCTAATGGCTAAGGTCTTAACTCTTACTCTGGCCTAATAGCTAAGGTCTTAGACTCGTACTCTGGCCTACTGGTTAAGGTCTTAACTCTTATTCTGGCCTAATAGCTAAGGTCTTAGACTCATACTCTGGCCTAATGGTTAAGGTCTTAACTCTTACTCTGGCCTAATAGCTAAGGTCTTAGACTCGTACTATGGCCTACAGGTTAAGGTCTTAACTCTTACTCTGGCCTACTGGT
Organism: Triturus cristatus; assembly: GCF_964204655.1. Lineage (NCBI taxonomy): Eukaryota > Metazoa > Chordata > Amphibia > Caudata > Salamandridae > Triturus > Triturus cristatus. Next base: position 182,303 of record NW_028187982.1, on the reverse strand, counting down.
TAAGGTCATAACTCTTACTATGGCCTACTGGTTAAGGTCTTAACTCTTACTCTGGCCTAATAGCTAAGGTCTTAGACTCGTACTCTGGCCTAATGGTTAAGGTCTTAACTCTTACTCTGGCCGAATAGCTAAGGTCTTAGACTCGTACTCTGGCCTAATGGTTATGGTCTTAACTCTTACTCTGGCCTACTGGTTAAGGTCTTAACTCTTACCCTGGCCTAATAGCTAAGGTCTTAGACTCGTACTCTGACCTAATGGTTATGGTCTTAACTCTTACTCTGGACGAATAGCTAAGGTCTTAGACTCGTACTCTGGCCTACTTGTTAAGGTCTTAACTCTTACTCTGGCCTACTGGTTAACGTCTTAACTCTTACTCTGGCCTAATAGCTAAGCTCTTAACTCTTACTCTAGCCTAATAGCTAAGGTCTTAACTCTTACTCTGGCCTAATAGCTAAGGTCTTAGAGTCGTACTCTGGCCTAATGGTTAAGGTCTTAACTCTTACTCTGGCCTACTGATTAAGGTCTTAACTCCTACGCTGGCCTACTGGTTAAGGTCTTAACTCTTACTCTGGCCTAATAGCTAAGGTCTTAGACTCGTACTCTGGCCTAATGGTTAATGTCTTAACTCTTACTCTGGCCTACTGGTTAATGTCTTAACTCTTACTCTGGCCTAATAGCTAAGGTCTTAACTCTTACTCTGGCCTAATAGCTAAGGTCTTAGACTTGTACTCTGGCCTACTGGTTAAGGTCTTAACGCTTACTCTGGCCTAATAGCTAAGGTATTAACTCTTACTCTGGCCTAATAGCTAAGGTCTTAGACTTGTGCCATGGCCTACAGGTTAAGGTCTTAACTCTTACTCTGGCCTAATGGTTAAGGTCTTAACTCTTCCTCTGGCCTAATAGCTAAGTTCTTAGACTCGTACTCTGGCCTAATGGTTAAGGACTTAACTCTTACTCTGGCCTAATAGCTAAGGTCTAAGACTCGTACTATGGCCTACAGGTTAAGGTCTTAACTCTTACTCTGGCCTAATAACTAAGGTCTGAACTCTTACTCTGGCCTAATAGCTAAGGTCTTAACTCTTACTCTGTCCTAATAGCTAAGGTCTTAACTCTTACTCTGGAATAATAGCTAAGGTCTTAGACTCGTACACTGGCCTAATGGTTAAGGTCTTAACTCTTATCCTGGCCTAATATCTAAGGTCTTAAACGCTTACTCTGGCCTAATAGCTAAGGTCTTAGACTCGTATTCTGACCTAATGGTTAAGGTCTTAACTCTTACTCTGACCTAATGGTTAAGGTCTTAACTCTTACTCTGGCCGAAAAGCTAAGGTCTTAGACTCTTACTCTGGCCTACTGGTTAAGGTCTTAACTCTTACTCTGGCCTAATAGCTAAGGTCTTAGACCCGTACTCTGGCCTAATAGCTAAGGTCTTAGACTCGTACTCTGGCCTAATGGTTAAGGTCTTAACTCTTACTCTGGCCTACTGGTTAAGGTCTTATCTCTTACGCCGGCCTACTGGTTAAGATCTTAACTCTTACTCTGGCCTAATAGCTAAGGTCTTAGACTCGTACTCTGGCCTAATGGTTAAGGTCTTAACTCTTACTCTGGCTTACTGGTTAAGGTCGTAACTCTTACTCTGGCCTAATAGCTAAGGTCTTAACTCTTACTCTGGCCTAATAGCTAAGGTCTTAACTCTTACTCTGGCCTAATAGCTAAGGTCTTAGACTCGTACTCTGGCCTAATGGTTAAGGTCTTAACTCTTACTCTGGCCTAATAGCTAAGGTCTTAACTCTTACTCTGGCCTAATAGCTAAGGTCTTAGACTCGTACTCTGGTCTAATAGCTAAGGTCTTAGACTCGTACTCTAGCCTTCTGGTTAAGGTCCTAACTCTTACTCTAGCCTAATAGCTAAGGTTTTAGACTCGTACTCTGGCCTAATGGTTAAGGTCTTAACTCTTACTCTGGCCTAATAGCTAAGGTCTTAGACTCGTACTCTGGCCTAATGGTTAAGGTCTTAACTCTTACTCTGGCTTACTGGTTAAGGTCGTAACTCTTACTCTGGCCTAATAGCTAAGGTCTTAACTCTTACTCTGGCCTAATAGCTAAGGTCTTAACTCTTACTCTGGCCTAATAGCTAAGGTCTTAGACTCGTACTCTGGCCTAATGGTTAAGGTCTTAACTCTTACTCTGGCCTAATAGCTAAGGTCTTAACTCTTACTCTGGCCTAATAGCTAAGGTCTTAGACTCGTACTCTGGTCTAATAGCTAAGGTCTTAGACTCGTACTCTAGCCTTCTGGTTAAGGTCCTAACTCTTACTCTAGCCTAATAGCTAAGGTTTTAGACTCGTACTCTGGCCTAATGGTTAAGGTCTTAACTCTTACTCTGGCCTAATAGCTAAGGTCTTAGACTCGTACTGTGGCCTACTGGTGAAGGTCTTAACTCTTACTCTGGCCTAATGGTTAAGGTCTTAAATCTTACTCTGGCCTAATAGCTAAGGTCTTAACTCTTACTCTGGCCTAATGGTTAAGGTCTTAACTCATACTCTGGCCTAATGGCTAAGGTCTTAACTCTTACTCTGGCCTAATAGCTAAGGTCTTAACTCTTACTCTGGCCTACTGGTTAAGGTCTTAACTGTTACTCTGGCCTAATAGCTAGGGTCCTAGGCTCGTACTCTGGCCTACTGGTTAAGGTCCTAACACTTACTCTGACCTAATACCTAACATCTTAACTCTTACTCTGGCCTAATAGCTAAGGTCTTAGACTCGTACTCTGGCCTAATGGTTAAGGTCTTAACTCTTACTCTGGCCTACTGGTTAAGGTCTTAACTCTTACTCTGGCTTAATAGCTAAGGTCTTAGACTCGTACTCTGGCCTAATGGTTAAGGTCTTAACTCTTACTCTGGCCTACTGGTTAAGGTCTTAACTCTTACTTTGGCCTACTGGTTAAGGTCTTAACTCTTACTCTGGCCTAATAGCTAAGGTCTTAACTCTTACTCTGGCCTAATAGCTAAGGTCTTAACTCGTACTCTGGCCTAATGGATAAGGTCTTAACTCTTGCTCTGGCCTAATAGCTAAGGTCTTAACTCTTAATCTGGCCTAATAGCTAAGGTCTTAGACTCGTACTCTGGCCTAACGGTTAAGGTCTTAACTCTTACTCTGGCCTAATAGCTAAGGTCTTAGACTCGTACTCTGGTCTAATAGCTAAGGTCTTAGACTCGTACTCTAGCCTTCTGGTTAAGGTCCTAACTCTTACTCTGGCCTAATAGCTAAGGTTTTAGACTCGTACTCTGGCCTAATGGTTAAGGTCTTAACTCTTACTCTGGCCTAATAGCTAAGGTCTTAGACTCGTACTCTGGCCTAATGGTTAAGGTCTCAACTCTTACTCTGGCCTACTGGTTAAGGTCTTAACTCTTACTTTGGCCTAATAGCTAAGGTCTTAACTCTTACTCTGGCCTAATAGCTAAGGTCTTAGACTCGTACTGTGGCCTACTAGTGAAGGTCTTAACTCTTACTCTGGCCTAATGGTTAAGGTCTTAAATCTTACTCTGGCCTAATAGCTAAGGTCTTAACTCTTACTCTGGCCTAATGGTTAAGGTCTTAACTCATACTCTGGCCTAATGGCTAAGGTCTTAACTCTTACTCTGGCCTAATAGCTAAGGTCTTAGACTCGTACTCTGGCCTACTGGTTAAGGTGTTAACTCTTACTCTGGCCTACTGGTTAAGATCTCAACTCTTACTCTGGCCTAATAGCTAAGGTCTTAACTCTTCCTCTGGCCTAATAGCTAAGGTCTTAGACTCATACTCTGGCCTAATGGTTAAGGTCTTAACTCTTATTCTGGCCTAATAGCTAAGGTCTTAGACTCATACTCTGGCCTAATGGTTAAGGTCTTAACTCTCACTCTGGCCTAATAGGTAAGGTCTTAGACTCGTACTATGGCCTACAGGTTAAGGTCTTAACTCTTACTCTGGCCTACTGGTTAAGGTCTTAACTCTTACTATGGCCTACTGGTTAAGGTCTTAACTCTTACTCTGGCCTAATAGCTAAGGTCTTAGACTCGTACTCTGGCCTAATGGTTAAGGTCTTAACTCTTACTCTGGCCGAATAGCTAAGGTCTTAGACTCGTACTCTGGCCTAATGGTTATGGTCTTAACTCTTACTCTGGCCTACTGGTTAAGGTCTTAACTCTTACTCTGGCCTAATAGCTAAGGTCTTAGACTCGTACTCTGGCCTAATGGTTATGGTCTTAACTCTTACTCTGGCCGAATAGCTAAGGTCTTAGACTCGTACTCTGGCCTACTGGTTAAGGTCTTAACTCTTACTCTGGCCTACTGGTTAACGTCTTAACTCTTACTCTAGCCTAATAGCTAAGGTCTTAACTCTTACTCTGGCCTAATAGCTAAGGTCTTAACTCTTACTCTGGCCTAATAGCTAAGGTCTTAGAGTCGTACTCTGGCCTAATGGTTAAGGTCTTAACTCTGACTCTGGCCTACTGACTAAGGTCTTAACTCCTACGCTGGCCTACTGGTTAAGGTCTTAACTCTTACTCTGGCCTAATAGCTAAGGTCTTAGACTCGTACTCTGGCCTAATGGTTAATGTCTTAACTCTTACTCTGGCCTACTGGTTAATGTCTTAACTCTTACTCTGGCCTAATAGCTAAGGTCTTAACTCTTACTCTGGCCTAATAGCTAAGGTCTTAGACTTGTACTCTGGCCTACTGGTTAAGGTCTTAACGCTTACTCTGGCCTAATAGCTAAGGTATTAACTCTTACTCTGGCCTAATAGCTAAGGTCTTAGACTTGTGCTATGGCCTACAGGTTAAGGTCTTAACTCTTACTCTGGCCTAATGGATAAGGTCTTAACTCTTACTCTGGCCTAATAGCTAAGTTCTTAGACTCGTACTCTGGCCTAATGGTTAAGGTCTTAACTCTTACTCTGGCCTAATAGATAAGGTCTAAGACTCGTACTATGGCCTACAGGTTAAGGTCTTAACTCTTACTCTGGCCTAATAGCTAAGGTCTTAACTCTGACTCTGTCCTAATAGCTAAGGTCTTAACTCTTACTCTGGAATTTTAGCTAAGGTCTTAGACTCGTACACTGGCCTAATGGTTAAGGTCTTAACTCTTATCCTGGCCTAATATCTAAGGTCTTAAACGCTTACTCTGGCCTAATAGCTAAAGTCTTAGACTCGTATTCTGACCTAATGGTTAAGGTCTTAACTCTTACTCTGGCCTAATGGTTAAGGTCTTAACTCTTACTCTGGCCGAAAAGCTAAGGTCTTAGACTCGTACTCTGGCCTACTGGTTAAGGTCTTAACTCTTACTCTGGCCTACTGATTAAGGTCTTAACTCTTACTCTGGCCTAATAGCTAAGGTCTTAGACCCGTACTCTGGCCTAATGGTTATGGTCTTAACTCTTACTCTGGCCTACTTGTTACGGTCTTAATTCTTACTCTGGCCTAATAGCTAAGGTCTTAACTCTTACTCTGGCCTAATAGCTAAGGTCTTAGACTCGTACTCTGGCCTAATGGTTAAGGTCTTAACTCTTACTCTGGCCTACTGGTTAAGGTCTTATCTCTTACGCTGGCCTACTGGTTAAGGTCTTAACTCTTACTCTGGCCTAATAGCTAAGGTCTTAGACTCGTACTCTGGCCTAATGGTTAAGGTCTTAACTCTTACTCTGGCTTTCTGGTTAAGGTCGTAACTCTTACTCTGGCCTAATAGCTAAGGTCTTAACTCTTACTCTGGCCTAATAGCTAAGGTCTTAACTCTTACTCTGGCCTAATAGCTAAGGTCTTAGACTCATACTCTGGCCTAATGGTTAAGGTCTTAACTCTTACTCTGGCCTAATAGCTAAGGTCTTAACTCTTACTCTGGCCTAATAGCTAAGGTCTTAGACTCGTACTATGGCCTACAGGTTAAGGTCTTAACTCTTACTCTGGCCTACTGGTTAAGGTCTTAACTGTTACTCTGGCCTAATAGCTAGGGTCCTAGACTCGTACTCTGGCCTACTGGTTAAGGTCTTAACTCTTACTCTGGCCTAATAGCTAAGGTCTTAACTCTTACTCTGGCCTAATAGCTAAGGTCTTAACTCGTACTCTGGCCTAATGGATAAGGTCTTAACTCTTGCTCTGGCCTAATAGCTAAGGTCTTAACTCTTAATCTGGCCTAATAGCTAAGGTCTTAGACTCGTACTCTGGCCTAACGGTTAAGGTCTTAACTCTTACTCTGGCCTAATAGCTAAGGTCTTAGACTCGTACTCTGGCCTAATAGCTAAGGTCTTAGACTTGTACTCTGGTCTAATAGCTAAGGTCTTAGACTCGTACTCAAGCCTTCTGGTTAAGGTCCTAACTCTTACTCTGGCCTAATAGCTAAGGTTTTAGACTCGTACTCTGGCCTAATGGTTAAGGTCTTAACTCTTACTCTGGCCTAATAGCTAAGGTCTTAGACTCGTACTCTGGCCTAACGGTCAAGGTCTCAACTCTTACTCTGGCCTACTGGTTAAGGTCTTAACTCTTACTTTGGCCTAATAGCTAAGGTCTTAACTCTTACTCTGGCCTAATAGCTAAGGTCTTAGACTCGTACTGTGGCCTACTGGTGAAGGTCTTAACTCTTACTCTGGCCTAATGGTTAAGGTCTTAAATCTTACTCTGGCCTAATAGCTAAGGTCTTAACTCTTACTCTGGCCTAATGGTTAAGGTCTTAACTCATACTCTGGCCTAATGGCTAAGGTCTTAACTCTTACTCTGGCCTAATAGCTAAGGTCTTAGACTCGTACTCTGGCCTACTGGTTAAGGTCTTAACTCTTACTCTGGCCTAATAGCTAAGGTCTTAACTCCTACTCTGGCCTAATAGCTAAGGTCTTAGACTCATACTCTGGCTTAATGGTTAAGGTGTTAACTCTTACTCTGGCCTACTGGTTAAGATCTCAACTCTTACTCTGGCCTAATAGCTAAGGTCCTAACTCTTACTCTGGCCTAATCGCTAAGGTCTTAGACTCATACTCTGGCCTAATGGTTAAGGTCCTAACTCTTACTCTGGCCTACAGATTAAGGTCTTAACTCTTACTCTGGCCTACTGGTTAAGGTCTTAACTGTTACTCTGGCCTAATAGCTAGGGTCCTAGGCTCGTACTCTGGCCTACTGGTTAAGGTCCTAACACTTACTCTGACCTAATACCTAACATCTTAACTCTTACTCTGGCCTAATAGCTAAGGTCTTAGACTCGTACTCTGGCCTAATGGTTAAGGTCTTAACTCTTACTCTGGCCTACTGGTTAAGGTCTTAACTCTTACTCTGGCTTAATAGCTAAGGTCTTAGACTTGTACTCTGGCCTAATGGTTAAGGTCTTAACTCTTACTCTGGCCTACTGGTTAAGGTCTTAACTCTTACTTTGGCCTACTGGTTAAGGTCTTAACTCTTACTCTGGCCTAATAGCTAAGGTCTTAACTCTTACTCTGGCCTAATAGCTAAGGTCTTAACTCGTACTCTGGCCTAATGGATAAGGTCTTAACTCTTGCTCTGGCCTAATAGCTAAGGTCTTAACTCTTAATCTGGCCTAATAGCTAAGGTCTTAGACTCGTACTCTGGCCTAACGGTTAAGGTCTTAACTCTTACTCTGGCCTAATAGCTAAGGTCTTAGACTCGTACTCTGGCCTAATAGCTAAGGTCTTAGACTCGTACTCTGGTCTAATAGCTAAGGTCTTAGACTCGTACTCTAGCCTTCTGGTTAAGGTCCTAACTCTTACTCTGGCCTAATAGCTAAGGTTTTAGACTCGTACTCTGGCCTAATGGTTAAGGTCTTAACTCTTACTCTGGCCTAATAGCTAAGGTCTTAGACTCGTACTCTGGCCTAATGGTTAAGGTCTCAACTCTTACTCTGGCCTACTGGTTAAGGTCTTAACTCTTACTTTGGCCTAATAGCTAAGGTCTTAACTCTTACTCTGGCCTAATAGCTAAGGTCTTAGACTCGTACTGTGGCCTACTAGTGAAGGTCTTAACTCTTACTCTGGCCTAATGGTTAAGGTCTTAAATCTTACTCTGGCCTAATAGCTAAGGTCTTAACTCTTACTCTGGCCTAATGGTTAAGGTCTTAACTCATACTCTGGCCTAATGGCTAAGGTCTTAACTCTTACTCTGGCCTAATAGCTAAGGTCTTAGACTCGTACTCTGGCCTACTGGTTAAGGTCTTAACTCTTACTCTGGCCTAATAGCTAAGTTCTTAACTCCTACTCTGGCCTAATAGCTAAGGTCTTAGACTCATACTCTGGCCTAATGGTTAAGGTGTTAACTCTTACTCTGGCCTACTGGTTAAGATCTCAACTCTTACTCTGGCCTAATAGCTAAGGTCTTAACTCTTACTCTGGCCTAATAGCTTAGGTCTTAGACTCATACTCTGGCCTAATGGTTAAGGTCTTAACTCTTATTCTGGCCTAATAGCTAAGGTCTTAGACTCATACTCTGGCCTAATGGTTAAGGTCTTAACTCTCACTCTGGCCTAATAGGTAAGGTCTTAGACTCGTACTATGGCCTACAGGTTAAGGTCTTAACTCTTACTCTGGCCTACTGGTTAAGGTCTTAACTCTTACTATGGCCTACTGGTTAAGGTCTTAACTCTTACTCTGGCCTAATAGCTAAGGTCTTAGACTCGTACTCTGGCCTAATGGTTAAGGTCTTAACTCTTACTCTGGCCGAATAGCTAAGGTCTTAGACTCGTACTCTGGCCTAATGGTTATGGTCTTAACTCTTACTCTGGCCTACTGGTTAAGGTCTTAACTCTTACTCTGGCCTAATAGCTAAGGTCTTAGACTCGTACTCTGGCCTAATGGTTATGGTCTTAACTCTTACTCTGGCCGAATAGCTAAGGTCTTAGACTCGTACTCTGGCCTACTGGTTAAGGTCTTAACTCTTACTCTGGCCTACTGGTTAACGTCTTAACTCTTACTCTAGCCTAATAGCTAAGGTCTTAACTCTTACTCTGGCCTAATAGCTAAGGTCTTAACTCTTACTCTGGCCTAATAGCTAAGGTCTTAGAGTCGTACTCTGGCCTAATGGTTAAGGTCTTAACTCTGACTCTGGCCTACTGACTAAGGTCTTAACTCCTACGCTGGCCTACTGGTTAAGGTCATAACTCTTACTCTGGCCTAATAGCTAAGGTCTTAGACTCGTACTCTGGCCTAATGGTTAATTTCTTAACTCTTACTCTGGCCTACTGGTTAATGTCTTAACTCTTACTCTGGCCTAATAGCTAAGGTCTTAACTCTTACTCTGGCCTAATAGCTAAGGTCTTAGACTTGTACTCTGGCCTACTGGTTAAGGTCTTAACGCTTACTCTGGCCTAATAGCTAAGGTATTAACTCTTACTCTGGCCTAATAGCTAAGGTCTTAGACTTGTGCTATGGCCTACAGGTTAAGGTCTTAACTCCTACTCTGGCCTAATGGATAAGGTCTTAACTCTTACTCTGGCCTAATAGCTAAGTTCTTAGACTCGTACTCTGGCCTAATGGTTAAGGTCTTAACTCTTACTCTGGCCTAATAGATAAGGTCTAAGACTCGTACTATGGCCTACAGGTTAAGGTCTTAACTCTTACTCTGGCCTAATAGCTAAGGTTTTAACTCTGACTCTGTCCTAATAGCTAAGGTCTTAACTCTTACTCTGGAATTTTAGCTAAGGTCTTAGACTCGTACACTGGCCTAATGGTTAAGGTCTGAACTCTTATCCTGGCCTAATATCTAAGGTCTTAAACGCTTACTCTGGCCTAATAGCTAAAGTCTTAGACTCGTATTCTGACCTAATGGTTAAGGTCTTAACTCTTAAACTGGCCTAATGGTTAAGGTCTTAACTCTTACTCTGGCCGAAAAGCTAAGGTCTTAGACTCGTACTCTGGCCTACTGGTTAAGGTCTTAACTCTTACTCTGGCCTACTGATTAAGGTCTTAACTCTTACTCTGGCCTAATAGCTAAGGTCTTAGACCCGTACTCTGGCCTAATGGTTATGGTCTTAACTCTTACTCTGGCCTACTTGTTACGGTCTTAACTCTTACTCTGGCCTAATAGCTAAGGTCTTAACTCTTACTCTGGCCTAATAGCTAAGGTCTTAGACTCGTACTCTGGCCTAATGGTTAAGGTCTTAACTCTTACTCTGGCCTACTGGTTAAGGTCTTATCTCTTACGCTGGCCTACTGGTTAAGGTCTTAACTCTTACTGTGGCCTAATAGCTAAGGTCTTAGACTCGTACTCTGGCCTAATGGTTAAGGTCTTAACTCTTACTCTGGCTTACTGGTTAAGGTCGTAACTCTTACTCTGGCCTAATAGCTAAGGTCTTAACTCTTACTCTGGCCTAATAGCTAAGGTCTTAGACTCATACTCTGGCCTAATGGTTAAGGTCTTAACTCTTACTCTGGCCTAATAGCTAAGGTCTTAACTCTTACTCTGGCCTAATAGCTAAGGTCTTAGACTCGTACTATGGCCTACAGGTTAAGGTCTTAACTCTTACTCTGGCCTACTGGTTAAGGTCTTAACTGTTACTCTGGCCTAATAGCTAGGGTCCTAGACTCGTACTCTGGCCTACTGGTTAAGGTCTTAACTCTTACTCTGGCCTAATAGCTAAGGTCTTAACTCTTACTCTGGCCTAATAGCTAAGGTCTTAACTCGTACTCTGGCCTAATGGATAAGGTCTTAACTCTCACTCTGGCCTAATAGGTAAGGTCTTAGACTCGTACTATGGCCTACAGGTTAAGGTCTTAACTCTTACTCTGGCCTACTGGTTAAGGTCTTAACTCTTACTATGGCCTACTGGTTAAGGTCTTAACTCTTACTCTGGCCTAATAGCTAAGGTCTTAGACTCGTACTCTGGCCTAATGGTTAAGGTCTTAACTCTTACTCTGGCCGAATAGCTAAGGTCTTAGACTCGTACTCTGGCCTAATGGTTATGGTCTTAACTCTTACTCTGGCCTACTGGTTAAGGTCTTAACTCTTACTCTGGCCTAATAGCTAAGGTCTTAACTCTTACTCTGGCCTAATAGCTAAGGTCTTAACTCTTACTCTGGCCTACTGGTTAAGGTCTTAACTCTTACTCTGGCCTAATAGCTAAGGTCTTAGACTCGTACTCTGGCCTAATGGTTAAGGACTTAACTCTTACTCCGGCCTAATAACTAAGGTCTGAACTCTTACTCTGGCCTAATAGCTAAGGTCTTAACTCTTACTCTGTCCTAATAGCTAAGGTCTTAACTCTTACTCTGGAATAATAGCTAAGGTCTTAGACTCGTACACTGGCCTAATGGTTAAGGTCTTAACTCTTATCCTGGCCTAATATCTAAGGTCTTAAACTCTTACTCTGGCCTAATAGCTAAGGTCTTAGACTCGTACTCTGACCTAATGGTTAAGGTCTTAACTCTTACTCTGGCCTAATGGTTAAGGTCTTAACTCTTACTCTGGCCGAAAAGCTAAGGTCTTAGACTCGTACTCTGGCCTACTGGTTAAGGTCTTTACTCTTACTCTGGCCTACTGATTAAGGTCTTAACTCTTACTCTGGCCTAATAGCTAAGGTCTTAGACCCGTACTCTGGCCTAATGGTTATGGTCTTAACTCTTACTCTGGCCTACTTGTTAAGGTCTTAACTCTTACTCTGGCCTAATAGCTAAGGTCTTAACTCTTACTCTGGCCTAATAGCTAAGGTCTTAGACTCGTACTCTGGCCTAATGGTTAAGGTCTTAACTCTTACTCTGGCCTACTGGTTAAGGTCTTATCTCTTATGCTGGCCTACTGGTTAAGGTATTAACTCTTACTCTGGCCTAATAGCTAAGGTCTTAGACTTGTACTCTGGCCTAATGGTTAAGATCTTAACTCTTACTCTGGCCTACTGGTTAAGGTCGTAACTCTTACTCTGGCCTAATAGCTAAGGTCTTAACTCTTACTCTGGCCTAATAGCTAAGGTCTTAACTCTTACTCTGGCCTAATAGCTAAGGTCTTAGACTCGTACTCTGGCCTAATGGTTAAGGTCTTAACTCTTACTCTGGCCTAATAGCTAAGGTCTTAACTCTTACTCTGGCCTAATAGCTAAGGTCTTAGACTCGTACTATGGCCTACAGGTTAAGGTCTTAACTCCTACTCTGGCCTACTGGTTAAGGTCTTAACTGTTACTCTGGCCTAATAGCTAAGGTCTTAGACTCGTACTCTAGCCTTCTGGTTAAGGTCCTAACTCGTACTCTGGCCTAATAGCTAAGGTCTTAGACTCGTACTCTGGTCTAATAGCTAAGGTCTTAGACTGGTACTCTAGCCTTCTGGTTAAGGTCCTAACTCTTACTCTGGCCTAATAGCTAAGGTTTTAGACTCGTACTCTGGCCTAATGGTTAAGGTCTTAACTCTTACTCTGGCCTACAGGTTAAGGTCTTAACTCTTACTCTGACCTAATACCTAACCTCTTAACTCTTACTCTGGCCTAATAGCTAAGGTCTTAGACTCGTACTCTGGCCTAATGGTTAAGGTCTTAACTCTTACTCTGGCCTACTGGTTAAGGTCTTAACTCTTACTCTGGCTTAATAGCTAAGGTCTTAGACTCGTACTCTGGCCTAATGGTTAAGGTCTTAACTCTTACTCTGGCCTACTGGTTAAGGTCTTAACTCTTACTTTGGCCTACTGGTTAAGGTCTTAACTCTTACTCTGGCCTAATAGCTAAGGTCTTAACTCATACTCTGGCCTAATGGATAAGGTCTTAACTCTTGCTCTGGCCTAATAGCTAAGGTCTTAACTCTTACTCTGGCCTAATAGCTAAGGTCTTAGACTCGTACTCTGGCCTAACGGTTAAGGTCTTAACTCTTACCCTGGCCTAATAGCTAAGGTCTTAGACTCGTACTCTGGTCTAATAGCTAAGGTCTTAGACTCGTACTCTAGCCTTCTGGTTAAGGTCCTAACTCGTACTCTGGCCTAATAGCTAAGGTCTTAGACTCGTACTCTGGTCTAATAGCTAAGGTCTTAGACTGGTACTCTAGCCGTCTGGTTAAGGTCCTAACTCTTACTCTGGCCTAATAGCTAAGGTTTTAGACTCGTACTCTGGCCTAATGGTAAAGGTCTTAACTCTTACTCTGGCCTACAGGTTAAGGTCTTAACTCTTACTCTGGCCTACTGGTTAAGGTCTTAACTCTTACTCTGGCCTAATAGCTAAGGTCTTAGACTCGTACTCTGGCCTAATAGTTAAGGTCTTAACTCTTACTCTGGCCTAATAACTAAGGTCTGAACTCTTACTCTGGCCTAATAACTAAGGTCTTAACTCTTACTCTGTCCTAATAGCTAAGGTCTTAACTCTTACTCTGGAATAATAGCTAAGGTCTTAGACTCCTACACTGGCCTAATGGTTTAGGTCTTAACTCTTATCCTGGCCTAATATCTAAGGTCTTAAACTCTTACTCTGGCTTAATAGCTAAGGTCTTAGACTCGTACTCTGACCTAATGGTTAAGGTCTTAACTCTTACTCTGGCCTAATGGTTAAGGTCTTAACTCTTACTCTGGCCGAAAAGCTAAGGTCTTAGACTCGTACTCTGGCCTACTGGTTAAGGTCTTTACTCTTACTCTGGCCTACTGATTAAGGTCTTAACTCTTACTCTGGCCTAATAGCTAAGGTCTTAGACCCGTACTCTGGCATAATGGTTATGGTCTTAACTCTTACTCTGGCCTACTTGTTAAGGTCTTAACTCTTACTCTGGCCTAATAGCTAAGGTCTTAACTCTTACTCTGGCCTAATAGCTAAGGTCTTAGACTCGTACTCTGGCCTAATGGTTAAGGTCTTAACTCTTACTCTGGCCTACTGGTTAAGGTCTTATCTCTTACGCTGGCCTACTGGTTAAGGTCTTAACTCTTACTCTGGCCTAATAGCTAAGGTCTTAGACTCGTACTCTGGCCTAATGGTTAAGGTCTTAACTCTTACGCTGGCCTACTGGTTAAGGTCGTAACTCTTACTCTGGCCTAATAGCTAAGGTCTTAACTCTTACTCTGGCCTAATAGCTAAGGTCTTAACTCTTACTCTGGCCTAATAGCTAAGGTCTTAGACTCGTACTCTGGCCTAATAGCTAAGGTCTTAGACTCGTACTATGGCCTACAGGTTAAGGTCTTAACTCTAACTCTGGCCTACTGGTTAAGGTCTTAACTGTTACTCTGGCCTAATAGCTAGGGTCCTAGACTCGTACTCTGGCCTACTGGTTAAGGTCTTAACTCTTACTCTGACCTAATACCTAACGTCTTAACTCTTACTCTGGCCTAATAGCTAAGGTCTTAGACTCGTACTCTGGCCTAATGGTTAAAGTGTTAACTCTTACTCTCGCCTACTGGTTAAGGTCTTAACTGTTACTCTGGCTTAATAGCTAAGGTCTTAGAATCGTACTCTGGCCTAATGGTTAAGGTCTTAACTCTTACTCTGGCCTAATAGCTAAGGTCTTAACTCTTACTCTGGCCTAATAGCTAAGGTCTTAGACTCGTACTATGGCCTACAGGTTAAGGTCTTAACTCCTACTCTGGCCTACTGGTTAAGGTCTTAACTGTTACTCTGGCCTAATAGCTAAGGTCTTAGACTCGTACTCTAGCCTTCTGGTTAAGGTCCTAACTCGTACTCTGGCCTAATAGCTAAGGTCTTAGACTCGTACTCTGGTCTAATAGCTAAGGTCTTAGACTGGTACTCTAGCCTTCTGGTTAAGGTCCTAACTCTTACTCTGGCCTAATAGCTAAGGTTTTAGACTCGTACTCTGGCCTAATGGTTAAGGTCTTAACTCTTACTCTGGCCTACAGGTTAAGGTCTTAACTCTTACTCTGACCTAATACCTAACCTCTTAACTCTTACTCTGGCCTAATAGCTAAGGTCTTAGACTCGTACTCTGGCCTAATGGTTAAGGTCTTAACTCTTACTCTGGCCTACTGGTTAAGGTCTTAACTCTTACTCTGGCTTAATAGCTAAGGTCTTAGACTCGTACTCTGGCCTAATGGTTAAGGTCTTAACTCTTACTCTGGCCTACTGGTTAAGGTCTTAACTCTTACTTTGGCCTACTGGTTAAGGTCTTAACTCTTACTCTGGCCTAATAGCTAAGGTCTTAACTCATACTCTGGCCTAATGGATAAGGTCTTAACTCTTGCTCTGGCCTAATAGCTAAGGTCTTAACTCTTACTCTGGCCTAATAGCTAAGGTCTTAGACTCGTACTCTGGCCTAACGGTTAAGGTCTTAACTCTTACCCTGGCCTAATAGCTAAGGTCTTAGACTCGTACTCTGGTCTAATAGCTAAGGTCTTAGACTCGTACTCTAGCCTTCTGGTTAAGGTCCTAACTCGTACTCTGGCCTAATAGCTAAGGTCTTAGACTCGTACTCTGGTCTAATAGCTAAGGTCTTAGACTGGTACTCTAGCCGTCTGGTTAAGGTCCTAACTCTTACTCTGGCCTAATAGCTAAGGTTTTAGACTCGTACTCTGGCCTAATGGTAAAGGTCTTAACTCTTACTCTGGCCTACAGGTTAAGGTCTTAACTCTTACTCTGGCCTACTGGTTAAGGTCTTAACTCTTACTCTGGCCTAATAGCTAAGGTCTTAGACTCGTACTCTGGCCTAATAGTTAAGGTCTTAACTCTTACTCTGGCCTAATAACTAAGGTCTGAACTCTTACTCTGGCCTAATAACTAAGGTCTTAACTCTTACTCTGTCCTAATAGCTAAGGTCTTAACTCTTACTCTGGAATAATAGCTAAGGTCTTAGACTCCTACACTGGCCTAATGGTTTAGGTCTTAACTCTTATCCTGGCCTAATATCTAAGGTCTTAAACTCTTACTCTGGCTTAATAGCTAAGGTCTTAGACTCGTACTCTGACCTAATGGTTAAGGTCTTAACTCTTACTCTGGCCTAATGGTTAAGGTCTTAACTCTTACTCTGGCCGAAAAGCTAAGGTCTTAGACTCGTACTCTGGCCTACTGGTTAAGGTCTTTACTCTTACTCTGGCCTACTGATTAAGGTCTTAACTCTTACTCTGGCCTAATAGCTAAGGTCTTAGACCCGTACTCTGGCATAATGGTTATGGTCTTAACTCTTACTCTGGCCTACTTGTTAAGGTCTTAACTCTTACTCTGGCCTAATAGCTAAGGTCTTAACTCTTACTCTGGCCTAATAGCTAAGGTCTTAGACTCGTACTCTGGCCTAATGGTTAAGGTCTTAACTCTTACTCTGGCCTACTGGTTAAGGTCTTATCTCTTACGCTGGCCTACTGGTTAAGGTCTTAACTCTTACTCTGGCCTAATAGCTAAGGTCTTAGACTCGTACTCTGGCCTAATGGTTAAGGTCTTAACTCTTACGCTGGCCTACTGGTTAAGGTCGTAACTCTTACTCTGGCCTAATAGCTAAGGTCTTAACTCTTACTCTGGCCTAATAGCTAAGGTCTTAACTCTTACTCTGGCCTAATAGCTAAGGTCTTAGACTCGTACTCTGGCCTAATAGCTAAGGTCTTAGACTCGTACTATGGCCTACAGGTTAAGGTCTTAACTCTAACTCTGGCCTACTGGTTAAGGTCTTAACTGTTACTCTGGCCTAATAGCTAGGGTCCTAGACTCGTACTCTGGCCTACTGGTTAAGGTCTTAACTCTTACTCTGACCTAATACCTAACGTCTTAACTCTTACTCTGGCCTAATAGCTAAGGTCTTAGACTCGTACTCTGGCCTAATGGTTAAAGTGTTAACTCTTACTCTCGCCTACTGGTTAAGGTCTTAACTGTTACTCTGGCTTAATAGCTAAGGTCTTAGAATCGTACTCTGGCCTAATGGTTAAGGTCTTAACTCTTACTCTGGCCTACTGGTTAAGGTCTTAACTCTTACTTTGGCCTACTGGTTAAGGTCTTAACTCTTACTCTGGCCTAATAGATAAGGTCTTAACTCTTACTCTGGCCTAATAGCTAAGGTCTTAACTCATACTCTGGCCTAATGGATAAGGTCTTAACTCTTGCTCTGGCCTAATAGCTAAGGTCTTAACTCTTACTCTGGCCTAATAGCTAAGGTCTTAGACTCGTACTCTGGCCTAACAGTTAAGGTCTTAACTCTTACCCTGGCCTAATAGCTAAGGTCTTAGACTCGTACTCTGGCCTAATAGCTAAGGTCTTAGACTCGTACTCTGGTCTAATAGCTAAGGTCTTAGACTCGTACTCTAGCCTTCTGGTTAAGGTCCTAACTCTTACTCTGGCCTAATAGCTAAGGTTTTAGACTCGTACTCTGGCCTAATGGTTAAGGTCTTGGCTCTTACTCTGGCCTAATAGCTAAGGTCTTAGACTCGTACTCTGGCCTAATGGTTAAGGTCTCAACTCTTACTCTGGCCTACTGGTTAAGGTCTTAACTCTTACTTTGGCCTAATAGCTACGGTCTTAACTCTTACTCTGGCCTATTAGCTAAGGTCTTAGACTCGTACTGTGGCCTACTGGTGAAGGTCTTAACTCTTACTCTGGCCTAATGGTTAAGGTCTTAAATCTTACTCTGGCCTAATAGCTAAGGTCTTAACTCTTACTCTGGCGTAATGGTTAAGGTCTTAACTCATACTCTGGCCTAATGGCTAAGGTCTTAACTCTTACTCTGGCCTAATAGCTAAGGTCTTAGACTCGTACTCTTGCCTACTGGTTAAGGTCTTAACTCTTATTCTGGCCTAATAGCTAAGGTCTTAGACTCATACTCTTGCCTAATGGTTAAGGTCTTAACTCTTACTCTGGCCTAATAGCTAAGGTCTTAGACTCGTACTATGGCCTACAGGTTAAGGTCTTAACTCTTACTCTGGCCTACTGGTTTAGGTCTTAACTCTTACTATGGCCTACTGGTTAAGGTCTTAACTCTTACTCTGGCCTAATAGCTAAGGTCTTAGATTCGTACTCTGGCCTAATGGTTAAGGTCTTAACTCTTACTCTGGCCGAATAGCTAAGGTCTTAGACTCGTACTCTGGCCTAATGGTTATGGTCTTAACTCTTACTCTGGCCTACTTGTTAAGGTGTTAACTCTTACTCTGGCCTAATAGCTAAGGTCTTAGACTCGTACTCTGACCTAATGGTTATGGTCTTAACTCTTACTCTGGACGAATAGCTAAGGTCTTAGACTCGTACTCTGGCCTACTGGTTAAGGTCTTAACTCTTACTCTGGCCTACTGGTTAACGTCTTAACTCTTACTCTGGCCTAATAGCTAAGGTCTTAACTCTTACTCTGGCCTAATAGCTAAGGTCTTAACTCTTACTCTGGCCTAATAGCTAAGGTCTTAGAGTCGTACTCTGGCCTAATGGTTAAGGTCTTAACTCTTACGCTGGCCTACTGATTAAGGTCTTAACTCCTACGCTGGCCTACTGGTTAAGGTCTTAACTCTTACTCTGGCCTAATAGCTAAGGTCTTAGACTCGTACTCTGGCCTAATGGTTCATGTCTTAACTCTTACTCTGGCCTACTGGTTAATGTCTTAACTCTTACTCTGGCCTAATAGCTAAGGTCTTAACTCTTACTCTGGCCTAATAGCTAAGGTCTTAGACTTGTACTCTGGCCTACTGGTTAAGGTCTTAACGCTTACTCTGGCCTAATAGCTAAGGTATTAACTCTTACTCTGGCCTAATAGCTAAGGTCTTAGACTCATGCCATGGCCTACAGGTTAAGGTCTTAACTCTTACTCTGGCCTAATGGTTAAGGTCCTAACTCTTCCTCTGGCCTAATAGCTAAGTTCTTAGACTCGTACTCTGGCCTAATGGTTAAGGACTTAACTCTTACTCTGGCCTAATAGCTAAGGTCTAAGACTCGTACTATGGCCTACAGGTTAAGGTCTTAACTCTTACTCTGGCCTAATAACTAAGGTCTTAGACTCGTACTCTGGCCTACTGGTTAAGGTCTTAACTCTTACTCTGGCCTAATAGCTAAGGTCTTAACTCCTACTCTGGCCTAATAGCTAAGGTCTTAGACTCATACTCTGGCCTAATGGTTAAGGTGTTAACTCTTACTCTGGCCTACTGGTTAAGATCTCAACTCTTACTCTGGCCTAATAGCTAAGGTCTTAACTCTTACTCTGGCCTAATAGCTAAGGTCTTAGACTCATACTCTGGCCTAATGGTTAAGGTCTTAACTCTTACTCTGGCCCACTGGTTAAGGTCTGAACTCTTATTCTGGCCTAATAGCTAAGGTCTTAGACTCGTACTCTGGCCTAATGGTTAAGGTCTTAACTCTTACTCTGGCCTAATAGCTAAGGTCTTAGACTCGTACTCTGGCCTACTGGTTAAGGTCTTAACTCTTACTCTGGCCTACTGGTTAAGGTCTTAACTCTTCCTCTGGCCTAATAGCTAAGGTCTTAACTCTTACTCTGGCCTAATAGCTATGGTCTTAGACTCGTACTCTGGCCTAATGGTTAAGGTCTTAACTCTTACTCTGGCCTAATAGCTAAGGTCTTAACTCTTACTCTGGCCTAATAGCTAAGGTCTTAGACTCGTACTCTGGCCTAATGGTTAAGGTCTTAACTCTTACTCTGGCCTAATAGCTAAGGTCTTAGACTCGTACTCTGGCCTACTGGTTAAGGTCTTAACTCTTACTCTGGCCTAATAGCTAAGGTCTTAGACTCATACTCTGGCCTAATGGTTAAGGTCTTAACTCTTACTCTGGCCTAATAGCTAAGGTCTTAACTCTTACTCTGGCCTAATAGCTAAGGTCTTTGACTCGTACTCTCTTCTAATGGTTAAGGTCTTAACTCTTACTCTGGCCTAATAGCTAAGGTCTTAACTCTTACTCTGGCCTAATAGCTAAGGTCTCAGACTCGTACTCTGGCCTAATGGTTAATGTGAGAAGTTGGCCTGGCATATGCTGTTCCTAGGTATAGGGACACCTTGCACCAGTCCAATTCGACTCCTATTGATGGTAGGTTTAAGACAACCTTTAAAGAAAGCTATCCTAGTGGTAGCTGTGGAGAGCAGCCTTCAGGCTAAGTCTTGAAGGAGTGTTAAGCTTATTGTTTTACCATAATAACCTCTTGAATAACCAAATGAAAGAGTAGCCCACACCGGTATATATATAAAATATATGTATTTATTCTAGACAGAATCCCACAGTCACTTTATGTGGCTAGTGGCAAAGTTACAATTCAAACAAGCATTTCTAAACACAATAAATAGCACAGAAATCAATGGGCCCCAGGGGGGGACCTAACCATATACTAAAATAGTGGTATAAGAACCACGACAATTCTACAGGCAATGCCTAGGGCATTCAGGATCGCTGGCCCCTTAAGAATCCACCCACAGTTGAGAGGAAGGGGACCCACGGGAGGCGTGTGCAGTGCAAGAAGCTGCTGTCGGGATCGCAATGTTAGCCTATGGAGAATGTCGCGGTTGAATAATTAAGGTTTAAGGACACTTCTAACAACAGTACAAAGTTAAGGCTTGAGACTTAAGGCTTTGGAGAGCCCACCACCACGGGAGTACCGAAGTACCACTGTTACCTGCCCCAGGGAAGCCGGGTGCATAGGTCGATTCTGGTGTCGGGTCGCGGGCTGATTTTCTATGGAAAAGGAGTCCAAACTGCTGCTAGCTGGAAGTGTCGCTGAAGTCGTGAAGATTAAAGTTGAAGAAAAGACAAAGATGAACCTGAAAGCAGAGGGGACAGAGTCTGGGTCACAGTACAGTGACCAGGGAGCTCACAGGAAGGAGCTCGTGGATGTCGGGTGCTTCAGGTGTGGAAGGTACAGCTGGTCTCTGCAGTCACGGGCTCCGGGAGGCTTCAAGGAAGGCCAGCTTCTGGAGGGCGACTGTCCCACGTCGGCTGAGGGTCGCTGCGGTGTTAGTGTCCCGATTGGATCCACTAAGCATTGGCAACCGCAACCCACGCAAGATGAACAAAGCAGCTGCTGGTGCAGACCCACGAGGTCTGAGGGTGCTCTCCTTTGCAGGGAGCGTAGAGCAGGCCTGGAGCAACCAGGGGAACTCTTAGAAAGGAAGTTTGTCCTCCGTCAAGGCCCACAAGTCGAGGGACAAGGGACCGCGGAAGGCAGCAAAATGGAGTGCGTAAAAGGGCTCCCACGGGCCACCGGAGCGGGCCAGGGAGCTGAGAGTCGGCACAAATGCTGCTTGAAGGTTGGCTCAAGAATGGGCCAAAGCACAACTTCCCCACTGGTCGGGGTCGTGTGCTGGACAAGAGGTGGCCGGTGTCTCGGGGTATGCGGGGATCTCGACACCCACGTGGTCCAGGGTGCTCAGACTTGCTGGGCACACTCACAGGACGCTGGGATGCACTGGAGACCCACCTCGAGGTTGCTGGAAGGCGTCGAAGGTCGTGAGAGCAACGAAGTCCCAACCGGGTATCTTGTAGTCTTTTAGGTGCCTGCCAAGCAGGGGGATAACTCCTTTATCCCAAGGGAGATTTCTTCAGTCAGCTGGGCAGCAGCTCGTCGAAGGTCAGTTCTGTTAAGTCCTGTACGAATCTAAGGCTCTAGGGCAAAGTTATTCCCATATATCCCCAAGATTAGGGGATGGTCCAAAATAGAGCCTACCAATCAGAGTAGAGGCGGGAAAGGGTGGCTACACCCACTCCCCTTTGTGTGTTTCCCGCCTGGGCGAGGGGCAGGATGCCCCTGAACCGGTTCCAGGCGGTGTATGCAGAATTGGGGCTCTGCAGCTGCCTACGTGCAACTCTGAATGGACTTTTGGTGCACCCACCCTGTTCCAATCCACATATCCTGTCTGGGGAGGTGCTGGCACCTCCCTGCCACAGGAGCCCTATTGTCCAGATGGCGAGGCTGGGGTTTTCCCCAGCAACAGCCAGCCAGAGTCGTGTAGGTGGCGAACAGTAGCCATTTTGTGGTACATGTGCACTTTTAAATTGGTTTCCAAATTCTACCGCTTTTCCCATATCCCCCTCCTAGCAAGGGGGAATCGTGCCCCCATGCCCATGGCTGGACTGGGGGTATGATTCCTTCATGTTTGACACCAAACACGATATGGTTCTGTGTAGCCACTCCAAAGTTACAGCGATGACGCAATAACTTATAATGCGGTTAAGAGTATATGGTATGGCTACACTACAAACAACCCAGTAATATTTTTACGAAGGTTGCAGGGAGGCCCTACTCACGTAGGGGTCCCCCCTCACACATACCTCAGCACCCAGCCCTGTAGGATTACCAGGGCCTGCCATAGGGGTGACCTATGAGAGTATATGTGTTGTAATGGTATGGGACATAGGGTACCTACATCCCTGTAAGGGGTGCTAGCACCACCTTACCCAGGCTACAGTAGTGGCCTGGTGGTGTCAGTTTGGGTGGCTGTCCCAGGGTGGCACAATAAGTGCTGCAGCCCTGGTAGGCCTACTGGGGGCCCCATGCCCTGGGTACCTAGGGTACCATCTACAAGGGACTGGTAGGGCATGCCCAGCATCCAATTATGTTTGTACCTAGAGTACTCACAACAGTTTTAGGGAGAAAGCAGATAGGTTGGGGTCCTGGATAGCAGGATCCCAGCCAGACTAGTCAAAAACCACTTAAATACCAGGCAAAAAGTTGGGGGCAACCATTAGTCAGATTCCACTCTCCTACAGTTAAGGTCTTAACTCTTACTCTGGCCTAATAGCTAAGGTCTTAACTCTTACTCTGGCCTAATAGCTAAGGTCTTAGACTCGTACTCTGGCCTAATGGTTAAGGTCTTAACTCTTACTCTGGCCTAATAGCTAAGGTCTTAGACTCGTACTATGGCCTACAGGTTAAGGTCTTAACTCTTACTCTGGCCTAATAGCTAAGGTCTTAACTCTTACTCTGGCCTAATAGCTAAGGTCTTAGACTCGTACTCTGGCCTAATGGTTAAGGTCTTAACTCTTACTCTGGCCCACTGGTTAAGGTCTTAACTCTTACTCTGGCCTAATAGCTAAGGTCTTAGACTCTTACTCTGGCCTAATGGTTAAGGTCTTAACTCTTACTCTGGCCTACTGGTTAAGGTCTTAACTCTTACGCTGGCCTACTTGTTAAGGTCTTTACTCTTACTCTGGCCTAATAGCTAAGGTCTTAACTCTTACTCTGGCCTAATAGCTATGGTCTGAGACTCGTACTCTGGCCTAATGGTTAAGGTCTTAACTCTTACTCTGGCCTAATAGCTAAGGTCTTAACTCTTACTCTGGCCTAATAGCTAAGGTCTTAGACTCATACTCTGGCCTAATCGTTAAGGTCTTAACTCTTACTCTAGCCTAATAGCTAAGGTCTTAGAATCGTACTCTGACCTACTGGTTAAGGTCTTAACTCTTACTCTGGCCTAATAGCTAAGGTCTTAGACTCGTACTCTGGCCTAATGGTTACGGTTTTAACTCTTACTCTGGCCTAATAGCTAAGGTCTTAGACTCGTACTCTGGCCTACTGGTTAAGGTCTTAACTCTTACTCTGGCCTAATAGCTAAGGTCTTAGACTAGTACTCTGGCCTAATGGTTAAGGTCTTAACTCTTACTCTGGCCTAATAGCTAAGGTCTTAGACTCGTACTCTGGCCTAATGGTTAAGGTCTTAACTCTTACTCTGGCCTAATAGCTAAGGTCTTAGACTCGTACTATGGCCTACAGGTTAAGGTCTTAACTCTTACTCTGGCCTACTGGTTAAGGTCTTAACTCTTCCTCTGGCCTAATAGCTAAGGTCTTAGACTCATACTCTGGCCTACTGGTTAAGGTCTTAAATCTTACTCTGGCCTACTGGTTAAGGTCTTAACTCTTACTCTGGCCTAATAGCTAAGGACTTAGACTCGTACTCTGGTCTAATGGTTAAGGTCTTAACTCTTACTCTGGCCTACTGGTTAAGGTCTTAACTCTTACGCTGGCCTACTGGTTAAGGTCTTTACTCTTACTCTGGCCTAATAGCTAAGGTCTTAACTCTTACTCTGGCCTAATAGCTAAGGTCTTAACTTTTACTCTGGCCTAATAGCTATGGTCTTAGACTCGTACTCTGGCCTAATGGTTAAGGTCTTAACTCTTACTCTGGCCTAATAGCTAAGGTCTTAAGACTTACTCTGGCCTAATAGCTAAGGTCTTAGACTCGTACTCTGGCCTAATGGTTAAGTTCTTAACTCTTACTCTGGCCTAATAGCTAAGGTCTTAGACTCGTACTCTGGCCTTCTGGTTAAGGTCTTAACTCTTACTCTGGCCTAATAGCTAAGGTCTTAGACTCGTACTCTGGCCTAATGGTTAAGGTCTTAACTCTTACTCTGGCCTAATAGCTAAGGTCTTAGACTCGTACTCTGGCCTACTGGTTAAGGTCTTAACTCTTACTCTGGCCTAATAGCTAAGGTCTTAGACTCGTACTCTGGCCTAATGGTTAAGGTCTTAACTCTTACTCTGGCCTAATAGCTAAGGTCTTAGACTCATACTCCGGCCTAATGGTTAAGGTCTTAACTCTTACTCTGGCCTAATAGCTAAGGTCTTAACTCTTACGCTGGCCTAATAGCTAAGGTCTTAGGCTCGTACTCTGGCCTAATTTAAGGCCTTAACTCTTACTCTGGCCTAATAGCTAAGGTCTTAATTCTTACTCTGGCCTAATAGCTAAGGTCTTAGAGTCGTACTCTGGCCTAATGGTTAAGGTCTTAACTCTTACTCTGGCCTACTGGTTAAGGTCTTAACTCTTACTCTGGCCTAATATCTAAGGTCTTAACTCTTACTCTGGTCTAATAGCTAAGGTCTTAACTCTTACTCTGGCCTAATAGCTAAGGTCTTAGACTCGTACTCTGGCCTAATGGTTAAGGTCTTAACTCTTAATCTGGCCTACTGGTTAAGGTCTTAACTCTTACTCTGGCCTAATAGATAAGGTCTTAGACTCGTACTCTGGCCTAATGGTTAAGGTCTTAACTCTTACTCTGGCCTACTGGTTAAGGTCTTAGCTCTTACTCTGGCCTAATAGCTAAGGTCTTAACTCTTACTCTGGCCTAATAGCTAAGGTCTTTGACTCGTACTCTCTTCTAATGGTTAAGGTCTTAACTCTTACTCTAGCCTAATAGCTAAGGTCTTAACTCTTACTCTGGCCTAATAGCTAAGGTCTTAGACTCGTACTCTGGCCTAATGGTTAAGGTCTTAACTCTTACTCTGGCCTAATAGCTAAGGTCTTAACTCTTACTCTGGCCTAATAGCTAAGGTCTTAGACTCGTACTCTGGCCTAATGGTTAAGGTCTTAACTCTTACTCTGGCCTAATAGCTAAGGTCTTAGACTCGTACTATGGCCTACAGGTTAAGGTCTTAACTCTTACTCTGGCCTAATAGCTAAGGTCTTAGACTCGTACTCTGGCCTAATGGTTAAGGTCTTAACTTTTACTCTGGCCCACTGGTTAAGGTCTGAACTCTTATTCTGGCCTAATAGCTAAGGTCTTAGACTCGTACTCTGGCCTAATGGTTAAGGTCTTAACTCTTACTCTGGCCTAATAGCTAAGGTCTTAGACTCGTACTCTGGCCTACTGGTTAGGGTCTTAACTCTTACTCTGGCCTACTGGTTAAGGTCTTAACTCTTCCTCTGGCGTAATAGCTAAGGTCTTAACTCTTACTCTGGCCTAATAGCTATGGTCTTAGACTCGTACTCTGGCCTAATGGTTAAGGTCTTAACTCTTACTCTGGCCTAATAGCTAAGGTCTTAACTCTTACTCTGGCCTAATAGCTAAGGTCTTAGACTCGTACTCTGGCCTAATGGTTAAGGTCTTAACTCTTACTCTGGCCTAATAGCTAAGGTCTTAGACTCGTACTCTGGCCTACTGGTTAAGGTCTTAACTCTTACTCTGGCCTAATAGCTAAGGTCTTAGACTCATACTCTGGCCTAATGGTTAAGGTCTTAACTCTTACTCTGGCCTAATAGCTAAGGTCTTAACTCTTACTCTGGCCTAATAGCTAAGGTCTTTGACTCGTACTCTCTTCTAATGGTTAAGGTCTTAACTCTTACTCTGGCCTAATAGCTAAGGTCTTAACTCTTACTCTGGCCTAATAGCTAAGGTCTCAGACTCGTACTCAGGCCTAATGGTTAAGGTCTTAACTCTTACTCTGGCCTAATAGCTAAGGTCTTAACTCTTACTCTGGCCTAATAGCTAAGGTCTTAGACTCGTACTCTGGCCTAATGGTTAAGGTCTTAACTCTTACTCTGGCCTAATAGCTAAGGTCTTAGACTCGTACTATGGCCTACAGGTTAAGGTCTTAACTCTTACTCTGGCCTAATAGCTAAGGTCTTAACTCTTACTCTGGCCTAATAGCTAAGGTCTTAGACTCTTACTCTGGCCTAATGGTTAAGGTCTTAACTCTTACTCTGGCCTACTGGTTAAGGTCTTAACTCTTACGCTGGCCTACTTGTTAAGGTCTTTACTCTTACTCTGGCCTAATAGCTAAGGTCTTAACTCTTACTCTGGCCTAATAGCTATGGTCTGAGACTCGTACTCTGGCCTAATGGTTAAGGTCTTAACTCTTACTCTGGCCTAATAGCTAAGGTCTTAACTCTTACTCTGGCCTAATAGCTAAGGTCTTAGACTCGTACTCTGGCCTAATCGTTAAGGTCTTAACTCTTACTCTGGCCTAATAGCTAAGGTCTTAGAATCGTACTCTGACCTACTGGTTAAGGTCTTAACTCTTACTCTGGCCTAATAGCTAAGGTCTTAGACTCGTACTCTGGCCTAATGGTTACGGTTTTAACTCTTACTCTGGCCTAATAGCTAAGGTCTTAGACTCGTACTCTGGCCTACTGGTTAAGGTCTTAACTCTTACTCTGGCCGAATAGCTAAGGTCTTAGACTAGTACTCTGGCCTAATGGTTAAGGTCTTAACTCTTACTCTGGCCTAATAGCTAAGGTCTTAGACTCGTACTCTGGCCTAATGGTTAAGGTCTTAACTCTTACTCTGGCCTAATAGCTAAGGTCTTAGACTCGTACTATGGCCTACAGGTTAAGGTCTTAACTCTTACTCTGGCCTACTGGTTAAGGTCTTAACTCCTACTCTGGCCTAATAGCTAAGGTCTTAGACTCATACTCTGGCCTACTGGTTAAGGTCTTAACTCTTACTCTGGCCTACTGGTTAAGGTCTTAACTCTTACTCTGGCCTAATAGCTAAGGTCTTAGACTCGTACTCTGGTCTAATGGTTAAGGTCTTAACTCTTACTCTGGCCTACTGGTTAAGGTCTTAACTCTTACGCTGGCCTACTGGTTACGGTCTTTACTCTTACTCTGGCCTAATAGCTAAGGTCTTAACTCTTACTCTGGCCTAATAGCTAAGGTCTTAACTCTTACTCTGGCCTAATAGCCATGGTCTTAGACTCGTACTCTGGCCTAATGGTTAAGGTCTTAACTCTTACTCCGGCCTAATAGCTAAGGTCTTAAGTCTTACTCTGGCCTAATAGCTAAGGTCTTAGACTCGTACTCTGGCCTAATGGTTAAGGTCTTAACTCTTACTCTGGCCTAATAGCTAAGGTCTTAGACTCGTACTCTGGCCTTCTGGTTAAGGTCTTAACTCTTACTCTGGCCTAATAGCTAAGGTCTTAGACTCGTACTCTGGCCTAATGGTTAAAGTCTTAACTCTTACTCTGGCCTAATAGCTAAGGTCTTAGACTCGTACTCTGGCCTACTGGTTAAGGTCTTAACTCTTACTCTGGCCTAATAGCTAAGGTCTTAGACTCGTACTCTGGCCTAATGGTTAAGGTCTTAACTCTTACTCTGGCCTAATAGCTAAGCTCTTAGACTCGTACTCCGGCCTAATGGTTAAGGTCTTAACTCTTACTCTGGCCTAATAGCTAAGGTCTTAACTCTTACTCTGGCCTAATAGCTAAGGTCTTAGACTCGTACTCTGGCCTAATGGTTAAGGTCTTAACTCTTACTCTGGCCTAATATCTAAGGTCTTAACTCTTACTCTGGTCTAATAGCTAAGGTCTTAACTCTTACTCTGGCCTAATAGCTAAGGTCTTAGACTCGTACTCTGGCCTAATGGTTAAGGTCTTAACTCTTACTCTGGCCTACTGGTTAAGGTCTTAACTCTTACTCTGGCCTAATAGATAAGGTCTTAGACTCGTACTCTGGCCTAATGGTTAAGGTCTTAACTCTTACTCTGGCCTACTGGTTAAGGTCTTAGCTATTACTCTGGCCTAATAGCTAAGGTCTTAACTCTTACTCTGGCCTAATAGCTAAGGTCTTTGACTCGTACTCTCATCTAATGGTTAAGGTCTTAAATCTTACTCTGGCCTAATAGCTAAGGTCTTAACTCTTACTCTGGCCTAATAGCTAAGGTCTTAGATTCGTACTATGGCCTACATGTTAAGGTCTTAACTCTTACTCTGGCCTAATAGCTAAGGTCTCAGACTCGTACTCTGGCCTAATGGTTAAGGTCTTAACTCTTACTCTGGCCTAATAGCTAAGGTCTTAACTCTTACTCTGGCCTAATAGCTAAGGTCTTAGACTCGTACTCTGGCCTAATGGTTAAGGTCTTAACTCTTACTCTGGCCTAATAGCTAAGGTCTTAGACTCATACTATGGCCTACAGGTTAAGGTCTTAACTCTTACTCTGGCCTAATAGCTAAGGTCTTAACTCTTACTCTGGCCTAATAGCTAAGGTCTTAGACTCGTACTCTGGCCTAATGGTTAAGGTCTTAACTCTTACTCTGGCCCACTGGTTAAGGTCTTAACTCTTACGCTGGCCTACTTGTTAAGGTCTTTACTCTTACTCTGGCCTAATAGCTAAGGTCTTAACTCTTACTCTGGCCTAATAGCTAAGGTCTTAGACTCGTACTCTGGCCTAATCGTTAAGGTCTTAACTCTTACTCTGGCCTAATAGCTAAGGTCTTAGAATCGTACTCTGACCTACTGGTTAAGGTCTTAACTCTTACTCTGGCCTAATAGCTAAGGTCTTAGACTCGTACTCTGGCCTAATGGTTAAGGTTTTAACTCTTACTCTGGCCTAATAGCTAAGGTCTTAGACTCGTACTCTGGCCTACTGGTTAAGGTCTTAACTCTTACTCTGGCCTAATAGCTAAGGTCTTAGACTAGTACTCTGGCCTAATGGTTAAGGTCTTAACTCTTACTCTGGCCTAATAGCTAAGGTCTTAGACTCGTACTCTGGCCTAATGGATAAGGTCTTAACTCTTACTCTGGCCTAATAGCTAAGGTCTTAGACTCGTACTATGGCCTACAGGTTAAGGTCTTAACTCTTACTCTGGCCTACTGGTTAAGGTCTTAACTCTTACTCTGGCCTAATAGCTAAGGTCTTAGACTCATACTCTGGCCTACTGGTTAAGGTCTTAACTCTTACTCTGGCCTACTGGTTAAGGTCTTAACTCTTACTCTGGCCTAATAGCTAAGGTCTTAGACTCGTACTCTGGTCTAATGGTTAAGGTCTTAACTCTTACTCTGGCCTACTGGTTAAGGTCTTAACTCTTACGCTGGCCTACTGGTTAAGGTCTTTACTCTTACTCTGGCCTAATAGCTAAGGTCTTAACTCTTACTCTGGCCTAATAGCTAAGGTCTTAACTCTTACTCTGGCCTAATAGCTATGGTCTTAGACTCGTACTCTGGCCTAATGGTTAAGGTCTTAACTCTTACTCTGGCCTAATAGCTAAGGTCTTAAGTCTTACTCTGGCCTAATAGCTAAGGTCTTAGACTCGTACTCTGGCCTAATGGTTAAGGTCTTAACTCTTACTCTGGCCTAATAGCTAAGGTCTTAGACTCGTACTCTGGCCTTCTGGTTAAGGTCTTAACTCTTACTCTGGCCTAATAGCTAAGGTCTTAGACTCGTACTCTGGCCTAATGGTTAAGGTCTTAACTCTTACTCTGGCCTAATAGCTAAGGTCTTAGACTCGTACTCTGGCCTACTGGTTAAGGTCTTAACTCTTACTCTGGCCTAATAGCTAAGGTCTTAGACTCGTACTCTGGCCTAATGGTTAAGGTCTTAACTCTTACTCTGGCCTAATAGCTAAGGTCTTAGACTCGTACTCCGGCCTAATGGTTAAGGTCTTAACTCTTACTCTGGCCTAATAGCTAAGGTCTTAACTCTTACTCTGGCCTAATAGCTAAGGTCTTAGACTCGTACTCTGGCCTAATGGTTAAGGTCTTAACTCTTACTCTGGCCTAATATCTAAGGTCTTAACTCTTACTCTGGTCTAATATCTAAGGTCTTAACTCTTACTCTGGCCTAATAGCTAAGGTCTTAGACTCGTACTCTGGCCTAATGGTTAAGGTCTTAACTCTTACTCTGGCCTACTGGTTAAGGTCTTAACTCTTACTCTGGCCTAATAGATAAGGTCTTAGACTCGTACTCTGGCCTAATGGTTAAGGTCTTAACTCTTACTCTGGCCTACTGGTTAAGGTCTTAGCTCTTACTCTGGCCTAATAGCTAAGGTCTTAACTCTTACTCTGGCCTAATAGCTAAGGTCTTTGACTCGTACTCTCGTCTAATGGTTAAGGTCTTAAATCTTACTCTGGCCTAATAGCTAAGGTCTTAACTCTTACTCTGGCCTAATAGCTAATGTCTTAGATTCGTACTATGGCCTACATGTTAAGGTCTTAACTCTTACTCTGGCCTACTGGTTAAGGTCTTAACTCTTACTCTGGCCTAATAGCTAAGGTCTTAATTCTTACTCTGGCCTAATAGCTAAGGTCTTAGAGTCGTACTCTGGCCTAATGGTTAAGGTCTTAACTCTTACTCTGGCCTACTGGTTAAGGTCTTAACTCTTACTCTGGCCTAATATCTAAGGTCTTAACTCTTACTCTGGTCTAATAGCTAAGGTCTTAACTCTTACTCTGGCCTAATAGCTAAGGTCTTAGACTCGTACTCTGGCCTAATGGTTAAGGTCTTAACTCTTACTCTGGCCTACTGGTTAAGGTCTTAACTCTTACTCTGGCCTAATAGATAAGGTCTTAGACTCGTACTCTGGCCTAATGGTTAAGGTCTTAACTCTTACTCTGTCCTACTGGTTAAGGTCTTAGCTCTTACTCTGGCCTAATAGCTAAGGTCTTAACTCTTACTCTGGCCTAATAGCTAAGGTCTTTGACTCGTACTCTCTTCTAATGGTTAAGGTCTTAACTCTTACTCTAGCCTAATAGCTAAGGTCTTAACTCTTACTCTGGCCTAATAGCTAAGGTCTTAACTCTTACTCTGGCCTAATAGCTAAGGTCTTAGACTCGTACTCTGGCCTAATGGTTAAGGTCTTAACTCTTACTCTGGCCTAATAGCTAAGGTCTTAACTCTTACTCTGGCCTAATAGCTAAGGTCTTAGACTCGTACTCTGGCCTAATGGTTAAGGTCTTAACTCTTACTCTGGCCGAATAGCTAAGGTCTTAGACTCGTACTCTGGCCTAATGGTTATGGTCTTAACTCTTACTCTGGCCTAATAGCTAAGGTCTTAGACTCGTACTATGGCCTACAGGTTAAGGTCTTAACTCTTACTCTGGCCTAATAGCTAAGGTCTTAGACTCGTACTCTGGACTAATGGTTAAGGTCTTAACTCTTACTCTGGCCCACTGGTTAAGGTCTGAACTCTTATTCTGGCCTAATAGCTAAGGTCTTAGACTCGTACTCTGGCCTAATGGTTAAGGTCTTAACTCTTACTCTGGCCTAATAGCTAAGGTCTTAGGCTCGTACTCTGGCCTACTGGTTAAGGTCTTAACTCTTACTCTGGCCTACTGGTTAAGGTCTTAACTCTTCCTCTGGCCTAATAGCTAAGGTCTTAACTCTTACTCTGGCCTAATAGCTATGGTCTTAGACTCGTACTCTGGCCTAATG
This sequence comes from Triturus cristatus, assembly GCF_964204655.1. NCBI lineage: Eukaryota > Metazoa > Chordata > Amphibia > Caudata > Salamandridae > Triturus > Triturus cristatus. The sequence goes on along the minus strand of NW_028187982.1, from coordinate 150,615 downwards.
GTTAAGGTCTTAACTCTTACTCTGGCCTAATAGCTAAGGTCTTAACTCTTACTCTGGCCTAATAGCTAAGGTCTTAGACTCGTACTCTGGCCTAATGGTTAAGGTCTTAACTCTTACTCTGGCCTAATAGCTAAGGTCTTAGACTCGTACTCTGGCCTACTGGTTAAGGTCTTAACTCTTACTCTGGCCTAATAGCTAAGGTCTTAGACTCGTACTCTGGCCTAATGGTTAAGGTCTTAACTCTTACTCTGGCCTAATAGCTAAGGTCTTAGACTCGTACTCAGGCCTAATGTTTAAGGTCTTAACTCTTACTCTGGCCTAATAGCTAAGGTCTTAGACTCGTACTCTGGCCTAATGGTTAAGGTCTTAACTCTTACTCTGGCCTAATAGCTAAGGTCTTAGACTCGTACTATGGCCTACAGGTTAAGGTCTTAACTCTTACTCTGGCCTACTGGTTAAGGTCTTAACTCCTACTCTGGCCTAATAGCTAAGGTCTTAGACTCATACTCTGGCCTACTGGTTAAGGTCTTAACTCTTACTCTGGCCTACTGGTTAAGGTCTTAACTCTTACTCTGGCCTAATAGCTAAGGTCTTAGACTCGTACTCTGGTCTAATGGTTAAGGTCTTAACTCTTACTCTGGCCTACTGGTTAAGGTCTTAACTCTTACGCTGGCCTACTGGTTACGGTCTTTACTCTTACTCTGGCCTAATAGCTAAGGTCTTAACTCTTACTCTGGCCTAATAGCTAAGGTCTTAACTCTTACTCTGGCCTAATAGCTATGGTCTTAGACTCGTACTCTGGCCTAATGGTTAAGGTCTTAACTCTTACTCTGGCCTAATAGCTAAGGTCTTAAGTCTTACTCTGGCCTAATAGCTAAGGTCTTAGACTCGTACTCTGGCCTAATGGTTAAGGTCTTAACTCTTACTCTGGCCTAATAGCTAAGGTCTTAGACTCGTACTCTGGCCTTCTGGTTAAGGTCTTAACTCTTACTCTGGCCTAATAGCTAAGGTCTTAGACTCGTACTCTGGCCTAATGGTTAAAGTCTTAACTCTTACTCTGGCCTAATAGCTAAGGTCTTAGACTCGTACTCTGGCCTACTGGTTAAGGTCTTAACTCTTACTCTGGCCTAATAGCTAAGGTCTTAGACTCGTACTCTGGCCTAATGGTTAAGGTCTTAACTCTTACTCTGGCCTAATAGCTAAGGTCTTAGACTCGTACTCCGGCCTAATGGTTAAGGTCTTAACTCTTACTCTGGCCTAATAGCTAAGGTCTTAACTCTTACTCTGGCCTAATAGCTAAGGTCTTAGACTCGTACTCTGGCCTAATGGTTAAGGTCTTAACTCTTACTCTGGCCTAATATCTAAGGTCTTAACTCTTACTCTGGTCTAATAGCTAAGGTCTTAACTCTTACTCTGGCCTAATAGCTAAGGTCTTAGACTCGTACTCTGGCCTAATGGTTAAGGTCTTAACTCTTACTCTGGCCTACTGGTTAAGGTCTTAACTCTTACTCTGGCCTAATAGATAAGGTCTTAGACTCGTACTCTGGCCTAATGGTTAAGGTCTTAACTCTTACTCTGGCCTACTGGTTAAGGTCTTAGCTATTACTCTGGCCTAATAGCTAAGGTCTTAACTCTTACTCTGGCCTAATAGCTAAGGTCTTTGACTCGTACTCTCATCTAATGGTTAAGGTCTTAAATCTTACTCTGGCCTAATAGCTAAGGTCTTAACTCTTACTCTGGCCTAATAGCTAAGGTCTTAGATTCGTACTATGGCCTACATGTTAAGGTCTTAACTCTTACTCTGGCCTAATAGCTAAGGTCTCAGACTCGTACTCTGGCCTAATGGTTAAGGTCTTAACTCTTACTCTGGCCTAATAGCTAAGGTCTTAACTCTTACTCTGGCCTAATAGCTAAGGTCTTAGACTCGTACTCTGGCCTAATGGTTAAGGTCTTAACTCTTACTCTGGCCTAATAGCTAAGGTCTTAGACTCGTACTATGGCCTACAGGTTAAGGTCTTAACTCTTACTCTGGCCTAATAGCTAAGGTCTTAACTCTTACTCTGGCCTAATAGCTAAGGTCTTAGACTCGTACTCTGGCCTAATGGTTAAGGTCTTAACTCTTACTCTGGCCCACTGGTTAAGGTCTTAACTCTTACGCTGGCCTACTTGTTAAGGTCTTTACTCTTACTCTGGCCTAATAGCTAAGGTCTTAACTCTTACTCTGGCCTAATAGCTAAGGTCTTAGACTCGTACTCTGGCCTAATCGTTAAGGTCTTAACTCTTACTCTGGCCTAATAGCTAAGGTCTTAGAATCGTACTCTGACCTACTGGTTAAGGTCTTAACTCTTACTCTGGCCTAATAGCTAAGGTCTTAGACTCGTACTCTGGCCTAATGGTTAAGGTTTTAACTCTTACTCTGGCCTAATAGCTAAGGTCTTAGACTCGTACTCTGGCCTACTGGTTAAGGTCTTAACTCTTACTCTGGCCTAATAGCTAAGGTCTTAGACTAGTACTCTGGCCTAATGGTTAAGGTCTTAACTCTTACTCTGGCCTAATAGCTAAGGTCTTAACTCTTACTCTGGCCTAATAGCTAAGGTCTTAGACTCGTACTCTGGCCTAATGGTTAAGGTCTTAACTCTTACTCTGGCCTAATAGCTAAGGTCTTAGACTCGTACTATGGCCTACAGGTTAAGGTCTTAACTCTTACTCTGGCCTAATAGCTAAGGTCTTAACTCTTACTCTGGCCTAATAGCTAAGGTCTTAGACTCGTACTCTGGCCTAATGGTTAAGGTCTTAACTCTTACTCTGGCCCACTGGTTAAGGTCTTAACTCTTACGCTGGCCTACTTGTTAAGGTCTTTACTCTTACTCTGGCCTAATAGCTAAGGTCTTAACTCTTACTCTGGCCTAATAGCTAAGGTCTTAGACTCGTACTCTGGCCTAATGGTTAAGGTCTTAACTCTTACTCTGGCCTAATAGCTAAGGTCTTAGACTCGTACTCAGGCCTAATGTTTAAGGTCTTAACTCTTACTCTGGCCTAATAGCTAAGGTCTTAGACTCGTACTCTGGCCTAATGGTTAAGGTCTTAACTCTTACTCTGGCCTAATAGCTAAGGTCTTAGACTCGTACTATGGCCTACAGGTTAAGGTCTTAACTCTTACTCTGGCCTACTGGTTAAGGTCTTAACTCCTACTCTGGCCTAATAGCTAAGGTCTTAGACTCATACTCTGGCCTACTGGTTAAGGTCTTAACTCTTACTCTGGCCTACTGGTTAAGGTCTTAACTCTTACTCTGGCCTAATAGCTAAGGTCTTAGACTCGTACTCTGGTCTAATGGTTAAGGTCTTAACTCTTACTCTGGCCTACTGGTTAAGGTCTTAACTCTTACGCTGGCCTACTGGTTACGGTCTTTACTCTTACTCTGGCCTAATAGCTAAGGTCTTAACTCTTACTCTGGCCTAATAGCTAAGGTCTTAACTCTTACTCTGGCCTAATAGCTATGGTCTTAGACTCGTACTCTGGCCTAATGGTTATGGTCTTAACTCTTACTCTGGCCTAATAGCTAAGGTCTTAAGTCTTACTCTGGCCTAATAGCTAAGGTCTTAGACTCGTACTCTGGCCTAATGGTTAAGGTCTTAACTCTTACTCTGGCCTAATAGCTAAGGTCTTAGACTCGTACTCTGGCCTTCTGGTTAAGGTCTTAACTCTTACTCTGGCCTAATAGCTAAGGTCTTAGACTCGTACTCTGGCCTAATGGTTAAAGTCTTAACTCTTACTCTGGCCTAATAGCTAAGGTCTTAGACTCGTACTCTGGCCTACTGGTTAAGGTCTTAACTCTTACTCTGGCCTAATAGCTAAGGTCTTAGACTCGTACTCTGGCCTAATGGTTAAGGTCTTAACTCTTACTCTGGCCTAATAGCTAAGGTCTTAGACTCGTACTCCGGCCTAATGGTTAAGGTCTTAACTCTTACTCTGGCCTAATAGCTAAGGTCTTAACTCTTACTCTGGCCTAATAGCTAAGGTCTTAGACTCGTACTCTGGCCTAATGGTTAAGGTCTTAACTCTTACTCTGGCCTAATATCTAAGGTCTTAACTCTTACTCTGGTCTAATAGCTAAGGTCTTAACTCTTACTCTGGCCTAATAGCTAAGGTCTTAGACTCGTACTCTGGCCTAATGGTTAAGGTCTTAACTCTTACTCTGGCCTACTGGTTAAGGTCTTAACTCTTACTCTGGCCTAATAGATAAGGTCTTAGACTCGTACTCTGGCCTAATGGTTAAGGTCTTAACTCTTACTCTGGCCTACTGGTTAAGGTCTTAGCTATTACTCTGGCCTAATAGCTAAGGTCTTAACTCTTACTCTGGCCTAATAGCTAAGGTCTTTGACTCGTACTCTCATCTAATGGTTAAGGTCTTAAATCTTACTCTGGCCTAATAGCTAAGGTCTTAACTCTTACTCTGGCCTAATAGCTAAGGTCTTAGATTCGTACTATGGCCTACATGTTAAGGTCTTAACTCTTACTCTGGCCTAATAGCTAAGGTCTCAGACTCGTACTCTGGCCTAATGGTTAAGGTCTTAACTCTTACTCTGGCCTAATAGCTAAGGTCTTAACTCTTACTCTGGCCTAATAGCTAAGGTCTTAGACTCGTACTCTGGCCTAATGGTTAAGGTCTTAACTCTTACTCTGGCCTAATAGCTAAGGTCTTAGACTCGTACTATGGCCTACAGGTTAAGGTCTTAACTCTTACTCTGGCCTAATAGCTAAGGTCTTAACTCTTACTCTGGCCTAATAGCTAAGGTCTTAGACTCGTACTCTGGCCTAATGGTTAAGGTCTTAACTCTTACTCTGGCCCACTGGTTAAGGTCTTAACTCTTACGCTGGCCTACTTGTTAAGGTCTTTACTCTTACTCTGGCCTAATAGCTAAGGTCTTAACTCTTACTCTGGCCTAATAGCTAAGGTCTTAGACTCGTACTCTGGCCTAATCGTTAAGGTCTTAACTCTTACTCTGGCCTAATAGCTAAGGTCTTAGAATCGTACTCTGACCTACTGGTTAAGGTCTTAACTCTTACTCTGGCCTAATAGCTAAGGTCTTAGACTCGTACTCTGGCCTAATGGTTAAGGTTTTAACTCTTACTCTGGCCTAATAGCTAAGGTCTTAGACTCGTACTCTGGCCTACTGGTTAAGGTCTTAACTCTTACTCTGGCCTAATAGCTAAGGTCTTAGACTAGTACTCTGGCCTAATGGTTAAGGTCTTAACTCTTACTCTGGCCTAATAGCTAAGGTCTTAACTCTTACTCTGGCCTAATAGCTAAGGTCTTAGACTCGTACTCTGGCCTAATGGTTAAGGTCTTAACTCTTACTCTGGCCTAATAGCTAAGGTCTTAGACTCGTACTATGGCCTACAGGTTAAGGTCTTAACTCTTACTCTGGCCTAATAGCTAAGGTCTTAACTCTTACTCTGGCCTAATAGCTAAGGTCTTAGACTCGTACTCTGGCCTAATGGTTAAGGTCTTAACTCTTACTCTGGCCCACTGGTTAAGGTCTTAACTCTTACGCTGGCCTACTTGTTAAGGTCTTTACTCTTACTCTGGCCTAATAGCTAAGGTCTTAACTCTTACTCTGGCCTAATAGCTAAGGTCTTAGACTCGTACTCTGGCCTAATCGTTAAGGTCTTAACTCTTACTCTGGCCTAATAGCTAAGGTCTTAGAATCGTACTCTGACCTACTGGTTAAGGTCTTAACTCTTACTCTGGCCTAATAGCTAAGGTCTTAGACTCGTACTCTGGCCTAATGGTTAAGGTTTTAACTCTTACTCTGGCCTAATAGCTAAGGTCTTAGACTCGTACTCTGGCCTACTGGTTAAGGTCTTAACTCTTACTCTGGCCTAATAGCTAAGGTCTTAGACTAGTACTCTGGCCTAATGGTTAAGGTCTTAACTCTTACTCTGGCCTAATAGCTAAGGTCTTAACTCTTACTCTGGCCTAATAGCTAAGGTCTTAGACTCGTACTCTGGCCTAATGGTTAAGGTCTTAACTCTTACTCTGGCCTAATAGCTAAGGTCTTAGACTCGTACTATGGCCTACAGGTTAAGGTCTTAACTCTTACTCTGGCCTAATAGCTAAGGTCTTAACTCTTACTCTGGCCTAATAGCTAAGGTCTTAGACTCGTACTCTGGCCTAATGGTTAAGGTCTTAACTCTTACTCTGGCCCACTGGTTAAGGTCTTAACTCTTACGCTGGCCTACTTGTTAAGGTCTTTACTCTTACTCTGGCCTAATAGCTAAGGTCTTAACTCTTACTCTGGCCTAATAGCTAAGGTCTTAGACTCGTACTCTGGCCTAATGGTTAAGGTCTTAACTCTTACTCTGGCCTAATAGCTAAGGTCTTAGACTCGTACTCAGGCCTAATGTTTAAGGTCTTAACTCTTACTCTGGCCTAATAGCTAAGGTCTTAGACTCGTACTCTGGCCTAATGGTTAAGGTCTTAACTCTTACTCTGGCCTAATAGCTAAGGTCTTAGACTCGTACTATGGCCTACAGGTTAAGGTCTTAACTCTTACTCTGGCCTACTGGTTAAGGTCTTAACTCCTACTCTGGCCTAATAGCTAAGGTCTTAGACTCATACTCTGGCCTACTGGTTAAGGTCTTAACTCTTACTCTGGCCTACTGGTTAAGGTCTTAACTCTTACTCTGGCCTAATAGCTAAGGTCTTAGACTCGTACTCTGGTCTAATGGTTAAGGTCTTAACTCTTACTCTGGCCTACTGGTTAAGGTCTTAACTCTTACGCTGGCCTACTGGTTACGGTCTTTACTCTTACTCTGGCCTAATAGCTAAGGTCTTAACTCTTACTCTGGCCTAATAGCTAAGGTCTTAACTCTTACTCTGGCCTAATAGCTATGGTCTTAGACTCGTACTCTGGCCTAATGGTTAAGGTCTTAACTCTTACTCTGGCCTAATAGCTAAGGTCTTAAGTCTTACTCTGGCCTAATAGCTAAGGTCTTAGACTCGTACTCTGGCCTAATGGTTAAGGTCTTAACTCTTACTCTGGCCTAATAGCTAAGGTCTTAGACTCGTACTCTGGCCTTCTGGTTAAGGTCTTAACTCTTACTCTGGCCTAATAGCTAAGGTCTTAGACTCGTACTCTGGCCTAATGGTTAAAGTCTTAACTCTTACTCTGGCCTAATAGCTAAGGTCTTAGACTCGTACTCTGGCCTACTGGTTAAGGTCTTAACTCTTACTCTGGCCTAATAGCTAAGGTCTTAGACTCGTACTCTGGCCTAATGGTTAAGGTCTTAACTCTTACTCTGGCCTAATAGCTAAGGTCTTAGACTCGTACTCCGGCCTAATGGTTAAGGTCTTAACTCTTACTCTGGCCTAATAGCTAAGGTCTTAACTCTTACTCTGGCCTAATAGCTAAGGTCTTAGACTCGTACTCTGGCCTAATGGTTAAGGTCTTAACTCTTACTCTGGCCTAATATCTAAGGTCTTAACTCTTACTCTGGTCTAATAGCTAAGGTCTTAACTCTTACTCTGGCCTAATAGCTAAGGTCTTAGACTCGTACTCTGGCCTAATGGTTAAGGTCTTAACTCTTACTCTGGCCTACTGGTTAAGGTCTTAACTCTTACTCTGGCCTAATAGATAAGGTCTTAGACTCGTACTCTGGCCTAATGGTTAAGGTCTTAACTCTTACTCTGGCCTACTGGTTAAGGTCTTAGCTATTACTCTGGCCTAATAGCTAAGGTCTTAACTCTTACTCTGGCCTAATAGCTAAGGTCTTTGACTCGTACTCTCATCTAATGGTTAAGGTCTTAAATCTTACTCTGGCCTAATAGCTAAGGTCTTAACTCTTACTCTGGCCTAATAGCTAAGGTCTTAGATTCGTACTATGGCCTACATGTTAAGGTCTTAACTCTTACTCTGGCCTAATAGCTAAGGTCTCAGACTCGTACTCTGGCCTAATGGTTAAGGTCTTAACTCTTACTCTGGCCTAATAGCTAAGGTCTTAACTCTTACTCTGGCCTAATAGCTAAGGTCTTAGACTCGTACTCTGGCCTAATGGTTAAGGTCTTAACTCTTACTCTGGCCTAATAGCTAAGGTCTTAGACTCGTACTATGGCCTACAGGTTAAGGTCTTAACTCTTACTCTGGCCTAATAGCTAAGGTCTTAACTCTTACTCTGGCCTAATAGCTAAGGTCTTAGACTCGTACTCTGGCCTAATGGTTAAGGTCTTAACTCTTACTCTGGCCCACTGGTTAAGGTCTTAACTCTTACGCTGGCCTACTTGTTAAGGTCTTTACTCTTACTCTGGCCTAATAGCTAAGGTCTTAACTCTTACTCTGGCCTAATAGCTAAGGTCTTAGACTCGTACTCTGGCCTAATCGTTAAGGTCTTAACTCTTACTCTGGCCTAATAGCTAAGGTCTTAACTCTTACTCTGGCCTAATAGCTAAGGTCTTAGATTCGTACTATGGCCTACATGTTAAGGTCTTAACTCTTACTCTGGCCTAATAGCTAAGGTCTCAGACTCGTACTCTGGCCTAATGGTTAAGGTCTTAACTCTTACTCTGGCCTAATAGCTAAGGTCTTAACTCTTACTCTGGCCTAATAGCTAAGGTCTTAGACTCGTACTCTGGCCTAATGGTTAAGGTCTTAACTCTTACTCTGGCCTAATAGCTAAGGTCTTAGACTCATACTATGGCCTACAGGTTAAGGTCTTAACTCTTACTCTGGCCTAATAGCTAAGGTCTTAACTCTTACTCTGGCCTAATAGCTAAGGTCTTAGACTCGTACTCTGGCCTAATGGTTAAGGTCTTAACTCTTACTCTGGCCCACTGGTTAAGGTCTTAACTCTTACGCTGGCCTACTTGTTAAGGTCTTTACTCTTACTCTGGCCTAATAGCTAAGGTCTTAACTCTTACTCTGGCCTAATAGCTAAGGTCTTAGACTCGTACTCTGGCCTAATCGTTAAGGTCTTAACTCTTACTCTGGCCTAATAGCTAAGGTCTTAGAATCGTACTCTGACCTACTGGTTAAGGTCTTAACTCTTACTCTGGCCTAATAGCTAAGGTCTTAGACTCGTACTCTGGCCTAATGGTTAAGGTTTTAACTCTTACTCTGGCCTAATAGCTAAGGTCTTAGACTCGTACTCTGGCCTACTGGTTAAGGTCTTAACTCTTACTCTGGCCTAATAGCTAAGGTCTTAGACTAGTACTCTGGCCTAATGGTTAAGGTCTTAACTCTTACTCTGGCCTAATAGCTAAGGTCTTAGACTCGTACTCTGGCCTAATGGATAAGGTCTTAACTCTTACTCTGGCCTAATAGCTAAGGTCTTAGACTCGTACTATGGCCTACAGGTTAAGGTCTTAACTCTTACTCTGGCCTACTGGTTAAGGTCTTAACTCTTACTCTGGCCTAATAGCTAAGGTCTTAGACTCATACTCTGGCCTACTGGTTAAGGTCTTAACTCTTACTCTGGCCTACTGGTTAAGGTCTTAACTCTTACTCTGGCCTAATAGCTAAGGTCTTAGACTCGTACTCTGGTCTAATGGTTAAGGTCTTAACTCTTACTCTGGCCTACTGGTTAAGGTCTTAACTCTTACGCTGGCCTACTGGTTAAGGTCTTTACTCTTACTCTGGCCTAATAGCTAAGGTCTTAACTCTTACTCTGGCCTAATAGCTAAGGTCTTAACTCTTACTCTGGCCTAATAGCTATGGTCTTAGACTCGTACTCTGGCCTAATGGTTAAGGTCTTAACTCTTACTCTGGCCTAATAGCTAAGGTCTTAAGTCTTACTCTGGCCTAATAGCTAAGGTCTTAGACTCGTACTCTGGCCTAATGGTTAAGGTCTTAACTCTTACTCTGGCCTAATAGCTAAGGTCTTAGACTCGTACTCTGGCCTTCTGGTTAAGGTCTTAACTCTTACTCTGGCCTAATAGCTAAGGTCTTAGACTCGTACTCTGGCCTAATGGTTAAGGTCTTAACTCTTACTCTGGCCTAATAGCTAAGGTCTTAGACTCGTACTCTGGCCTACTGGTTAAGGTCTTAACTCTTACTCTGGCCTAATAGCTAAGGTCTTAGACTCGTACTCTGGCCTAATGGTTAAGGTCTTAACTCTTACTCTGGCCTAATAGCTAAGGTCTTAGACTCGTACTCCGGCCTAATGGTTAAGGTCTTAACTCTTACTCTGGCCTAATAGCTAAGGTCTTAACTCTTACTCTGGCCTAATAGCTAAGGTCTTAGACTCGTACTCTGGCCTAATGGTTAAGGTCTTAACTCTTACTCTGGCCTAATATCTAAGGTCTTAACTCTTACTCTGGTCTAATATCTAAGGTCTTAACTCTTACTCTGGCCTAATAGCTAAGGTCTTAGACTCGTACTCTGGCCTAATGGTTAAGGTCTTAACTCTTACTCTGGCCTACTGGTTAAGGTCTTAACTCTTACTCTGGCCTAATAGATAAGGTCTTAGACTCGTACTCTGGCCTAATGGTTAAGGTCTTAACTCTTACTCTGGCCTACTGGTTAAGGTCTTAGCTCTTACTCTGGCCTAATAGCTAAGGTCTTAACTCTTACTCTGGCCTAATAGCTAAGGTCTTTGACTCGTACTCTCGTCTAATGGTTAAGGTCTTAAATCTTACTCTGGCCTAATAGCTAAGGTCTTAACTCTTACTCTGGCCTAATAGCTAATGTCTTAGATTCGTACTATGGCCTACATGTTAAGGTCTTAACTCTTACTCTGGCCTACTGGTTAAGGTCTTAACTCTTACTCTGGCCTAATAGCTAAGGTCTTAATTCTTACTCTGGCCTAATAGCTAAGGTCTTAGAGTCGTACTCTGGCCTAATGGTTAAGGTCTTAACTCTTACTCTGGCCTACTGGTTAAGGTCTTAACTCTTACTCTGGCCTAATATCTAAGGTCTTAACTCTTACTCTGGTCTAATAGCTAAGGTCTTAACTCTTACTCTGGCCTAATAGCTAAGGTCTTAGACTCGTACTCTGGCCTAATGGTTAAGGTCTTAACTCTTACTCTGGCCTACTGGTTAAGGTCTTAACTCTTACTCTGGCCTAATAGATAAGGTCTTAGACTCGTACTCTGGCCTAATGGTTAAGGTCTTAACTCTTACTCTGTCCTACTGGTTAAGGTCTTAGCTCTTACTCTGGCCTAATAGCTAAGGTCTTAACTCTTACTCTGGCCTAATAGCTAAGGTCTTTGACTCGTACTCTCTTCTAATGGTTAAGGTCTTAACTCTTACTCTAGCCTAATAGCTAAGGTCTTAACTCTTACTCTGGCCTAATAGCTAAGGTCTTAACTCTTACTCTGGCCTAATAGCTAAGGTCTTAGACTCGTACTCTGGCCTAATGGTTAAGGTCTTAACTCTTACTCTGGCCTAATAGCTAAGGTCTTAACTCTTACTCTGGCCTAATAGCTAAGGTCTTAGACTCGTACTCTGGCCTAATGGTTAAGGTCTTAACTCTTACTCTGGCCGAATAGCTAAGGTCTTAGACTCGTACTCTGGCCTAATGGTTATGGTCTTAACTCTTACTCTGGCCTAATAGCTAAGGTCTTAGACTCGTACTATGGCCTACAGGTTAAGGTCTTAACTCTTACTCTGGCCTAATAGCTAAGGTCTTAGACTCGTACTCTGGACTAATGGTTAAGGTCTTAACTCTTACTCTGGCCCACTGGTTAAGGTCTGAACTCTTATTCTGGCCTAATAGCTAAGGTCTTAGACTCGTACTCTGGCCTAATGGTTAAGGTCTTAACTCTTACTCTGGCCTAATAGCTAAGGTCTTAGGCTCGTACTCTGGCCTACTGGTTAAGGTCTTAACTCTTACTCTGGCCTACTGGTTAAGGTCTTAACTCTTCCTCTGGCCTAATAGCTAAGGTCTTAACTCTTACTCTGGCCTAATAGCTATGGTCTTAGACTCGTACTCTGGCCTAATGGTTAAGGTCTTAACTCTTACTCTGGCCTAATAGCTAAGGTCTTAACTCTTACTCTGGCCTAATAGCTAAGGTCTTAGACTCGTACTCTGGCCTAATGGTTAAGGTCTTAACTCTTACTCTGGCCTAATAGCTAAGGTCTTAGACTCGTACTCTGGCCTACTGGTTAAGGTCTTAACTCTTACTCTGGCCTAATAGCTAAGGTCTTAGACTCGTACTCTGGCCTAATGGTTAAGGTCTTAACTCTTACTCTGGCCTAATAGCTAAGGTCTTAGACTCGTACTCAGGCCTAATGTTTAAGGTCTTAACTCTTACTCTGGCCTAATAGCTAAGGTCTTAGACTCGTACTCTGGCCTAATGGTTAAGGTCTTAACTCTTACTCTGGCCTAATAGCTAAGGTCTTAGACTCGTACTATGGCCTACAGGTTAAGGTCTTAACTCTTACTCTGGCCTACTGGTTAAGGTCTTAACTCCTACTCTGGCCTAATAGCTAAGGTCTTAGACTCATACTCTGGCCTACTGGTTAAGGTCTTAACTCTTACTCTGGCCTACTGGTTAAGGTCTTAACTCTTACTCTGGCCTAATAGCTAAGGTCTTAGACTCGTACTCTGGTCTAATGGTTAAGGTCTTAACTCTTACTCTGGCCTACTGGTTAAGGTCTTAACTCTTACGCTGGCCTACTGGTTACGGTCTTTACTCTTACTCTGGCCTAATAGCTAAGGTCTTAACTCTTACTCTGGCCTAATAGCTAAGGTCTTAACTCTTACTCTGGCCTAATAGCTATGGTCTTAGACTCGTACTCTGGCCTAATGGTTAAGGTCTTAACTCTTACTCTGGCCTAATAGCTAAGGTCTTAAGTCTTACTCTGGCCTAATAGCTAAGGTCTTAGACTCGTACTCTGGCCTAATGGTTAAGGTCTTAACTCTTACTCTGGCCTAATAGCTAAGGTCTTAGACTCGTACTCTGGCCTTCTGGTTAAGGTCTTAACTCTTACTCTGGCCTAATAGCTAAGGTCTTAGACTCGTACTCTGGCCTAATGGTTAAAGTCTTAACTCTTACTCTGGCCTAATAGCTAAGGTCTTAGACTCGTACTCTGGCCTACTGGTTAAGGTCTTAACTCTTACTCTGGCCTAATAGCTAAGGTCTTAGACTCGTACTCTGGCCTAATGGTTAAGGTCTTAACTCTTACTCTGGCCTAATAGCTAAGGTCTTAGACTCGTACTCCGGCCTAATGGTTAAGGTCTTAACTCTTACTCTGGCCTAATAGCTAAGGTCTTAACTCTTACTCTGGCCTAATAGCTAAGGTCTTAGACTCGTACTCTGGCCTAATGGTTAAGGTCTTAACTCTTACTCTGGCCTAATATCTAAGGTCTTAACTCTTACTCTGGTCTAATAGCTAAGGTCTTAACTCTTACTCTGGCCTAATAGCTAAGGTCTTAGACTCGTACTCTGGCCTAATGGTTAAGGTCTTAACTCTTACTCTGGCCTACTGGTTAAGGTCTTAACTCTTACTCTGGCCTAATAGATAAGGTCTTAGACTCGTACTCTGGCCTAATGGTTAAGGTCTTAACTCTTACTCTGGCCTACTGGTTAAGGTCTTAGCTATTACTCTGGCCTAATAGCTAAGGTCTTAACTCTTACTCTGGCCTAATAGCTAAGGTCTTTGACTCGTACTCTCATCTAATGGTTAAGGTCTTAAATCTTACTCTGGCCTAATAGCTAAGGTCTTAACTCTTACTCTGGCCTAATAGCTAAGGTCTTAGATTCGTACTATGGCCTACATGTTAAGGTCTTAACTCTTACTCTGGCCTAATAGCTAAGGTCTCAGACTCGTACTCTGGCCTAATGGTTAAGGTCTTAACTCTTACTCTGGCCTAATAGCTAAGGTCTTAACTCTTACTCTGGCCTAATAGCTAAGGTCTTAGACTCGTACTCTGGCCTAATGGTTAAGGTCTTAACTCTTACTCTGGCCTAATAGCTAAGGTCTTAGACTCGTACTATGGCCTACAGGTTAAGGTCTTAACTCTTACTCTGGCCTAATAGCTAAGGTCTTAACTCTTACTCTGGCCTAATAGCTAAGGTCTTAGACTCGTACTCTGGCCTAATGGTTAAGGTCTTAACTCTTACTCTGGCCCACTGGTTAAGGTCTTAACTCTTACGCTGGCCTACTTGTTAAGGTCTTTACTCTTACTCTGGCCTAATAGCTAAGGTCTTAACTCTTACTCTGGCCTAATAGCTAAGGTCTTAGACTCGTACTCTGGCCTAATCGTTAAGGTCTTAACTCTTACTCTGGCCTAATAGCTAAGGTCTTAGAATCGTACTCTGACCTACTGGTTAAGGTCTTAACTCTTACTCTGGCCTAATAGCTAAGGTCTTAGACTCGTACTCTGGCCTAATGGTTAAGGTTTTAACTCTTACTCTGGCCTAATAGCTAAGGTCTTAGACTCGTACTCTGGCCTACTGGTTAAGGTCTTAACTCTTACTCTGGCCTAATAGCTAAGGTCTTAGACTAGTACTCTGGCCTAATGGTTAAGGTCTTAACTCTTACTCTGGCCTAATAGCTAAGGTCTTAACTCTTACTCTGGCCTAATAGCTAAGGTCTTAGACTCGTACTCTGGCCTAATGGTTAAGGTCTTAACTCTTACTCTGGCCTAATAGCTAAGGTCTTAGACTCGTACTATGGCCTACAGGTTAAGGTCTTAACTCTTACTCTGGCCTAATAGCTAAGGTCTTAACTCTTACTCTGGCCTAATAGCTAAGGTCTTAGACTCGTACTCTGGCCTAATGGTTAAGGTCTTAACTCTTACTCTGGCCCACTGGTTAAGGTCTTAACTCTTACGCTGGCCTACTTGTTAAGGTCTTTACTCTTACTCTGGCCTAATAGCTAAGGTCTTAACTCTTACTCTGGCCTAATAGCTAAGGTCTTAGACTCGTACTCTGGCCTAATGGTTAAGGTCTTAACTCTTACTCTGGCCTAATAGCTAAGGTCTTAGACTCGTACTCAGGCCTAATGTTTAAGGTCTTAACTCTTACTCTGGCCTAATAGCTAAGGTCTTAGACTCGTACTCTGGCCTAATGGTTAAGGTCTTAACTCTTACTCTGGCCTAATAGCTAAGGTCTTAGACTCGTACTATGGCCTACAGGTTAAGGTCTTAACTCTTACTCTGGCCTACTGGTTAAGGTCTTAACTCCTACTCTGGCCTAATAGCTAAGGTCTTAGACTCATACTCTGGCCTACTGGTTAAGGTCTTAACTCTTACTCTGGCCTACTGGTTAAGGTCTTAACTCTTACTCTGGCCTAATAGCTAAGGTCTTAGACTCGTACTCTGGTCTAATGGTTAAGGTCTTAACTCTTACTCTGGCCTACTGGTTAAGGTCTTAACTCTTACGCTGGCCTACTGGTTACGGTCTTTACTCTTACTCTGGCCTAATAGCTAAGGTCTTAACTCTTACTCTGGCCTAATAGCTAAGGTCTTAACTCTTACTCTGGCCTAATAGCTATGGTCTTAGACTCGTACTCTGGCCTAATGGTTATGGTCTTAACTCTTACTCTGGCCTAATAGCTAAGGTCTTAAGTCTTACTCTGGCCTAATAGCTAAGGTCTTAGACTCGTACTCTGGCCTAATGGTTAAGGTCTTAACTCTTACTCTGGCCTAATAGCTAAGGTCTTAGACTCGTACTCTGGCCTTCTGGTTAAGGTCTTAACTCTTACTCTGGCCTAATAGCTAAGGTCTTAGACTCGTACTCTGGCCTAATGGTTAAAGTCTTAACTCTTACTCTGGCCTAATAGCTAAGGTCTTAGACTCGTACTCTGGCCTACTGGTTAAGGTCTTAACTCTTACTCTGGCCTAATAGCTAAGGTCTTAGACTCGTACTCTGGCCTAATGGTTAAGGTCTTAACTCTTACTCTGGCCTAATAGCTAAGGTCTTAGACTCGTACTCCGGCCTAATGGTTAAGGTCTTAACTCTTACTCTGGCCTAATAGCTAAGGTCTTAACTCTTACTCTGGCCTAATAGCTAAGGTCTTAGACTCGTACTCTGGCCTAATGGTTAAGGTCTTAACTCTTACTCTGGCCTAATATCTAAGGTCTTAACTCTTACTCTGGTCTAATAGCTAAGGTCTTAACTCTTACTCTGGCCTAATAGCTAAGGTCTTAGACTCGTACTCTGGCCTAATGGTTAAGGTCTTAACTCTTACTCTGGCCTACTGGTTAAGGTCTTAACTCTTACTCTGGCCTAATAGATAAGGTCTTAGACTCGTACTCTGGCCTAATGGTTAAGGTCTTAACTCTTACTCTGGCCTACTGGTTAAGGTCTTAGCTATTACTCTGGCCTAATAGCTAAGGTCTTAACTCTTACTCTGGCCTAATAGCTAAGGTCTTTGACTCGTACTCTCATCTAATGGTTAAGGTCTTAAATCTTACTCTGGCCTAATAGCTAAGGTCTTAACTCTTACTCTGGCCTAATAGCTAAGGTCTTAGATTCGTACTATGGCCTACATGTTAAGGTCTTAACTCTTACTCTGGCCTAATAGCTAAGGTCTCAGACTCGTACTCTGGCCTAATGGTTAAGGTCTTAACTCTTACTCTGGCCTAATAGCTAAGGTCTTAACTCTTACTCTGGCCTAATAGCTAAGGTCTTAGACTCGTACTCTGGCCTAATGGTTAAGGTCTTAACTCTTACTCTGGCCTAATAGCTAAGGTCTTAGACTCGTACTATGGCCTACAGGTTAAGGTCTTAACTCTTACTCTGGCCTAATAGCTAAGGTCTTAACTCTTACTCTGGCCTAATAGCTAAGGTCTTAGACTCGTACTCTGGCCTAATGGTTAAGGTCTTAACTCTTACTCTGGCCCACTGGTTAAGGTCTTAACTCTTACGCTGGCCTACTTGTTAAGGTCTTTACTCTTACTCTGGCCTAATAGCTAAGGTCTTAACTCTTACTCTGGCCTAATAGCTAAGGTCTTAGACTCGTACTCTGGCCTAATCGTTAAGGTCTTAACTCTTACTCTGGCCTAATAGCTAAGGTCTTAGAATCGTACTCTGACCTACTGGTTAAGGTCTTAACTCTTACTCTGGCCTAATAGCTAAGGTCTTAGACTCGTACTCTGGCCTAATGGTTAAGGTTTTAACTCTTACTCTGGCCTAATAGCTAAGGTCTTAGACTCGTACTCTGGCCTACTGGTTAAGGTCTTAACTCTTACTCTGGCCTAATAGCTAAGGTCTTAGACTAGTACTCTGGCCTAATGGTTAAGGTCTTAACTCTTACTCTGGCCTAATAGCTAAGGTCTTAACTCTTACTCTGGCCTAATAGCTAAGGTCTTAGACTCGTACTCTGGCCTAATGGTTAAGGTCTTAACTCTTACTCTGGCCTAATAGCTAAGGTCTTAGACTCGTACTATGGCCTACAGGTTAAGGTCTTAACTCTTACTCTGGCCTAATAGCTAAGGTCTTAACTCTTACTCTGGCCTAATAGCTAAGGTCTTAGACTCGTACTCTGGCCTAATGGTTAAGGTCTTAACTCTTACTCTGGCCCACTGGTTAAGGTCTTAACTCTTACGCTGGCCTACTTGTTAAGGTCTTTACTCTTACTCTGGCCTAATAGCTAAGGTCTTAACTCTTACTCTGGCCTAATAGCTAAGGTCTTAGACTCGTACTCTGGCCTAATCGTTAAGGTCTTAACTCTTACTCTGGCCTAATAGCTAAGGTCTTAGAATCGTACTCTGACCTACTGGTTAAGGTCTTAACTCTTACTCTGGCCTAATAGCTAAGGTCTTAGACTCGTACTCTGGCCTAATGGTTAAGGTTTTAACTCTTACTCTGGCCTAATAGCTAAGGTCTTAGACTCGTACTCTGGCCTACTGGTTAAGGTCTTAACTCTTACTCTGGCCTAATAGCTAAGGTCTTAGACTAGTACTCTGGCCTAATGGTTAAGGTCTTAACTCTTACTCTGGCCTAATAGCTAAGGTCTTAACTCTTACTCTGGCCTAATAGCTAAGGTCTTAGACTCGTACTCTGGCCTAATGGTTAAGGTCTTAACTCTTACTCTGGCCTAATAGCTAAGGTCTTAGACTCGTACTATGGCCTACAGGTTAAGGTCTTAACTCTTACTCTGGCCTAATAGCTAAGGTCTTAACTCTTACTCTGGCCTAATAGCTAAGGTCTTAGACTCGTACTCTGGCCTAATGGTTAAGGTCTTAACTCTTACTCTGGCCCACTGGTTAAGGTCTTAACTCTTACGCTGGCCTACTTGTTAAGGTCTTTACTCTTACTCTGGCCTAATAGCTAAGGTCTTAACTCTTACTCTGGCCTAATAGCTAAGGTCTTAGACTCGTACTCTGGCCTAATGGTTAAGGTCTTAACTCTTACTCTGGCCTAATAGCTAAGGTCTTAGACTCGTACTCAGGCCTAATGTTTAAGGTCTTAACTCTTACTCTGGCCTAATAGCTAAGGTCTTAGACTCGTACTCTGGCCTAATGGTTAAGGTCTTAACTCTTACTCTGGCCTAATAGCTAAGGTCTTAGACTCGTACTATGGCCTACAGGTTAAGGTCTTAACTCTTACTCTGGCCTACTGGTTAAGGTCTTAACTCCTACTCTGGCCTAATAGCTAAGGTCTTAGACTCATACTCTGGCCTACTGGTTAAGGTCTTAACTCTTACTCTGGCCTACTGGTTAAGGTCTTAACTCTTACTCTGGCCTAATAGCTAAGGTCTTAGACTCGTACTCTGGTCTAATGGTTAAGGTCTTAACTCTTACTCTGGCCTACTGGTTAAGGTCTTAACTCTTACGCTGGCCTACTGGTTACGGTCTTTACTCTTACTCTGGCCTAATAGCTAAGGTCTTAACTCTTACTCTGGCCTAATAGCTAAGGTCTTAACTCTTACTCTGGCCTAATAGCTATGGTCTTAGACTCGTACTCTGGCCTAATGGTTAAGGTCTTAACTCTTACTCTGGCCTAATAGCTAAGGTCTTAAGTCTTACTCTGGCCTAATAGCTAAGGTCTTAGACTCGTACTCTGGCCTAATGGTTAAGGTCTTAACTCTTACTCTGGCCTAATAGCTAAGGTCTTAGACTCGTACTCTGGCCTTCTGGTTAAGGTCTTAACTCTTACTCTGGCCTAATAGCTAAGGTCTTAGACTCGTACTCTGGCCTAATGGTTAAAGTCTTAACTCTTACTCTGGCCTAATAGCTAAGGTCTTAGACTCGTACTCTGGCCTACTGGTTAAGGTCTTAACTCTTACTCTGGCCTAATAGCTAAGGTCTTAGACTCGTACTCTGGCCTAATGGTTAAGGTCTTAACTCTTACTCTGGCCTAATAGCTAAGGTCTTAGACTCGTACTCCGGCCTAATGGTTAAGGTCTTAACTCTTACTCTGGCCTAATAGCTAAGGTCTTAACTCTTACTCTGGCCTAATAGCTAAGGTCTTAGACTCGTACTCTGGCCTAATGGTTAAGGTCTTAACTCTTACTCTGGCCTAATATCTAAGGTCTTAACTCTTACTCTGGTCTAATAGCTAAGGTCTTAACTCTTACTCTGGCCTAATAGCTAAGGTCTTAGACTCGTACTCTGGCCTAATGGTTAAGGTCTTAACTCTTACTCTGGCCTACTGGTTAAGGTCTTAACTCTTACTCTGGCCTAATAGATAAGGTCTTAGACTCGTACTCTGGCCTAATGGTTAAGGTCTTAACTCTTACTCTGGCCTACTGGTTAAGGTCTTAGCTATTACTCTGGCCTAATAGCTAAGGTCTTAACTCTTACTCTGGCCTAATAGCTAAGGTCTTTGACTCGTACTCTCATCTAATGGTTAAGGTCTTAAATCTTACTCTGGCCTAATAGCTAAGGTCTTAACTCTTACTCTGGCCTAATAGCTAAGGTCTTAGATTCGTACTATGGCCTACATGTTAAGGTCTTAACTCTTACTCTGGCCTAATAGCTAAGGTCTCAGACTCGTACTCTGGCCTAATGGTTAAGGTCTTAACTCTTACTCTGGCCTAATAGCTAAGGTCTTAACTCTTACTCTGGCCTAATAGCTAAGGTCTTAGACTCGTACTCTGGCCTAATGGTTAAGGTCTTAACTCTTACTCTGGCCTAATAGCTAAGGTCTTAGACTCGTACTATGGCCTACAGGTTAAGGTCTTAACTCTTACTCTGGCCTAATAGCTAAGGTCTTAACTCTTACTCTGGCCTAATAGCTAAGGTCTTAGACTCGTACTCTGGCCTAATGGTTAAGGTCTTAACTCTTACTCTGGCCCACTGGTTAAGGTCTTAACTCTTACGCTGGCCTACTTGTTAAGGTCTTTACTCTTACTCTGGCCTAATAGCTAAGGTCTTAACTCTTACTCTGGCCTAATAGCTAAGGTCTTAGACTCGTACTCTGGCCTAATCGTTAAGGTCTTAACTCTTACTCTGGCCTAATAGCTAAGGTCTTAGAATCGTACTCTGACCTACTGGTTAAGGTCTTAACTCTTACTCTGGCCTAATAGCTAAGGTCTTAGACTCGTACTCTGGCCTAATGGTTAAGGTTTTAACTCTTACTCTGGCCTAATAGCTAAGGTCTTAGACTCGTACTCTGGCCTACTGGTTAAGGTCTTAACTCTTACTCTGGCCTAATAGCTAAGGTCTTAGACTAGTACTCTGGCCTAATGGTTAAGGTCTTAACTCTTACTCTGGCCTAATAGCTAAGGTCTTAACTCTTACTCTGGCCTAATAGCTAAGGTCTTAGACTCGTACTCTGGCCTAATGGTTAAGGTCTTAACTCTTACTCTGGCCTAATAGCTAAGGTCTTAGACTCGTACTATGGCCTACAGGTTAAGGTCTTAACTCTTACTCTGGCCTAATAGCTAAGGTCTTAACTCTTACTCTGGCCTAATAGCTAAGGTCTTAGACTCGTACTCTGGCCTAATGGTTAAGGTCTTAACTCTTACTCTGGCCCACTGGTTAAGGTCTTAACTCTTACGCTGGCCTACTTGTTAAGGTCTTTACTCTTACTCTGGCCTAATAGCTAAGGTCTTAACTCTTACTCTGGCCTAATAGCTAAGGTCTTAGACTCGTACTCTGGCCTAATGGTTAAGGTCTTAACTCTTACTCTGGCCTAATAGCTAAGGTCTTAGACTCGTACTCAGGCCTAATGTTTAAGGTCTTAACTCTTACTCTGGCCTAATAGCTAAGGTCTTAGACTCGTACTCTGGCCTAATGGTTAAGGTCTTAACTCTTACTCTGGCCTAATAGCTAAGGTCTTAGACTCGTACTATGGCCTACAGGTTAAGGTCTTAACTCTTACTCTGGCCTACTGGTTAAGGTCTTAACTCCTACTCTGGCCTAATAGCTAAGGTCTTAGACTCATACTCTGGCCTACTGGTTAAGGTCTTAACTCTTACTCTGGCCTACTGGTTAAGGTCTTAACTCTTACTCTGGCCTAATAGCTAAGGTCTTAGACTCGTACTCTGGTCTAATGGTTAAGGTCTTAACTCTTACTCTGGCCTACTGGTTAAGGTCTTAACTCTTACGCTGGCCTACTGGTTACGGTCTTTACTCTTACTCTGGCCTAATAGCTAAGGTCTTAACTCTTACTCTGGCCTAATAGCTAAGGTCTTAGACTCGTACTCTGGCCTTCTGGTTAAGGTCTTAACTCTTACTCTGGCCTAATAGCTAAGGTCTTAGACTCGTACTCTGGCCTAATGGTTAAAGTCTTAACTCTTACTCTGGCCTAATAGCTAAGGTCTTAGACTCGTACTCTGGCCTACTGGTTAAGGTCTTAACTCTTACTCTGGCCTAATAGCTAAGGTCTTAGACTCGTACTCTGGCCTAATGGTTAAGGTCTTAACTCTTACTCTGGCCTAATAGCTAAGGTCTTAGACTCGTACTCCGGCCTAATGGTTAAGGTCTTAACTCTTACTCTGGCCTAATAGCTAAGGTCTTAACTCTTACTCTGGCCTAATAGCTAAGGTCTTAGACTCGTACTCTGGCCTAATGGTTAAGGTCTTAACTCTTACTCTGGCCTAATATCTAAGGTCTTAACTCTTACTCTGGTCTAATAGCTAAGGTCTTAACTCTTACTCTGGCCTAATAGCTAAGGTCTTAGACTCGTACTCTGGCCTAATGGTTAAGGTCTTAACTCTTACTCTGGCCTACTGGTTAAGGTCTTAACTCTTACTCTGGCCTAATAGATAAGGTCTTAGACTCGTACTCTGGCCTAATGGTTAAGGTCTTAACTCTTACTCTGGCCTACTGGTTAAGGTCTTAGCTATTACTCTGGCCTAATAGCTAAGGTCTTAACTCTTACTCTGGCCTAATAGCTAAGGTCTTTGACTCGTACTCTCATCTAATGGTTAAGGTCTTAAATCTTACTCTGGCCTAATAGCTAAGGTCTTAACTCTTACTCTGGCCTAATAGCTAAGGTCTTAGATTCGTACTATGGCCTACATGTTAAGGTCTTAACTCTTACTCTGGCCTAATAGCTAAGGTCTCAGACTCGTACTCTGGCCTAATGGTTAAGGTCTTAACTCTTACTCTGGCCTAATAGCTAAGGTCTTAACTCTTACTCTGGCCTAATAGCTAAGGTCTTAGACTCGTACTCTGGCCTAATGGTTAAGGTCTTAACTCTTACTCTGGCCTAATAGCTAAGGTCTTAGACTCGTACTATGGCCTACAGGTTAAGGTCTTAACTCTTACTCTGGCCTAATAGCTAAGGTCTTAACTCTTACTCTGGCCTAATAGCTAAGGTCTTAGACTCGTACTCTGGCCTAATGGTTAAGGTCTTAACTCTTACTCTGGCCCACTGGTTAAGGTCTTAACTCTTACGCTGGCCTACTTGTTAAGGTCTTTACTCTTACTCTGGCCTAATAGCTAAGGTCTTAACTCTTACTCTGGCCTAATAGCTAAGGTCTTAGACTCGTACTCTGGCCTAATCGTTAAGGTCTTAACTCTTACTCTGGCCTAATAGCTAAGGTCTTAGAATCGTACTCTGACCTACTGGTTAAGGTCTTAACTCTTACTCTGGCCTAATAGCTAAGGTCTTAGACTCGTACTCTGGCCTAATGGTTAAGGTTTTAACTCTTACTCTGGCCTAATAGCTAAGGTCTTAGACTCGTACTCTGGCCTACTGGTTAAGGTCTTAACTCTTACTCTGGCCTAATAGCTAAGGTCTTAGACTAGTACTCTGGCCTAATGGTTAAGGTCTTAACTCTTACTCTGGCCTAATAGCTAAGGTCTTAGACTCGTACTCTGGCCTAATGGTTAAGGTCTTAACTCTTACTCTGGCCTAATAGCTAAGGTCTTAGACTCGTACTATGGCCTACAGGTTAAGGTCTTAACTCTTACTCTGGCCTACTGGTTAAGGTCTTAACTCTTACTCTGGCCTAATAGCTAAGGTCTTAGACTCATACTCTGGCCTACTGGTTAAGGTCTTAACTCTTACTCTGGCCTACTGGTTAAGGTCTTAACTCTTACTCTGGCCTAATAGCTAAGGTCTTAGACTCGTACTCTGGTCTAATGGTTAAGGTCTTAACTCTTACTCTGGCCTACTGGTTAAGGTCTTAACTCTTACGCTGGCCTACTGGTTAAGGTCTTTACTCTTACTCTGGCCTAATAGCTAAGGTCTTAACTCTTACTCTGGCCTAATAGCTATGGTCTTAGACTCGTACTCTGGCCTAATGGTTAAGGTCTTAACTCTTACTCTGGCCTAATAGCTAAGGTCTTAAGTCTTACTCTGGCCTAATAGCTAAGGTCTTAGACTCGTACTCTGGCCTAATGGTTAAGGTCTTAACTCTTACTCTGGCCTAATAGCTAAGGTCTTAGACTCGTACTCTGGCCTTCTGGTTAAGGTCTTAACTCTTACTCTGGCCTAATAGCTAAGGTCTTAGACTCGTACTCTGGCCTAATGGTTAAGGTCTTAACTCTTACTCTGGCCTAATAGCTAAGGTCTTAGACTCGTACTCTGGCCTACTGGTTAAGGTCTTAACTCTTACTCTGGCCTAATAGCTAAGGTCTTAGACTCGTACTCTGGCCTAATGGTTAAGGTCTTAACTCTTACTCTGGCCTAATAGCTAAGGTCTTAGACTCGTACTCCGGCCTAATGGTTAAGGTCTTAACTCTTACTCTGGCCTAATAGCTAAGGTCTTAACTCTTACTCTGGCCTAATAGCTAAGGTCTTAGACTCGTACTCTGGCCTAATGGTTAAGGTCTTAACTCTTACTCTGGCCTACTGGTTAAGGTCTTAACTCTTACTCTGGCCTAATAGATAAGGTCTTAGACTCGTACTCTGGCCTAATGGTTAAGGTCTTAACTCTTACTCTGGCCTACTGGTTAAGGTCTTAGCTCTTACTCTGGCCTAATAGCTAAGGTCTTAACTCTTACTCTGGCCTAATAGCTAAGGTCTTTGACTCGTACTCTCGTCTAATGGTTAAGGTCTTAAAACTTACTCTGGCCTAATAGCTAAGGTCTTAACTCTTACTCTGGCCTAATAGCTAAGGTCTTAGATTCGTACTATGGCCTACATGTTAAGGTCTTAACTCTTACTCTGGCCTACTGGTTAAGGTCTTAACTCTTACTCTGGCCTAATAGCTAAGGTCTTAATTCTTACTCTGGCCTAATAGCTAAGGTCTTAGAGTCGTACTCTGGCCTAATGGTTAAGGTCTTAACTCTTACTCTGTCCTACTGGTTAAGGTCTTAACTCTTACTCTGGCCTAATATCTAAGGTCTTAACTCTTACTCTGGTCTAATAGCTAAGGTCTTAACTCTTACTCTGGCCTAATAGCTAAGGTCTTAGACTCGTACTCTGGCCTAATGGTTAAGGTCTTAACTCTTACTCTGGCCTACTGGTTAAGGTCTTAACTCTTACTCTGGCCTAATAGATAAGGTCTTAGACTCGTACTCTGGCCTAATGGTTAAGGTCTTAACTCTTACTCTGGCCTACTGGTTAAGGTCTTAGCTCTTACTCTGGCCTAATAGCTAAGGTCTTAACTCTAACTCTGGCCTAATAGCTAAGGTCTTTGACTCGTACTCTCTTCTAATGGTTAAGGTCTTAACTCTTACTCTAGCCTAATAGCTAAGGTCTTAACTCTTACTCTGGCCTAATAGCTAAGGTCTTAACTCTTACTCTGGCCTAATAGCTAAGGTCTTAGACTCGTACTCTGGCCTAATGGTTAAGGTCTTAACTCTTACTCTGGCCTAATAGCTAAGGTCTTAACTCTTACTCTGGCCTAATAGCTAAGGTCTTAGACTCGTACTCTGGCCTAATGGTTAAGGTCTTAACTCTTACTCTGGCCTAATAGCTAAGGTCTTAGACTCGTACTATGGCCTACAGGTTAAGGTCTTAACTCTTACTCTGGCCTAATAGCTAAGGTCTTAGACTCGTACTCTGGCCTAATGGTTAAGGTCTTAACTCTTACTCTGGCCCACTGGTTAAGGTCTGAACTCTTATTCTGGCCTAATAGCTAAGGTCTTAGACTCGTACTCTGGCCTAATGGTTAAGGTCTTAACTCTTACTCTGGCCTAATAGCTAAGGTCTTAGGCTCGTACTCTGGCCTACTGGTTAAGGTCTTAACTCTTACTCTGGCCTACTGGTTAAGGTCTTAACTCTTCCTCTGGCCTAATAGCTAAGGTCTTAACTCTTACTCTGGCCTAATAGCTATGGTCTTAGACTCGTACTCTGGCCTAATGGTTAAGGTCTTAACTCTTACTCTGGCCTAATAGCTAAGGTCTTAACTCTTACTCTGGCCTAATAGCTAAGGTCTTAGACTCGTACTCTGGCCTAATGGTTAAGGTCTTAACTCTTACTCTGGCCTAATAGCTAAGGTCTTAGACTCGTACTCTGGCCTACTGGTTAAGGTCTTAACTCTTACTCTGGCCTAATAGCTAAGGTCTTAGACTCGTACTCTGGCCTAATGGTTAAGGTCTTAACTCTTACTCTGGCCTAATAGCTAAGGTCTTAGACTCGTACTCAGGCCTAATGTTTAAGGTCTTAACTCTTACTCTGGCCTAATAGCTAAGGTCTTAGACTCGTACTCTGGCCTAATGGTTAAGGTCTTAACTCTTACTCTGGCCTAATAGCTAAGGACTTAGACTCGTACTATGGCCTACAGGTTAAGGTCTTAACTCTTACTCTGGCCTAATAGCTAAGGTCTTAACTCTTATTCTGGCCTAATAGCTATGGTCTTAACTCTTACTCTGGCCTAATAGCTAAGGTCTTAGACTTGTACTCTGGCCTACTGGTTAAGGTCTTAACTCTTACACTGGCCTAATAGCTAAGGTCTTAGACTCGGACTCTGGCCTACTGGTTAAGGTCTTAACTCTTACTCTGGCCTAATAGCTAAGGTCTTAACTCTTACTCTGGCCTTATAGCTAAGGTCTTAGACTCGTACTCTGGCCTAATGGTTAAGGTCTTAACTCTTACTCTGGCCTAATAGCTAAGGTCTTAGACTCGTACTCTGGCCTACTGGTTAAGGTCTTAACTCTTACTCTGGCCTAATAGCTAAGGTCTTAGACTCATACTCTGGCCTAATGGTTAAGGTCTTAACTCTTACTCTGGCCTAATAGCTAAGGTCTTAACTCTTACTCTGGCCTAATAGCTAAGGTCTTTGACTCGTACTCTCTTCTAATGGTTAAGGTCTTAACTCTTACTCTGGCCTAATAGCTAAGGTCTTAACTCTTACTCTGGCCTAATAGCTAAGGTCTCAGACTCGTACTCTGGCCTAATGGTTAAGGTCTTAACTCTTACTCTGGCCTAATAGCTAAGGTCTTAACTCTTACTCTGGCCTAATAGCTAAGGTCTTAGACTCGTACTCTGGCCTAATGGTTAAGGTCTTAACTCTTACTCTGGCCTAATAGCTAAGGTCTTAGACTCGTACTATGGCCTACAGGTTAAGGTCTTAACTCTTACTCTGGCCTAATAGCTAAGGTCTTAACTCTTACTCTGGCCTAATAGCTAAGGTCTTAGACTCGTACTCTGGCCTAATGGTTAAGGTCTTAACTCTTACTCTGGCCCACTGGTTAAGGTCTTAACTCTTACTCTGGCCTAATAGCTAAGGTCTTAGACTCTTACTCTGGCCTAATGGTTAAGGTCTTAACTCTTACTCTGGCCTACTGGTTAAGGTCTTAACTCTTACGCTGGCCTACTTGTTAAGGTCTTTACTCTTACTCTGGCCTAATAGCTAAGGTCTTAACTCTTACTCTGGCCTAATAGCTATGGTCTGAGACTCGTACTCTGGCCTAATGGTTAAGGTCTTAACTCTTACTCTGGCCTAATAGCTAAGGTCTTAACTCTTACTCTGGCCTAATAGCTAAGGTCTTAGACTCGTACTCTGGCCTAATCGTTAAGGTCTTAACTCTTACTCTGGCCTAATAGCTAAGGTCTTAGAATCATACTCTGACCTACTGGTTAAGGTCTTAACTCTTACTCTGGCCTAATAGCTAAGGTCTTAGACTCGTACTCTGGCCTAATGGTTACGGTTTTAACTCTTACTCTGGCCTAATAGCTAAGGTCTTAGACTCGTACTCTGGCCTACTGGTTAAGGTCTTAACTCTTACTCTGGCCTAATAGCTAAGGTCTTAGACTAGTACTCTGGCCTAATGGTTAAGGTCTTAACTCTTACTCTGGCCTAATAGCTAAGGTCTTAGACTCGTACTCTGGCCTAATGGTTAAGGTCTTAACTCTTACTCTGGCCTAATAGCTAAGGTCTTAGACTCGTACTATGGCCTACAGGTTAAGGTCTTAACTCTTACTCTGGCCTACTGGTTAAGGTCTTAACTCTTACTCTGGCCTAATAGCTAAGGTCTTAGACTCATACTCTGGCCTACTGGTTAAGGTCTTAACTCTTACTCTGGCCTACTGGTTAAGGTCTTAACTCTTACTCTGGCCTAATAGCTAAGGTCTTAGACTCGTACTCTGGTCTAATGGTTAAGGTCTTAACTCTTACTCTGGCCTACTGGTTAAGGTCTTAACTCTTACGCTGGCCTACTGGTTAAGGTCTTTACTCTTACTCTGGCCTAATAGCTAAGGTCTTAACTCTTACTCTGGCCTAATAGCTAAGGTCTTAACTCTTACTCTGGCCTAATAGCTATGGTCTTAAACTCGTACTCTGGCCTAATGGTTAAGGTCTTAACTCTTACTCTGGCCTAATAGCTAAGGTCTTAACTCTTACTCTGGCCTAATAGCTAAGGTCTTAGACTCGTACTCTGGCCTAATGGTTAAGGTCTTAACTCTTACTCTGGCCTAATAGCTAAGGTCTTAGACTCGTACTCTGGCCTACTGGTTAAGGTCTTAACTCTTACTCTGGCCTAATAGCTAAGGTCTTAGACTCGTACTCTGGCCTAATGGTTAAGGTCTTAACTCTTACTCTGGCCTAATAGCTAAGGTCTTAGACTCGTACTCCGGCCTAATGGTTAAGGTCTTAACTCTTACTCTGGCCTAATAGCTAAGGTCTTAACTCTTACTCTGGCCTAATAGCTAAGGTCTTAGACTCGTACTCTGGCCTAATGGTTAAGGTCTTAACTCTTACTCTGGCCTAATATCTAAGGTCTTAACTCTTACTCTGGTCTAATAGCTAAGGTCTTAACTCTTACTCTGGCCTAATAGCTAAGGTCTTAGACTCGTACTCTGGCCTAATGGTTAAGGTCTTAACTCTTACTCTGGCCTACTGGTTAAGGTCTTAACTCTTACTCTGGCCTAATAGATAAGGTCTTAGACTCGTACTCTGGCCTAATGGTTAAGGTCTTAACTCTTACTCTGGCCTACTGGTTAAGGTCTTAGCTCTTACTCTGGCCTAATAGCTAAGGTCTTAACTCTTACTCTGGCCTAATAGCTAAGGTCTTTGACTCGTACTCTCGTCTAATGGTTAAGGTCTTAAATCTTACTCTGGCCTAATAGCTAAGGTCTTAACTCTTACTCTGGCCTAATAGCTAAGGTCTTAGATTCGTACTATGGCCTACATGTTAAGGTCTTAACTCTTACTCTGGCCTACTGGTTAAGGTCTTAACTCTTACTCTGGCCTAATAGCTAAGGTCTTAATTCTTACTCTGGCCTAATAGCTAAGGTCTTAGAGTCGTACTCTGGCCTAATGGTTAAGGTCTTAACTCTTACTCTGGCCTACTGGTTAAGGTCTTAACTCTTACTCTGGCCTAATATCTAAGGTCTTAACTCTTACTCTGGTCTAATAGCTAAGGTCTTAGACTCGTACTCTGGCCTACTGGTTAAGGTCTTAACTCTTACTCTGGCCTAATAGCTAAGGTCTTAGACTAGTACTCTGGCCTAATGGTTAAGGTCTTAACTCTTACTCTGGCCTAATAGCTAAGGTCTTAGACTCGTACTCTGGCCTAATGGTTAAGGTCTTAACTCTTACTCTGGCCTAATAGCTAAGGTCTTAGACTCGTACTATGGCCTACAGGTTAAGGTCTTAACTCTTACTCTGGCCTACTGGTTAAGGTCTTAACTCTTACTCTGGCCTAATAGCTAAGGTCTTAGACTCATACTCTGGCCTACTGGTTAAGGTCTTAACTCTTACTCTGGCCTACTGGTTAAGGTATTAACTCTTACTCTGGCCTAATAGCTAAGGTCTTAGACTCGTACTCTGGTCTAATGGTTAAGGTCTTAACTCTTACTCTGGCCTACTGGTTAAGGTCTTAACTCTTACGCTGGCCTACTGGTTAAGGTCTTTACTCTTACTCTGGCCTAATAGCTAAGGTCTTAACTCTTACTCTGGCCTAATAGCTAAGGTCTTAACTCTTACTCTGGCCTAATAGCTATGGTCTTAAACTCGTACTCTGGCCTAATGGTTAAGGTCTTAACTCTTACTCTGGCCTAATAGCTAAGGTCTTAACTCTTACTCTGGCCTAATAGCTAAGGTCTTAGACTCGTACTCTGGCCTAATGGTTAAGGTCTTAACTCTTACTCTGGCCTAATAGCTAAGGTCTTAGACTCGTACTCTGGCCTACTGGTTAAGGTCTTAACTCTTACTCTGGCCTAATAGCTAAGGTCTTAGACTCGTACTCTGGCCTAATGGTTAAGGTCTTAACTCTTACTCTGGCCTAATAGCTAAGGTCTTAGACTCGTACTCCGGCCTAATGGTTAAGGTCTTAACTCTTACTCTGGCCTAATAGCTAAGGTCTTAACTCTTACTCTGGCCTAATAGCTAAGGTCTTAGACTCGTACTCTGGCCTAATGGTTAAGGTCTTAACTCTTACTCTGGCCTAATATCTAAGGTCTTAACTCTTACTCTGGTCTAATAGCTAAGGTCTTAACTCTTACTCTGGCCTAATAGCTAAGGTCTTAGACTCGTACTCTGGCCTAATGGTTAAGGTCTTAACTCTTACTCTGGCCTACTGGTTAAGGTCTTAACTCTTACTCTGGCCTAATAGATAAGGTCTTAGACTCGTACTCTGGCCTAATGGTTAAGGTCTTAACTCTTACTCTGGCCTACTGGTTAAGGTCTTAGCTCTTACTCTGGCCTAATAGCTAAGGTCTTAACTCTTACTCTGGCCTAATAGCTAAGGTCTTTGACTCGTACTCTCGTCTAATGGTTAAGGTCTTAAATCTTACTCTGGCCTAATAGCTAAGGTCTTAACTCTTACTCTGGCCTAATAGCTAAGGTCTTAGATTCGTACTATGGCCTACATGTTAAGGTCTTAACTCTTACTCTGGCCTACTGGTTAAGGTCTTAACTCTTACTCTGGCCTAATAGCTAAGGTCTTAATTCTTACTCTGGCCTAATAGCTAAGGTCTTAGAGTCGTACTCTGGCCTAATGGTTAAGGTCTTAACTCTTACTCTGGCCTACTGGTTAAGGTCTTAACTCTTACTCTGGCCTAATATCTAAGGTCTTAACTCTTACTCTGGTCTAATAGCTAAGGTCTTAACTCTTACTCTGGCCTAATAGATAAGGTCTTAGACTCGTACTCTGGCCTAATGGTTAAGGTCTTAACTCTTACTCTGGCCTACTGGTTAAGGTCTTAGCTCTTACTCTGGCCTAATAGCTAAGGTCTTAACTCTTACTCTGGCCTAATAGCTAAGGTCTTTGACTCGTACTCTCGTCTAATGGTTAAGGTCTTAACTCTTTCTCTGGCCTAATAGCTAAGGTCTTAACTCTTACTCTGGCCTAATAGCTAAGGTCTTAGATTCGTACTATGGCCTACATGTTAAGGTCTTAACTCTTACTCTGGCCTACTGGTTAAGGTCTTAACTCTTACTCTGGCCTAATAGCTAAGGTCTTAATTCTTACTCTGGCCTAATAGCTAAGGTCTTAGAGTCGTACTCTGGCCTAATGGTTAAGGTCTTAACTCTTACTCTGGCCTACTGGTTAAGGTCTTAACTCTTACTCTGGCCTAATATCTAAGGTCTTAACTCTTACTCTGGTCTAATAGCTAAGGTCTTAACTCTTACTCTGGCCTAATAGCTAAGGTCTTAGACTCGTACTCTGGCCTAATGGTTAAGGTCTTAACTCTTAATCTGGCCTACTGGTTAAGGTCTTAACTCTTACTCTGGCCTAATAGATAAGGTCGTAGACTCGTACTCTGGCCTAATGGTTAAGGTCTTAACTCTTACTCTGGCCTACTGGTTAAGGTCTTAGCTCTTACTCTGGCCTAATAGCTAAGGTCTTAACTCTTACTCTGGCCTAATAGCTAAGGTCTTTGACTCGTACTCTCTTCTAATGGTTAAGGTCTTAACTCTTACTCTAGCCTAATAGCTAAGGTCTTAACTCTTACTCTGGCCTAATAGCTAAGGTCTTAACTCTTACTCTGGCCTAATAGCTAAGGTCTTAGACTCGTACTCTGGCCTAATGGTTAAGGTCTTAACTCTTACTCTGGCCTAATAGCTAAGGTCTTAACTCTTACTCTGGCCTAATAGCTAAGGTCTTAGACTCGTACTCTGGCCTAATGGTTAAGGTCTTAACTCTTACTCTGGCCTAATAGCTAAGGTCTTAGACTCGTACTATGGCCTACAGGTTAAGGTCTTAACTCTTACTCTGGCCTAATAGCTAAGGTCTTAGACTCATACTCTGGCCTAATGGTTAAGGTCTTAACTCTTACTCTGGCCCACTGGTTAAGGTCTGAACTCTTATTCTGGCCTAATAGCTAAGGTCTTAGACTCGTACTCTGGCCTAATGGTTAAGGTCTTAACTCTTACTCTGGCCTAATAGCTAAGGTCTTAGACTCGTACTCTGGCCTACTGGTTAAGGTCTTAACTCTTACTCTGGCCTACTGGTTAAGGTCTTAACTCTTCCTCTGGCCTAATAGCTAAGGTCTTAACTCTTAATCTGGCCTAATAGCTATGGTCTTAGACTCGTACTCTGGCCTAATGGTTAAGGTCTTAACTCTTACTCTGGCCTAATAGCTAAGGTCTTAGACTCGTACTCTGGCCTAATGGTTAAGGTCTTAACTCTTACTCTGGCCTAATAGCTAAGGTCTTAGACTCGTACTCTGGCCTACTGGTTAAGGTCTTAACTCTTACTCTGGCCTAATAGCTAAGGTCTTAGACTCATACTCTGGCCTAATGGTTAAGGTCTTAACTCTTACTCTGGCCTAATAGCTAAGGTCTTAACTCTTACTCTGGCCTAATAGCTAAGGTCTTTGACTCGTACTCTCTTCTAATGGTTAAGGTCTTAACTCTTACTCTGGCCTAATAGCTAAGGTCTTAACTCTTACTCTGGCCTAATAGCTAAGGTCTCAGACTCGTACTCTGGCCTAATGGTTAAGGTCTTAACTCTTACTCTGGCCTAATAGCTAAGGTCTTAACTCTTACTCTGGCCTAATAGCTAAGGTCTTAGACTCGTACTCTGGCCTAATGGTTAAGGTCTTAACTCTTACTCTGGCCTAATAGCTAAGGTCTTAGACTCGTACTATGGCCTACAGGTTAAGGTCTTAACTCTTACTCTGGCCTAATAGCTAAGGTCTTAACTCTTACTCTGGCCTAATAGCTAAGGTCTTAGACTCGTACTCTGGCCTAATGGTTAAGGTCTTAACTCTTACTCTGGCCCACTGGTTAAGGTCTTAACTCTTACTCTGGCCTAATAGCTAAGGTCTTAGACTCTTACTCTGGCCTAATGGTTAAGGTCTTAACTCTTACTCTGGCCTACTGGTTAAGGTCTTAACTCTTACGCTGGCCTACTTGTTAAGGTCTTTACTCTTACTCTGGCCTAATAGCTAAGGTCTTAACTCTTACTCTGGCCTAATAGCTATGGTCTGAGACTCGCACTCTGGCCTAATGGTTAAGGTCTTAACTCTTACTCTGGCCTAATAGCTAAGGTCTTAACTCTTACTCTGGCCTAATAGCTAAGGTCTTAGACTCGTACTCTGGCCTAATCGTTAAGGTCTTAACTCTTACTCTGGCCTAATAGCTAAGGTCTTAGAATCGTACTCTGACCTACTGGTTAAGGTCTTAACTCTTACTCTGGCCTAATAGCTAAGGTCTTAGACTCGTACTCTGGCCTAATGGTTACGGTTTTAACTCTTACTCTGGCCTAATAGCTAAGGTCTTAGACTCGTACTCTGGCCTACTGGTTAAGGTCTTAACTCTTACTCTGGCCTAATAGCTAAGGTCTTAGACTAGTACTCTGGCCTAATGGTTAAGGTCTTAACTCTTACTCTGGCCTAATAGCTAAGGTCTTAGACTCGTACTCTGGCCTAATGGTTAAGGTCTTAACTCTTACTCTGGCCTAATAGCTAAGGTCTTAGACTCGTACTATGGCCTACAGGTTAAGGTCTTAACTCTTACTCTGGCCTACTGGTTAAGGTCTTAACTCTTACTCTGGCCTAATAGCTAAGGTCTTAGACTCATACTCTGGCCTACTGGTTAAGGTCTTAACTCTTACTCTGGCCTACTGGTTAAGGTCTTAACTCTTACTCTGGCCTAATAGCTAAGGTCTTAGACTCGTACTCTGGTCTAATGGTTAAGGTCTTAACTCTTACTCTGGCCTACTGGTTAAGGTCTTAACTCTTACGCTGGCCTACTGGTTAAGGTCTTTACTCTTACTCTGGCCTAATAGCTAAGGTCTTAACTCTTACTCTGGCCTAATAGCTAAGGTCTTAACTCTTACTCTGGCCTAATAGCTATGGTCTTAAACTCGTACTCTGGCCTAATGGTTAAGGTCTTAACTCTTACTCTGGCCTAATAGCTAAGGTCTTAACTCTTACTCTGGCCTAATAGCTAAGGTCTTAGACTCGTACTCTGGCCTAATGGTTAAGGTCTTAACTCTTACTCTGGCCTAAT
This sequence comes from Triturus cristatus, assembly GCF_964204655.1. NCBI lineage: Eukaryota > Metazoa > Chordata > Amphibia > Caudata > Salamandridae > Triturus > Triturus cristatus. The sequence continues at coordinate 116,484 of NW_028187982.1, read as the reverse complement.
AGCTAAGGTCTTAGACTCGTACTCTGGCCTACTGGTTAAGGTCTTAACTCTTACTCTGGCCTAATAGCTAAGGTCTTAGACTCGTACTCTGGCCTAATGGTTAAGGTCTTAACTCTTACTCTGGCCTAATAGCTAAGGTCTTAGACTCGTACTCCGGCCTAATGGTTAAGGTCTTAACTCTTACTCTGGCCTAATAGCTAAGGTCTTAACTCTTACTCTGGCCTAATAGCTAAGGTCTTAGACTCGTACTCTGGCCTAATGGTTAAGGTCTTAGACTCGTACTCCGGCCTAATGGTTAAGGTCTTAACTCTTACTCTGGTCTAATAGCTAAGGTCTTAACTCTTACTCTGGCCTAATAGCTAAGGTCTTAGACTCGTACTCTGGCCTAATGGTTAAGGTCTTAACTCTTACTCTGGCCTAATATCTAAGGTCTTAACTCTTACTCTGGTCTAATAGCTAAGGTCTTAACTCTTACTCTGGCCTAATAGCTAAGGTCTTAGACTCGTACTCTGGCCTAATGGTTAAGGTCTTAACTCTTACTCTGGCCTACTGGTTAAGGTCTTAACTCTTACTCTGGCCTAATAGATAAGGTCTTAGACTCGTACTCTGGCCTAATGGTTAAGGTCTTAACTCTTACTCTGGCCTACTGGTTAAGGTCTTAGCTCTTACTCTGGCCTAATAGCTAAGGTCTTAACTCTTACTCTGGCCTAATAGCTAAGGTCTTTGACTCGTACTCTCGTCTAATGGTTAAGGTCTTAAATCTTACTCTGGCCTAATAGCTAAGGTCTTAACTCTTACTCTGGCCTAATAGCTAAGGTCTTAGATTCGTACTATGGCCTACATGTTAAGGTCTTAACTCTTACTCTGGCCTACTGGTTAAGGTCTTAACTCTTACTCTGGCCTAATAGCTAAGGTCTTAATTCTTACTCTGGCCTAATAGCTAAGGTCTTAGAGTCGTACTCTGGCCTAATGGTTAAGGTCTTAACTCTTACTCTGGCCTACTGGTTAAGGTCTTAACTCTTACTCTGGCCTAATATCTAAGGTCTTAACTCCTACTCTGGTCTAATAGCTAAGGTCTTAACTCTTACTCTGGCCTAATAGCTAAGGTCTTATACTCGTACTCTGGCCTAATGGTTAAGGTCTTAACTCTTACTCTGGCCTACTGGTTAAGGTCTTAACTCTTACTCTGGCCTAATAGATAAGGTCTTAGACTCGTACTCTGGCCTAATGGTTAAGGTCTTAACTCTTACTCTGGCCTACTGGTTAAGGTCTTAGCTCTTACTCTGGCCTAATAGCTAAGGTCTTAACTCTTACTCTGGCCTAATAGCTAAGGTCTTTGACTCGTACTCTCTTCTAATGGTTAAGGTCTTAACTCTTACTCTAGCCTAATAGCTAAGGTCTTAACTCTTACTCTGGCCTAATAGCTAAGGTCTTAACTCTTACTCTGGCCTAATAGCTAAGGTCTTAGACTCGTACTCTGGCCTAATGGTTAAGGTCTTAACTCTTACTCTGGCCTAATAGCTAAGGTCTTAACTCTTACTCTGGCCTAATAGCTAAGGTCTTAGACTCGTACTCTGGCCTAATGGTTAAGGTCTTATCTCTTACTCTGGCCTAATAGCTAAGGTCTTAGACTCGTACTATGGCCTACAGGTTAAGGTCTTAACTCTTACTCTGGCCTAATAGCTAAGGTCTTAGACTCGTACTCTGGCCTAATGGTTAAGGTCTTAACTCTTACTCTGGCCCACTGGTTAAGGTCTGAACTCTTATTCTGGCCTAATAGCTAAGGTCTTAGACTCGTACTCTGGCCTAATGGTTAAGGTCTTAACTCTTACTCTGGCCTAATAGCTAAGGTCTTAGACTCGTACTCTGGCCTACTGGTTAAGGTCTTAACTCTTACTCTGGCCTACTGGTTAAGGTCTTAACTCTTCCTCTGGCCTAATAGCTAAGGTCTTAACTCTTACTCTGGCCTAATAGCTATGGTCTTAGACTCGTACTCTGGCCTAATGGTTAAGGTCTTAACTCTTACTCTGGCCTAATAGCTAAGGTCTTAACTCTTACTCTGGCCTAATAGCTAAGGTCTTAGACTCGTACTCTAGCCTAATGGTTAAGGTCTTAACTCTTACTCTGGCCTAATAGCTAAGGTCTTAGACTCGTACTCTGGCCTACTGGTTAAGGTCTTAACTCTTACTCTGGCCTAATAGCTAAGGTCTTAGACTCGTACTCTGGCCTAATGGTTAAGGTCTTAACTCTTACTCTGGCCTAATAGCTAAGGTCTTAGACTCGTACTCAGGCCTAATGTTTAAGGTCTTAACTCTTACTCTGGCCTAATAGCTAAGGTCTTAGACTCGTACTCTGGCCTAATGGTTAAGGTCTTAACTCTTACTCTGGCCTAATAGCTAAGGTCTTAAGTCTTACTCTGGCCTAATAGCTAAGGTCTTAGACTCGTACTCTGGCCTAATGGTTAAGGTCTTAACTCTTACTCTGGCCTAATAGCTAAGGTCTTAGACTCGTACTCTGGCCTTCTGGTTAAGGTCTTAACTCTTACTCTGGCCTAATAGCTAAGGTCTTAGACTCGTACTCTGGCCTAATGGTTAAGGTCTTAACTCTTACTCTGGCCTAATAGCTAAGGTCTTAGACTCGTACTCTGGCCTACTGGTTAAGGTCTTAACTCTTACTCTGGCCTAATAGCTAAGGTCTTAGACTCGTACTCTGGCCTAATGGTTAAGGTCTTAACTCTTTCTCTGGCCTAATAGCTAAGGTCTTAGACTCGTACTCCGGCCTAATGGTTAAGGTCTTAACTCTTACTCTGGCCTAATAGCTAAGGTCTTAACTCTTACTCTGGCCTAATAGCTAAGGTCTTAGACTCGTACTCTGGCCTAATGGTTAAGGTCTTAACTCTTACTCTGGCCTAATATCTAAGGTCTTAAGTCTTACTCTGGCCTAATAGCTAAGGTCTTAGACTCGTACTCTGTCCTAATGGTTAAGGTCTTAACTCTTACTCTGGTCTAATAGCTAAGGTCTTAACTCTTACTCTGGCCTAATAGCTATGGTCTTAGACTCGTACTCTGGCCTAATGGTTAAGGTCTTAACTCTTACTCTGGCCTAATAGCTAAGGTCTTAACTCTTACTGTGGCCTAATAGCTAAGGTCTTAGACTCGTACTCTGGCCTAATTGTTAAGGTCTTAACTCTTACTCTGGCCTAATAGCTAAGGTCTTAGACTTGTACTCTGGCCTACTGGTTAAGGTCTTAACTCTTACACTGGCCTAACAGCTAAGGTCTTAGACTCGGACTCTGGCCTACTGGTTAAGGTCCTAACTCTTACTCTGGCCTAATAGCTAAGGTCTTAACTCTTACTCTGGCCTTATAGCTAAGGTCTTAGACTCGTACTCTGGCCTAATGGTTAAGGTCTTAACTCTTACTCTGGCCTAATAGCTAAGGTCTTAACTCTTACTCTGGCCTAATAGCTAAGGTCTTAGACTCGTACTATGGCCTACACGTTAAGGTCTTAACTCTTACTCTGGCCTACTGGTTAAGGTCTTAATTCTTACTCTGGCCTAATAGCTAAGGTGTTAACTATTACTCTGGCCTAATAGCTAAGGTCTTAAATCTTACTCTGGCCTAATAGCTAAGGTCTTAGACTCTTACTCTGGCCTAATGGTTAAGGTCTTAACTCTTACTCTGGCCTAATAGCTAAGGTCTTAACTCTTACTCTGGCCTAATAGCTAAGGTCTTAGACTCGTACTCTGGCCTAATGGTTAAGGTCTTAACTCTTACTCTGGCCTAATAGCTAAGGTCTTAACTCTTACTCTGGCCTAATAGCTAAGGTCTTAGACTCGTACTCTGGCCTAATGGTTAAGGTCTTAACTCTTACTCTGGCCTACTGGTTAAGGTCTTAGCTCTTACTCTGGCCTAATAGCTAAGGTCTTAACTCTTACTCTGGCCTAATATCTAAGGTCTTTGACTCGTACTCTCGTCTAATGGTTAAGGTCTTAACTCTTACTTTGGCCTAATAGCTAAGGTCTTAACTCGTACTCTGGCCTAATAGCTAAGGTCTTAGATTCGTACTATGGCCTACATGTTAAGGTCTTAACTCTTACTCTGGCCTACTGGTTAAGGTCTTAACACTTACTCTGGCCTAATAGCTAAGGTCTTAATTCTTACTCTGGCCTAATAGCTAAGGTCTTAGACTCGTACTCTGGCCTAATGGTTAAGGTCTTAACTCTTACTCTGGCCTACTGGTTAAGGTCTTAAATCTTACTCTGGCCTAATATCTAAGGTCTTAACTCTTACTCTGGTCTAATAGCTAAGGTCTTAACTCTTACTCTGGCCTAATAGCTAAGGTCTTAGACTTGTACTCTGGCCTAATGGTTAGGGTCTTAACTCTTACTCTGGCCTACTGGTTAAGGTCTTAACTCTTACTCTGGCCTAATAGATAAGGTCTTAGACTCGTACTCTGGCCTAATGGTTAAGGTCTTAACTCTTACTCTGGCCTACTGGTTAAGGTCTTAGCTCTTACTCTGGCCTAATAGCTAAGGTCTTAACTCATACTCTGGCCTAATAGCTAAGGTCTTTGACTCGTACTCTCTTCTAATGGTTAAGGTCTTAACTCTTACTCTGGCCTAATAGCTAAGGTCTTAACTCTTACTCTGGCCTAATAGCTAAGGTCTCAGACTCGTACTCTGGCCTAATGGTTAAGGTCTTAACTCTTACTCTGGCCTAATAGCTAAGGTCTTAACTCTTACTCTGGCCTAATAGCTAAGGTCTTAGACTCGTACTCTGGCCTAATGGTTAAGGTCTTAACTCTTACTCTGGCCTAATAGCTAAGGTCTTAGACTCGTACTATGGCCTACAGGTTAAGGTCTTAACTCTTACTCTGGCCTAATAGCTAAGGTCTTAACTCTTACTCTGGCCTAATAGCTAAGGTCTTAGACTCGTACTCTGGCCTAATGGTTAAGGTCTTAACTCTTACTCTGGCCCACTGGTTAAGGTCTTAACTCTTACTCTGGCCTAATAGCTAAGGTCTTAGACTCTTACTCTGGCCTAATGGTTAAGGTCTTAACTCTTACTCTGGCCTAATGGTTAAGGTCTTAACTCTTACTCTGGCCTAATAGCTAAGGTCTTAGACTCGTACTCTGGCCTACTGGTTAAGGTCTTAACTCTTACTCTGGCCTACTGGTTAAGGTCTTAACTCTTACTCTGGCCTAATATATAAGGTCTTAACTCTTACTCTGGTCTAATAGCTAAGGTCTTAACTCTTACACTGGCCTAATAGCTAAGGTCTTAGACTCGTACTCTGGCCCAATGGTTAAGGTCTTAACTCTTACTCTGGCCTACTGGTTAAGGTCTTAACTCTTACTCTGGCCTAATAGATAAGGTCTTAGACTCGTACTCTGGCCTAATGGTTAAGGTCTTAACTATTACTCTGGCCTACTGGTTAAGGTCTTAGCTCTTACTCTGGCCTAATAGCTAAGGTCTTAACTCTTACTCTGGCCTAATAGCTAAGGTCTTTGACTCGTACTCTCTTCTAATGGTTAAGGTCTTAACTCTTACTCTGGCCTATTAGCTAAGGTCTTAACTCTTACTCTGGCCTAATAGCTAAGGTCTTAGATTCGTACTATGGCCTACATGTTAAGGTCTTAACTCTTACTCTGGCCTACTGGTTAAGGTCTTAACTCTTACTCTGGCCTAATAGCTAAGGTCTTAATTCTTAATCTGGCCTAATAGCTAAGGTCTTAGACTCGTACTCTGGCCTAATGGTTAAGGTATTAACTCTTACTCTGGCCTACTGGTTAAGGTCTTAACTCTTACTCTGGCCTAATAGCTAATGTCTTAGACTCGTACTCTGGCCTAATGGTTAAGGTCTTAACTCTTACTCTGGCCTACTGGTTAAGGTCTTAACTCTTACGCTGGCCTACTTGTTAAGGTCTTTACTCTTGCCTAATAGCTAAAGTCTTAACTCTTACTCTGGCCTAATAGCTATGGTCTGAGACTCGTACTCTGGCCTAATGGTTAAGGTCTTAACTCTTACTCTGGCCTAATAGCTAAGGTCTTAACTCTTACTCTGGCCTAATAGCTAAGGTCTTAGACTCGTACTCTGGCCTAATCGTTAAGGTCTTAACTCTTACTCTGGCCTAATAGCTAAGGTCTTAGAATCGTACTCTGACCTACTGGTTAAGGTCTTAACTCTTACTCTGGCCTAATAGCTAAGGTCTTAGACTCGTACTCTGGCCTAATGGTTACGGTTTTAACTCTTACTCTGGCCTAATAGCTAAGGTCTTAGACTCGTACTCTGGCCTACTGGTTAAGGTCTTAACTCTTACTCTGGCCTAATAGCTAAGGTCTTAGACTAGTACTCTGGCCTAATGGTTAAGGTCTTAACTCTTACTCTGGCCTAATAGCTAAGGTCTTAGACTCGTACTCTGGCCTAATGGTTAAGGTCTTAACTCTTACTCTGGCCTAATAGCTAAGGTCTTAGACTCGTACTATGGCCTACAGGTTAAGGTCTTAACTCTTACTCTGGCCTACTGGTTAAGGTCTTAACTCTTACTCTGGCCTAATAGCTAAGGTCTTAGACTCATACTCTGGCCTACTGGTTAAGGTCTTAACTCTTACTCTGGCCTAATAGCTAAGGTCTTAGACTCGTACTCTGGCCTAATGGTTAAGGTCTTAACTCTTACTCTGGCCTAATAGCTAAGGTCTTAGACTCGTACTATGGCCTACAGGTTAAGGTCTTAACTCTTACTCTGGCCTAATAGCTAAGGTCTTAGACTCATACTCTGGCCTAATGGTTAAGGTCTTAACTCTTACTCTGGCCCACTGGTTAAGGTCTGAACTCTTATTCTGGCCTAATAGCTAAGGTCTTAGACTCGTACTCTGGCCTAATGGTTAAGGTCTTAACTCTTACTCTGGCCTAATAGCTAAGGTCTTAGACTCGTACTCTGGCCTACTGGTTAAGGTCTTAACTCTTACTCTGGCCTACGAATTAAGGTCTTAACTCTTCCTCTGGCCTAATAGCTAAGGTCTTAACTCTTACTCTGGCCTAATAGCTATGGTCTTAGACTCGTACTCTGGCCTAATGGTTAAGGTCTTAACTCTTACTCTGGCCTAATAGCTAAGGTCTTAACTCTTACTCTGGCCTAATAGCTAAGGTCTTAGACTCGTACTCTGGCCTAATGGTTAAAGTCTTAACTCTTACTCTGGCCTAATAGCTAAGGTCTTAGACTCGTACTCTGGCCTACTGGTTAAGGTCTTAACTGTTACTCTGGCCTAATAGCTAAGGTCTTAGACTCATACTCTGGCCTAATGGTTAAGGTCTTAACTCTTACTCTGGCCTACTGGTTAAGGTCTCAACTCTTACTCTGGCCTAATAGCTAATGTCTTAGACTCGTACTCTGGCCTAATGGTTAAGGTCTTAACTCTTACTCTGGCCTACTGGTTAAGGTCTTAACTCTTACGCTGGCCTACTTGTTAAGGTCTTTACTCTTACTCTGGCCTAATAGCTAAGGTCTTAACTCTTACTCTGGCCTAATAGCTATTGTCTGAGACTCGTACTCTGGCCTAATGGTTAAGGTCTTAACTCTTACTCTGGCCTAATAGCTAAGGTCTTAACTCTTACTCTGGCCTAATAGCTAAGGTCTTAGACTCGTACTCTGGCCTAATCGTTAAGGTCTTAACTCTTACTCTGGCCTAATAGCTAAGGTCTTAGAATCGTACTCTGACCTACTGGTTAAGGTCTTAACTCTTACTCTGGCCTAATAGCTAAGGTCTTAGACTCGTACTCTGGCCTAATGGTTACGGTTTTAACTCTTACTCTGGCCTAATAGCTAAGGTCTTAGACTCGTACTCTGGCCTACTGGTTAAGGTCTTAACTCTTACTCTGGCCTAATAGCTAAGGTCTTAGACTAGTACTCTGGCCTAATGGTTAAGGTCTTAACTCTTACTCTGGCCTAATAGCTAAGGTCTTAGACTCGTACTCTGGCCTAATGGTTAAGGTCTTAACTCTTACTCTGGCCTAATAGCTAAGGTCTTAGACTCGTACTATGGCCTACAGGTTAAGGTCTTAACTCTTACTCTGGCCTACTGGTTAAGGTCTTAACTCTTACTCTGGCCTAATAGCTAAGGTCTTAGACTCATACTCTGGCCTACTGGTTAAGGTCTTAACTCTTACTCTGGCCTAATAGCTAAGGTCTTAGACTAGTACTCTGGCCTAATGGTTAAGGTCTTAACTCTTACTCTGGCCTAATAGCTAAGGTCTTAGACTCGTACTCTGGCCTAATGGTTAAGGTCTTAACTCTTACTCTGGCCTAATAGCTAAGGTCTTAGACTCGTACTATGGCCTACAGGTTAAGGTCTTAACTCTTACTCTGGCCTACTGGTTAAGGTCTTAACTCTTACTCTGGCCTAATAGCTAAGGTCTTAGACTCATACTCTGGCCTACTGGTTAAGGTCTTAACTCTTACTCTGGCCTACTGGTTAAGGTCTTAACTCTTACTCTGGCCTAATAGCTAAGGTCTTAGACTCGTACTCTGGTCTAATGGTTAAGGTCTTAACTCTTACTCTGGCCTACTGGTTAAGGTCTTAACTCTTACGCTGGCCTACTGGTTAAGGTCTTTACTCTTACTCTGGCCTAATAGCTAAGGTCTTAACTCTTACTCTGGCCTAATAGCTAAGGTCTTAACTCTTACTCTGGCCTAATAGCTATGGTCTTAGACTCGTACTCTGGCCTAATGGTTAAGGTCTTAACTCTTACTCTGGCCTAATAGCTAAGGTCTTAAGTCTTACTCTGGCCTAATAGCTAAGGTCTTAGACTCGTACTCTGGCCTAATGGTTAAGGTCTTAACTCTTACTCTGGCCTAATAGCTAAGGTCTTAGACTCGTACTCTGGCCTTCTGGTTAAGGTCTTAACTCTTACTCTGACCTAATAGCTAAGGTCTTAGACTCGTACTCTGGCCTAATGGTTAAGGTCTTAACTCTTACTCTGGCCTAATAGCTAAGGTCTTAGACTCGTACTCTGGCCTACTGGTTAAGGTCTTAACTCTTACTCTGGCCTAATAGCTAAGGTCTTAGACTCGTACTCTGGCCTAATGGTTAAGGTCTTAACTATTACTCTGGCCTAATAGCTAAGGTCTCAGACTCGTACTCTGGCCTAATGGTTAAGGTCTTAACTCTTACTCTGGCCTAATAGCTAAGGTCTTAACTCTTACTCTGGCCTAATAGCTAAGGTCTTAGACTCGTACTCTGGCCTAATGGTTAAGGTCTTAACTCTTACTCTGGCCTAATATCTAAGGTCTTAACTCTTACTCTGGTCTAATAGCTAAGGTCTTAACTCTTACTCTGGCCTAATAGCTAAGGTCTTAGACTCGTACTCTGGCCTAATGGTTAAGGTCTTAACTCTTACTCTGGCCTACTGGTTAAGGTCTCAACTCTTACTCTGGCCTAATAGATAAGGTCTTAGACTCGTACTCTGGCCTAATGGTTAAGGTCTTAACTCTTACTCTGGCCTAATAGCTAAGGTCTTAACTCTTACTCTGGCCTAATAGCTAAGGTCTTTGACTCGTACTCTCGTCTAATGGTTAAGGTCTTAACTCTTTCTCTGGCCTAATAGCTAAGGTCTTAACTCTTACTCTGGCCTAATAGCTAAGGTCTTAGATTCGTACTATGGCCTACATGTTAAGGTCTTAACTCTTACTCTGGCCTACTGGTTAAGGTCTTAACTCTTACTCTGGCCTAATAGCTAAGGTCTTAATTCTTACTCTGGCCTAATAGCTAAGGTCTTAGAGTCGTACTCTGGCCTAATGGTTAAGGTCTTAACTCTTACTCTGGACTACTGGTTAAGGTCTTAACTCTTACTCTGGCCTAATATCTAAGGTCTTAACTCTTACTCTGGTCTAATAGCTAAGGTCTTAACTCTTACTCTGGCCTAATAGCTAAGGTCTTAGACTCGTACTCTGGCCTAATGGTTAAGGTCTTAACTCTTAATCTGGCCTACTGGTTAAGGTCTTAACTCTTACTCTGGCCTAATAGATAAGGTCTTAGACTCGTACTCTGGCCTAATGGTTAAGGTCTTAACTCTTACTCTGGCCTACTGGTTAAGGTCTTAGCTCTTACTCTGGCCTAATAGCTAAGGTCTTAACTCTTACTCTGGCCTAATAGCTAAGGTCTTTGACTCGTACTCTCTTCTAATGGTTAAGGTCTTAACTCTTACTCTAGCCTAATAGCTAAGGTCTTAACTCTTACTCTGGCCTAATAGCTAAGGTCTTAACTCTTACTCTGGCCTAATAGCTAAGGTCTTAGACTCGTACTCTGGCCTAATGGTTAAGGTCTTAACTCTTACTCTGGCCCACTGGTTAAGGTCTGAACTCTTATTCTGGCCTAATAGCTAAGGTCTTAGACTCGTACTCTGGCCTAATGGTTAAGGTCTTAACTCTTACTCTGGCCTAATAGCTAAGGTCTTAGACTCGTACTCTGGCCTACTGGTTAAGGTCTTAACTCTTACTCTGGCCTACTTGTTAAGGTCTTAACTCTTCCTCTGGCCTAATAGCTAAGGTCTTAACTCTTACTCTGGCCTAATAGCTATGGTCTTAGACTCGTACTCTGGCCTAATGGTTAAGGTCTTAACTCTTACTCTGGCCTAATAGCTAAGGTCTTAACTCTTACTCTGGCCTAATAGCTAAGGTCTTAGACTCGTACTCTGGCCTAATGGTTAAGGTCTTAACTCTTACTCTGGCCTAATAGCTAAGGTCTTAGACTCGTACTCTGGCCTACTGGTTAAGGTCTTAACTCTTACTCTGGCCTAATAGCTAAGGTCTTAGACTCATACTCTGGCCTAATGGTTAAGGTCTTAACTCTTACTCTGGCCTAATAGCTAAGGTCTTAACTCTTACTCTGGCCTAATAGCTAAGGTCTTTGACTCGTACTCTCTTCTAATGGTTAAGGTCTTAACTCTTACTCTGGCCTAATAGCTAAGGTCTTAACTCTTACTCTGGCCTAATAGCTAAGGTCTCAGACTCGTACTCTGGCCTAATGGTTAAGGTCTTAACTCTTACTCTGGCCTAATAGCTAAGGTCTTAACTCTTACTCTGGCCTAATAGCTAAGGTCTTAGACTCGTACTCTGGCCTAATGGTTAAGGTCTTAACTCTTGCTCTGGCCTAATAGCTAAGGTCTTAGACTCGTACTATGGCCTACAGGTTAAGGTCTTAACTCTTACTCTGGCCTAATAGCTAAGGTCTTAACTCTTACTCTGGCCTAATAGCTAAGGTCTTAGACTCGTACTCTGGCCTAATGGTTAAGGTCTTAACTCTTACTCTGGCCCACTGGTTAAGGTCTTAACTCTTACTCTGGCCTAATAGCTAAGGTCTTAGACTCTTACTCTGGCCTAATGGTTAAGGTCTTAACTCTTACTCTGGCCTACTGGTTAAGGTCTTAACTCTTACGCTGGCCTACTTGTTAAGGTCTTTACTCTTACTCTGGCCTAATAGCTAAGGTCTTAACTCTTACTCTGGCCTAATAGCTATGGTCTGAGACTCGTACTCTGGCCTAATGGTTAAGGTCTTAACTCTTACTCTGGCCTAATAGCTAAGGTCTTAACTCTTACTCTGGCCTAATAGCTAAGGTCTTAGACTCGTACTCTGGCCTAATCGTTAAGGTCTTAACTCTTACTCTGGCCTAATAGCTAAGGTCTTAGACTCGTATTCTGGCCTAATGGTTACGGTTTTAACTCTTACTCTGGCCTAATAGCTAAGGTCTTAGACTCGTACTCTGGCCTACTGGTTAAGGTCTTAACTCTTACTCTGGCCTAATAGCTAAGGTCTTAGACTAGTACTCTGGCCTAATGGTTAAGGTCTTAACTCTTACTCTGGCCTAATAGCTAAGGTCTTAGACTCGTACTCCGGCCTAATGGTTAAGGTCTTAACTCTTACTCTGGCCTAATAGCTAAGGTCTTAACTCTTACTCTGGCCTAATAGCTAAGGTCTTAGACTCGTACTCTGGCCTAATGGTTAAGGTCTTAACTCTTACTCTGGCCTAATATCTAAGGTCTTAACTCTTACTCTGGTCTAATAGCTAAGGTCTTAACTCTTACTCTGGCCTAATAGCTAAGGTCTTAGACTCGTACTCTGGCCTAATGGATAAGGTCTTAACTCTTACTCTGGCCTACTGGTTAAGGTCTTAACTCTTACTCTGGCCTAATAGATAAAGTCTTAGACTCGTACTCTGGCCTAATGGTTAAGGTCTTAACTCTTACTCTGGCCTACTGGTTGAGGTCTTAGCTCTTACTCTGGCCTAATAGCTAAGGTCTTAACTCTTACTCTGGCCTAATAGCTAAGGTCTTTGACTCGTACTCTCGTCTAATGGTTAAGGTCTTAAATCTTACTATGGCCTAATAGCTAACGTCTTAACTCTTACTCTGGCCTAATAGCTAAGGTCTTAGATTCGTACTATGGCCTACATGTTAAGGTCTTAACTCTTACTCTGGCCTACTGGTTAAGGTCTTAACTCTTACTCTGGCCTAATAGCTAAGGTCTTAATTCTTACTCTGGCCTAATAGCTAAGGTCTTAGAGTCGTACTCTGGCCTAATGGTTAAGGTCTTAACTCTTACTCTGGCCTACTGGTTAAGGTCTTAACTCTTACTCTGGCCTAATATCTAAGGTCTTAACTCTTACTCTGGTCTAATAGCTAAGGTCTTAACTCTTACTCTGGCCTAATAGCTAAGGTCTTAGACTCGTACTCTGGCCTAATGGTTAAGGTCTTAACTCTTACTCTGGCCTACTGGTTAAGGTCTTAACTCTTACTCTGGCCTAATAGATAAGGTCTTAGACTCGTACTCTGGCCTAATGGTTAAGGTCTTAACTCTTACTCTGGCCTACTGGTTAAGGTCTTAGCTCTTACTCTGGCCTATTAGCTAAGGTCTTAACTCTTACTCTGGCCTAATAGCTAAGGTCTTTGACTCGTACTCTCTTCTAATGGTTAAGGTCTTAACTCTTACTCTAGCCTAATAGCTAAGGTCTTAACTCTTACTCTGGCCTAATAGCTAAGGTCTTAACTCTTACTCTGGCCTAATAGCTAAGGTCTTAGACTCGTACCCTGGCCTAATGGTTAAGGTCTTAACTCTTACTCTGGCCTAATAGCTAAGGTCTTAACTCTTACTCTGGCCTAATAGCTAAGGTCTTAGACTCGTACTCTGGCCTAATGGTTAAGGGCTTAACTCTTACTCTGGCCTAATAGCTAAGGTCTTAGACTCGTACTATGGCCTACAGGTTAAGGTCTTAACTCTTACTCTGGCCTAATAGCTAAGGTCTTAGACTCGTACTCTGGCCTAATGGTTAAGGTCTTAACTCTTACTCTGGCCCACTGGTTAAGGTCTGAACTCTTATTCTGGCCTAATAGCTAAGGTCTTAGACTCGTACTCTGGCCTAATGGTTAAGGGCTTAACTCTTACTCTGGCCTAATAGCTAAGGTCTTAGACTCGTACTATGGCCTACAGGTTAAGGTCTTAACTCTTACTCTGGCCTAATAGCTAAGGTCTTAGACTCGTACTCTGGCCTACTGGTTAAGGTCTTAACTCTTACTCTGGCCTACTGGTTAAGGTCTTAACTCTTCCTCTGGCCTAATAGCTAAGGTCTTAACTCTTACTCTGGCCTAATAACTATGGTCTTAGACTCGTACTCTGGCCTAATGGTTAAGGTCTTAACTCTTACTCTGGCCTAATAGCTAAGGTCTTAACTCTTACTCTGGCCTAATAGCTAAGGTCTTAGACTCGTACTCTGGCCTAATGGTTAAGGTCTTAACTCTTACTCTGGCCTAATAGCTAAGGTCTTAGACTCGAAGGCTGGCCTACTGGTTAAGGTCTTAACTCTTACTCTGGCCTAATAGCTAAGGTCTTAGACTCGTACTCTGGCCTAATGGTTAAGGTCTTAACTCTTACTCTGGCCTAATAGCTAAGGTCTTAGACTCGTACTCAGGCCTAATGTTTAAGGTCTTAACTCTTACTCTGGCCTAATAGCTAAGGTCTTAGACTCGTACTCTGGCCTAATGGTTAAGGTCTTAACTCTTACTCTGGCCTAATAGCTAAGGACTTAGACTCGTACTATGGCCTACAGGTTAAGGTCTTAACTCTTACTCTGGCCTAATAGCTAAGGTCTTAACTCTTATTCTGGCCTAATAGCTATGGTCTTAGACTCGTACTCTGGCCTAATGGTTAAGGTCTTAACTCTTACTCTGGCCTAATAGCTAAGGTCTTAACTCTTACTCTGGCCTAATAGCTAAGGTCTTAGACTTGTACTCTGGCCTACTGGTTAAGGTCTTAACTCTTACACTGGCCTAATAGCTAAGGTCTTAGACTCGGACTCTGGCCTACTGGTTAAGGTCTTAACTCTTACTCTGGCCTAATAGCTAAGGTCTTAACTCTTACTCTGGCCTTATAGCTAAGGTCTTAGACTCGTACTCTGGCCTAATGGTTAAGGTCTTAACTCTTATTCTGGCCTAATAGCTAAGGTCTTAACTCTTACTCTGGCCTAATAGCTAAGGTCTTAGACTCGTACTATGGCCTACAGGTTAAGGTCTTAACTCTTACTCTGGCCTACTGGTTAAGGTCTTAACTCTTACTCTGGCCTAATAGCTAAGGTCTTAACTCTTACTCTGGCCTAAAAGCTAAGGTCTTAGACTCGTACTCTGGCCTAATGGTTAAGGTCTTAACTCTTACTCTGGCCTACTGGTTAAGATCTTAACTCTTACTCTGGCCTAATAGCTAAGGTCTTAGACTCGTACTCTGGCCTAATGGTTAAGGTCTTAACTCTTACTCTGGCCTAATAGCTAAGGTCTTAACTCTTACTCTGGCCTAATAGCTAAGATCTTAACTCCTACTCTGGCCTAATAGCTAAGGTGTTAACTATTACTCTGGCCTAATAGCTAAGGTCTTAACTCTTAATCTGGCCTAATAGCTAAGGTCTTAGACTTGTACTCTGGCCTAATGGTTAAGGTCTTAACTCTTACTCTGGCCTAATAGCTAAGGTCTTAACTCTTACTCTGGCCTAATAGCTAAGGTGTTAACTATTACTCTGGCCTAATAGCTAAGGTCTTAAATCTTACTCTGGCCTAATAGCTAAGGTCTTAGACTCTTACTCTGGCCTAATGGTTAAGGTCTTAACTCTTACTCTGGCCTAATAGCTAAGGTCTTAACTCTTACTCTGGCCTAATAGCTAAGGTCTTAGACTCGTACTCTAGCCTAATGGTTAAGGTCTTAACTCTTACTCTGGCCTACTGGTAAGGTCTTAGCTCTTACTCTGGCCTAATAGCTAAGGTCTTAACTCTTACTCTGGCCTAATAGCTAAGGTCTTAGATTCGTACTTTGGCCTACATGTTAAGGTCTTAACTCTTACTCTGGCCTACTGGTTAAGGTCTTAACACTTACTCTGGCCTAATAGCTAAGGTCTTAATTCTTACTCTGGCCTAATAGCTAAGGTCTTAGACTCGTACTCTGGCCTAATGGTTAAGGTCTTAACTCTTACTCTGGCCTACTGGTTAAGGTCTTAAATCTTACTCTGGCCTAATATCTAAGGTCTTAACTCTTACTCTGGTCTAATAGCTAAGGTCTTAACTCTTACTCTGGCCTAATAGCTAAGGTCTTAGACTTGTACTCTGGCCTAATGGTTAGGGTCTTAACTCTTACTCTGGCCTACTGGTTAAGGTCTTAACTCTTACTCTGGCCTAATAGATAAGGTCTTAGACTCGTACTCTGGCCTAATGGTTAAGGTCTTAACTCTTACTCTGGCCTACTGGTTAAGGTCTTAGCTCTTACTCTGGCCTAATAGCTAAGGTCTTAACTCTTACTCTGGCCTAATAGCTAAGGTCTTTGACTCGTACTCTCTTCTAATGGTTAAGGTCTTAACTCTTACTCTGGCCTAATAGCTAAGGTCTTAACTCTTACTCTGGCCTAATAGCTAAGGTCTTAGATTCGTACTATGGCCTACATGTTAAGGTCTTAACTCTTACTCTGGCCTACTGGTTAAGGTCTTAACACTTACTCTGGCCTAATAGCTAAGGTCTTAATTCTTACTCTGGCCTAATAGCTAAGGTCTTAGACTCGTACTCTGGCCTAATGGTTAAGGTCTTAACTCTTACTCTGGCCTACTGGTTAAGGTCTTAAATCTTACTCTGGCCTAATATCTAAGGTCTTAACTCTTACTCTGGTCTAATAGCTAAGGTCTTAACTCTTACTCTGGCCTAATAGCTAAGGTCTTAGACTTGTACTCTGGCCTAATGGTTAGGGTCTTAACTCTTACTCTGGCCTACTGGTTAAGGTCTTAACTCTTACTCTGGCCTAATAGATAAGGTCTTAGACTCGTACTCTGGCCTAATGGTTAAGGTCTTAACTCTTACTCTGGCCTACTGGTTAAGGTCTTAGCTCTTACTCTGGCCTAATAGCTAAGGTCTTAACTCTTACTCTGGCCTAATAGCTAAGGTCTTTGACTCGTACTCTCTTCTAATGGTTAAGGTCTTAACTCTTACTCTGGCCTAATAGCTAAGGTCTTAACTCTTACTCTGGCCTAATAGCTAAGGTCTTAGACTCGTACTCTGGCCTAATGGTTAAGGTCTTAACTCTTACTCTGGCCTAATAGCTAAGGTCTTAGACTCGTACTATGGCCTAATAGCTAAGGTCTTAACTCTTACTCTGGCCTACTGGTTAAGGTCTTAACTCTTACTCTGGCCTAATATATAAGGTCTTAACTCTTACTCTGGTCTAATAGCTAAGGTCTTAACTCTTACACTGGCCTAATAGCTAAGGTCTTAGACTCGTACTCTGGCCCAATGGTTAAGGTCTTAACTCTTACTCTGGCCTACTGGTTAAGGTCTTAACTCTTACTCTGGCCTAATAGATAAGGTCTTAGACTCGTACTCTGGCCTAATGGTTAAGGTCTTAACTATTACTCTGGCCTACTGGTTAAGGTCTTAGCTCTTACTCTGGCCTAATAGCTAAGGTCTTAACTCTTACTCTGGCCTAATAGCTAAGGTCTTTGACTCGTACTCTCTTCTAATGGTTAAGGTCTTAACTCTTACTCTGGCCTAATAGCTAAGGTCTTAACTCTTACTCTGGCCTAATAGCTAAGGTCTTAGATTCGTACTATGGCCTACATGTTAAGGTCTTAACTCTTACTCTGGCCTACTGGTTAAGGTCTTAACTCTTACTCTGGCCTAATAGCTAAGGTCTAAATTCTTACTCTGGCCTAATAGCTAAGGTCTTAGACTCGTACTCTGGCCTAATGGTTAAGGTATTAACTCTTACTCTGGCCTACTGGTTAAGGTCTTAACTCTTACTCTGGCCTAATAGCTAATGTCTTAGACTCGTACTCTGGCCTAATGGTTAAGGTCTTAACTCTTACTCTGGCCTACTGGTTAAGGTCTTAACTCTTACGCTGGCCTACTTGTTAAGGTCTTTACTCTTACTCTGGCCTAATAGCTAAGGTCTTAACTCTTACTCTGGCCTAATAGCTATGGTCTGAGACTCGTACTCTGGCCTAATGGTTAAGGTCTTAACTCTTATTCTGGCCTAATAGCTAAGGTCTTAACTCTTACTCTGGCCTAATAGCTAAGGTCTTAGACTCGTACTCTGGCCTAATCGTTAAGGTCTTAACTCTTACTCTGGCCTAATAGCTAAGGTCTTAGAATCGTACTCTGACCTACTGGTTAAGGTCTTAACTCTTACTCTGGCCTAATAGCTAAGGTCTTAGACTCGTACTCTGGCCTAATGGTTACGGTTTTAACTCTTACTCTGGCCTAATAGCTAAGGTCTTAGACTCGTACTCTGGCCTACTGGTTAAGGTCTTAACTCTTACTCTGGCCTAATAGCTAAGGTCTTAGACTAGTACTCTGGCCTAATGGTTAAGGTCTTAACTCTTACTCTGGCCTAATAGCTAAGGTCTTAGACTCGTACTCTGGCCTAATGGTTAAGGTCTTAACTCTTACTCTGGCCTAATAGCTAAGGTCTTAGACTCGTACTATGGCCTACAGGTTAAGGTCTTAACTCTTACTCTGGCCTACTGGTTAAGGTCTTAACTCTTACTCTGGCATAATAGCTAAGGTCTTAGACTCATACTCTGGCCTACTGGTTAAGGTCTTAACTCTTACTCTGGCCTAATAGCTAAGGTCTTAGACTCGTACTCTGGCCTAATGGTTAAGGTCTTAACTCTTTCTCTGGCCTAATAGCTAAGGTCTTAGACTCGTACTATGGCCTACAGGTTAAGGTCTTAACTCTTACTCTGGCCTAATAGCTAAGGTCTTAGACTCATACTCTGGCCTAATGGTTAAGGTCTTAACTCTTACTCTGGCCCACTGGTTAAGGTCTGAACTCTTATTCTGGCCTAATAGCTAAGGTCTTAGACTCGTACTTTGTCCTAATGGTTAAGGTCTTAACTCTTACTCTGGCCTAATAGCTAAGGTCGTAGACTCGTACTCTGGCCTACTGGTTAAGGTCTTAACTCTTACTCTGGCCTACTGGTTAAGGTCTTAACTCTTCCTCTGGCCTAATAGCTAAGGTCTTAACTCTTACTCTGGCCTAATAGCTATGGTCTTAGACTCGTACTCTGGCCTAATGGTTAAGGTCTTAACTCTTACTCTGGCCTAATAGCTAAGGTCTTAACTCTTACTCTGGCCTAATAGCTAAGTTCTTAGACTCGTACTCTGGCCTAATGGTTAAGGTCTTAACTCTTACTCTGGCCTAATAGCTAAGGTCTTAGACTCGTACTCTGGCCTACTGGTTAAGGTCTTAACTGTTACTCTGGCCTAATAGCTAAGGTCTTAGACTCGTACTCTGGCCTAATGGTTAAGGTCTTAACTCTTACTCTGGCCTACTGGTTAAGGTCTCAACTCTTACTCTGGCCTAATAGCTAATGTCTTAGACTCGTACTCTGGCCTAATGGTTAAGGTCTTAACTCTTACTCTGGCCTACTGGTTAAGGTCTTAACTCTTACGCTGGCCTACTTGTTAAGGTCTTTACTCTTACTCTGGCCTAATAGCTAAGGTCTTAACTCTTACTCTGGCCTAATAGCTATTGTCTGAGGCTCGTACTCTGGCCTAATGGTTAAGGTCTTAACTCTTACTCTGGCCTAATAGCTAAGGTCTTAACTCTTACTCTGGCCTAATAGCTAAGGTCTTAGACTCGTACTCTGGCCTAATTGTTAAGGTCTTAACTCTTACTCTGGCCTAATAGCTAAGGTCTTAGAATCGTACTCTGACCTACTGGTTAAGGTCTTAACTCTTACTCTGGCCTAATAGCTAAGGTCTTAGACTCGTACTCTGGCCTAATGGTTACGGTTTTAACTCTTACTCTGGCCTAATAGCTAAGGTCTTAGACTCGTACTCTGGCCTACTGGTTAAGGTCTTAACTCTTACTCTGGCCTAATAGCTAAGGTCTTAGACTAGTACTCTGGCCTAATGGTTAAGGTCTTAACTCTTACTCTGGCCTAATAGCTAAGGTCTTAGACTCGTACTCTGGCCTAATGGTTAAGGTCTTAACTCTTACTCTGGCCTAATAGCTAAGGTCTTAGACTCGTACTATGGCCTACAGGTTAAGGTCTTAACTCTTACTCTGGCCTACTGGTTAAGGTCTTAACTCTTACTCTGGCCTTATAGCTAAGGTCTTAGACTCATACTCTGGCCTACTGGTTAAGGTCTTAACTCTTACTCTGGCCTACTGGTTAAGGTCTTAACTCTTACTCTGGCCTAATAGCTAAGGTCTTAGACTCGTACTCTGGTCTAATGGTTAAGGTCTTAACTCTTACTCTGGCCTACTGGTTAAGGTCTTAACTCTTACGCTGGCCTACTGGTTAAGGTCTTTACTCTTACTCTGGCCTAATAGCTAAGGTCTTAACTCTTACTCTGGCCTAATAGCTAAGGTCTTAACTCTTACTCTGGCCTAATAGCTATGGTCTTAGACTCGTACTCTGGCCTAATGGTTAAGGTCTTAACTCTTACTGTGGCCTAATAGCTAAGGTCTTAAGTCTTACTCTGGCCTAATAGCTAAGGTCTTAGACTCGTACTCTGGCCTAATGGTTAAGGTCTTAACTCTTACTCTGGCCTAATAGCTAAGGTCTTAGACTCGTACTCTGGCCTTCTGGTTAAGGTCTTAACTCTTACTCTGGCCTAATAGCTAAGGTCTTAGACTCGTACTCTGGCCTAATGGTTAAGGTCTTAACTCTTACTCTGGCCTAATAGCTAAGGTCTTAGACTCGTACTCTGGCCTATTGGTTAAGGTCTTAACTCTTACTCTGGCCTAATAGCTAAGGTCTTAGACTCGTACTCTGGCCTAATGGTTAAGGTCTTAACTATTACTCTGGCCTAATAGCTAAGGTCTTAGACTCGTACTCTGGCCTAATGGTTAAGGTCTTAACTCTTACTCTGGCCTAATAGCTAAGGTCTTAACTCTTACTCTGGCCTAATAGCTAAGGTCTTAGACTCGTACTCTGGCCTAATGGTTAAGGTCTTAACTCTTACTCTGGCCTAATATCTAAGGTCTTAACTCTTACTCTGGTCTAATAGCTAAGGTCTTAACTCTTACTCTGGCCTAATAGATAAGGTCTTAGACTCGTACTCTGGCCTAATGGTTAAGGTCTTAACTCTTACTCTGGCCTACTGGTTAAGGTCTTAGCTCTTACTCTGGCCTAATAGCTAAGGTCTTAACTCTTACTCTGGCCTAATAGCTAAGGTCTTTGACTCGTACTCTCGTCTAATGGTTAAGGTCTTAACTCTTTCTCTGGCCTAATAGCTAAGGTCTTAACTCTTACTCTGGCCTAATAGCTAAGGTCTTAGATTCGTACTATGGCCTACATGTTAAGGTCTTAACTCTTACTCTGGCCTACTGGTTAAGGTCTTAACTCTTACTCTGGCCTAATAGCTAAGGTCTTAATTCTTACTCTGGCCTAATAGCTAAGGTCTTAGAGTCGTACTCTGGCCTAATGGTTAAGGTCTTAACTCTTACTCTGGCCTACTGGTTAAGGTCTTAACTCTTACTCTGGCCTAATATCTAAGGTCTTAACTCTTACTCTGGTCTAATAGCTAAGGTCTTAACTCTTACTCTGGCCTAATAGCTAAGGTCTTAGACTCGTACTCTGGCCTAATGGTTAAGGTCTTAACTCTTAATCTGGCCTACTGGTTAAGGTCTTAACTCTTACTCTGGCCTAATAGATAAGGTCTTAGACTCGTACTCTGGCCTAATGGTTAAGGTCTTAACTCTTACTCTGGCCTACTGGTTAAGGTCTTAGCTCTTACTCTGGCCTAATAGCTAAGGTCTTAACTCTTACTCTGGCCTAATAGCTAAGGTCTTTGACTCGTACTCTCTTCTAATGGTTAAGGTCTTAACTCTTACTCTAGCCTAATAGCTAAGGTCTTAACTCTTACTCTGGCCTAATAGCTAAGGTCTTAACTCTTACTCTGGCCTAATAGCTAAGGTCTTAGACTGGTACTCTGGCCTAATGGTTAAGGTCTTAACTCTTACTCTGGCCTAATAGCTAAGGTCTTAACTCTTACTCTGGCCTAATAGCTAAGGTCTTAGACTCGTACTCTGGCCTAATGGTTAAGGTCTTAACTCTTACTCTGGCCTAATAGTTAAGGTCTTAGACTCGTACTATGGCCTACAGGTTAAGGTCTTAACTCTTACTCTGGCCTAATAGCTAAGGTCTTAGACTCATACTCTGGCCTAATGGTTAAGGTCTTAACTCTTACTCTGGCCCACTGGTTAAGGTCTGAACTCTTATTCTGGCCTAATAGCTAAGGTCTTAGACTCGTACTCTGGCCTAATGGTTAAGGTCTTAACTCTTACTCTGGCCTAATAGCTAAGGTCTTAGACTCGTACTCTGGCCTACTGGTTAAGGTCTTAACTCTTACTCTGGCCTACTGGTTAAGGTCTTAACTCTTCCTCTGGCCTAATAGCTAAGGTCTTAACTCTTACTCTGGCCTAATAGCTATGGTCTTAGACTCGTACTCTGGCCTAATGGTTAAGGTCTTAACTCTTACTCTGGCCTAATAGCTAAGGTCTTAACTCTTACTCTGGCCTAATAGCTAAGGTCTTAGACTCGTACTCTGGCCTAATGGTTAAGGTCTTAACTCTTACTCTGGCCTAATAGCTAAGGTCTTAGACTCGTACTCTGGCCTACTGGTTAAGGTCTTAACTCTTACTCTGGCCTAAGAGCTAAGGTCTTAGACTCATACTCTGGCCTAATGCTTAAGGTCTTAACTCTTACTCTGGCCTAATAGCTAAGGTCTTAACTCTTACTCTGGCCTAATAGCTAAGGTCTTTGACTCGTACTCTCTTCTAATGGTTAAGGTCTTAACTCTTACTCTGGCCTAATAGCTAAGGTCCTAACTCTTACTCTGGCCTAACAGCTAAGGTCTCAGACTCGTACTCTGGCCTAATGGTTAAGGTCTTAACTCTTACTCTGGCCTAATAGCTAAGGTCTTAACTCTTACTCTGGCCTAATAGCTAAGGTCTTAGACTCGTACTCTGGCCTAATGGTTAAGGTCTTAACTCTTACTCTGGCCTAATAGCTAAGGTCTTAGACTCGTACTATGGCCTACAGGTTAAGGTCTTAACTCTTACTCTGGCCTAATAGCTAAGGTCTTAACTCTTACTCTGGCCTAATAGCTAAGGTCTTAGACTTGTACTCTGGCCTAATGGTTAAGGTCTTAACTCTTACTCTGGCCCACTGGTTAATGTCTTAACTCTTACTCTGGCCTAATAGCTAAGGTCTTAGACTCTTACTCTGGCCTAATGGTTAAGGTCTTAACTCTTACTCTGGCCTACTGGTTAAGGTCTTAACTCTTACGCTGGCCTACTTGTTAAGGTCTTTACTCTTACTCTGGCCTAATAGCTAAGGTCTTAACTCTTACTCTGGCCTAATAGCTATGGTCTGAGACTCGTACTCTGGCCTAATGGTTAAGGTCTTAACTCTTACTCTGGCCTAATAGCTAAGGTCTTAACTCTTACTCTGGCCTAATAGCTAAGGTCTTAGACTCGTACTCTGGCCTAATCGTTAAGGTCTTAACTCTTACTCTGGCCTAATAGCTAAGGTCTTAGAATCGTACTCTGACCTACTGGTTAAGGTCTTAACTCTTACTCTGGCCTAATAGCTAAGGTCTTAGACTCGTACTCTGGCCTAATGGTTACGGTTTTAACTCTTACTCTGGCCTAATAGCTAAGGTCTTAGACTCGTACTCTGGCCTACTGGTTAAGGTCTTAACTCTTACTCTGGCCTAATAGCTAAGGTCTTAGACTAGTACTCTGGCCTAATGGTTAAGGTCTTAACTCTTACTCTGGCCTAATAGCTAAGGTCTTAGACTCGTACTCTGGCCTAATGGTTAAGGTCTTAACTCTTACTCTGGCCTAATAGCTAAGGTCTTAGACTCGTACTATGGCCTACAGGTTAAGGTCTTAACTCTTACTCTGGCCTACTGGTTAAGGTCTTAACTCTTACTCTGGCCTAATAGCTAAGGTCTTAGACTCATACTCTGGCCTACTGGTTAAGGTCTTAACTCTTACTCTGGCCTACTGGTTAAGGTCTTAACTCTTACTCTGGCCTAATAGCTAAGGTCTTAGACTCGTACTCTGGTCTAATGGTTAAGGTCTTAACTCTTACTCTGGCCTACTGGTTAAGGTCTTAACTCTTACGCTGGCCTACTGGTTAAGGTCTTTACTCTTACTCTGGCCTAATAGCTAAGGTCTTAACTCTTACTCTGGCCTAATAGCTAAGGTCTTAACTCTTACTCTGGCCTAATAGCTATGGTCTTAGAATCGTACTCTGGCCTAATGGTTAAGGTCTTAACTCTTACTCTGGCCTAATAGCTAAGGTCTTAGACTCGTACTCTGGCCTAATGGTTAAGGTCTTAACTCTTACTCTGGCCTAATAGCTAAGGTCTTAGACTCGTACTCTGGCCTAATGGTTAAGGTCTTAACTCTTACTCTGGCCTAATAGCTAAGGTCTTAGACTCATACTCTGGCCTAATGCTTAAGGTCTTAACTCTTACTCTGGCCTAATAGCTAAGGTCTTAACTCTTACTCTGGCCTAATAGCTAAGGTCTTAGACTCGTACTATGGCCTACAGGTTAAGGTCTTAACTCTTACTCTGGCCTAATAGCTAAGGTCTTAGACTCGTACTCTGGCCTAATGGTTAAGGTCTTAACTCTTACTCTGGCCCACTGGTTAAGGTCTGAACTCTTATTCTGGCCTAATAGCTAAGGTCTTAGACTCGTACTCTGGCCTAATGGTTAAGGTCTTAACTCTTACTCTGGCCTAATAGCTAAGGTCTTAGACTCGTACTCTGGCCTACTGGTTAAGGTCTTAACTCTTACTCTGGCCTACTGGTTAAGGTCTTAACTCTTCCTCTGGCCTAATAGCTAAGGTCTTAACTCTTACTCTGGCCTAATAGCTATGGTCTTAGACTCGTACTCTGGCCTAATGGTTAAGGTCTTAACTCTTACTCTGGCCTAATAGCTAAGGTCTTAACTCTTACTCTGGCCTAATAGCTAAGGTCTTAGACTCGTACTCTGGCCTAATGGTTAAGGTCTTAACTCTTACTCTGGCCTAATAGCTAAGGTCTTAGACTCGTACTCTGGCCTACTGGTTAAGGTCTTAACTCTTACTCTGGCCTAATAGCTAAGGTCTTAGACTCGTACTCTGGCCTAATGGTTAAAGTCTTAACTCTTACTCTGGCCTAATAGCTAAGGTCTTAGACTCGTACTCAGGCCTAATGTTTAAGGTCTTAACTCTTACTCTGGCCTAATAGCTAAGGTCTTAGACTCGTACTCTGGCCTAATGGTTAAGGTCTTAACTCTTACTCTGGCCTAATAGCTAAGGTCTTAATTCTTACTCTGGCCTAATAGCTAAGGTCTTAGACTCGTACTCTGGCCTAATGGTTAAGGTCTTAACTCTTACTCTGGCCTAATAGCTAAGGTCTTAGACTCGTACTCTGGCCTTCTGGTTAAGGTCTTAACTCTTACTCTGGCCTAATAGCTAAGGTCTTAGACTCGTACTCTGGCCTAATGGTTAAGGTCTTAACTCTTACTCTGGCCTAATAGCTAAGGTCTTAGACTCGTACTCTGGCCTACTGGTTAAGGTCTTAACTCTTACTCTGGCCTAATAGCTAAGGTCTTAGGCCTAATAGCTAAGGTCTTAGACTCGTACTCTGGCCTAATGGTTAAGGTCTTAACTCTTACTCTGGCCTAATAGCTAAGGTCTTAGACTCGTACTCCGGCCTAATGGTTAAGGTCTTAACTCTTACTCTGGCCTAATAGCTAAGGTCTTAACTCTTACTCTGGCCTAATAGCTAAGGTCTTAGACTCGTACTCTGGCCTAATGGTTAAGGTCTTAACTCTTACTCTGGCCTAATATCTAAGGTCTTAACTCTTACTCTGGCCTAATAGCTAAGGTCTTAGACTCGTACTCTGGCCTAATGGTTAAGGTCTTAACTCTTACTCTGGCCTAATAGCTAAGGTCTTAGACTCGTACTCAGGCCTAATGTTTAAGGTCTTAACTCTTACTCTGGCCTAATAGCTAAGGTCTTAGACTCGTACTCTGGCCTAATGGTTAAGGTCTTAACTCTTACTCTGGCCTAATAGCTAAGGTCTTAATTCTTACTCTGGCCTAATAGCTAAGGTCTTAGACTCGTACTCTGGCCTAATGGTTAAGGTCTTAACTCTTACTCTGGCCTAATAGCTAAGGTCTTAGACTCGTACTCTGGCCTTCTGGTTAAGGTCTTAACTCTTACTCTGGCCTAATAGCTAAGGTCTTAGACTCGTACTCTGGCCTAATGGTTAAGGTCTTAACTCTTACTCTGGCCTAATAGCTAAGGTCTTAGACTCGTACTCTGGCCTACTGGTTAAGGTCTTAACTCTTACTCTGGCCTAATAGCTAAGGTCTTAGACTCGTACTCTGGCCTAATGGTTAAGGTCTTAACTCTTACTCTGGCCTAATAGCTAAGGTCTTAGACTCGTACTCCGGCCTAATGGTTAAGGTCTTAACTCTTACTCTGGCCTAATAGCTAAGGTCTTAACTCTTACTCTGGCCTAATAGCTAAGGTCTTAGACTCGTACTCTGGCCTAATGGTTAAGGTCTTAACTCTTACTCTGGCCTAATATCTAAGGTCTTAACTCTTACTCTGGCCTAATAGCTAAGGTCTTAGACTCGTACTCTGGCCTAATGGTTAAGGTCTTAACTCTTACTCTGGCCTAATAGCTAAGGTCTTAGACTCGTACTCAGGCCTAATGTTTAAGGTCTTAACTCTTACTCTGGCCTAATAGCTAAGGTCTTAGACTCGTACTCTGGCCTAATGGTTAAGGTCTTAACTCTTACTCTGGCCTAATAGCTAAGGTCTTAAATCTTACTCTGGCCTAATAGCTAAGGTCATAGACTCGTACTCTGGCCTAATGGTTAAGGTCTTAACTCTTACTCTGGCCTAATAGCTAAGGTCTTAGACTCGTACTCTGGCCTTCTGGTTAAGGTCTTAACTCTTACTCTGGCCTAATAGCTAAGGTCTTAGACTCGTACTCTGGCCTAATGGTTAAGGTCTTAACTCTTACTCTGGCCTAATAGCTAAGGTCTTAGACTCGTACTCTGGCCTACTGGTTAAGGTCTTAACTCTTACTCTGGCCTAATAGCTAAGGTCTTAGACTCGTACTCTGGCCTAATGGTTAAGGTCTTAACTCTTACTCTGGCCTAATAGCTAAGGTCTTAGACTCGTACTCCGGCCTAATGGTTAAGGTCTTAACTCTTACTCTGGCCTAATAGCTAAGGTCTTAACTCTTACTCTGGCCTAATAGCTAAGGTCTTAGACTCGTACTCTGGCCTAATGGTTAAGGTCTTAA
The DNA here is from genome assembly GCF_964204655.1 of Triturus cristatus. Classification (NCBI taxonomy): domain Eukaryota; kingdom Metazoa; phylum Chordata; class Amphibia; order Caudata; family Salamandridae; genus Triturus; species Triturus cristatus. The sequence goes on along the minus strand of NW_028187982.1, from coordinate 89,637 downwards.
CTCTTACTCTGGCCTAATATCGAAGGTCTTAACTCTTACTCTGGTCTAATAGCTAAGGTCTTAACTCTTACTCTGGCCTAATAGCTAAGGTCTTAGACTCGTACTCTGGCCTAATGGTTAAGGTCTTAACTCTTACTCTGGCCTACTGGTTAAGGTCTTAACTCTTACTCTGGCCTAATAGATAAGGTCTTAGACTCGTACTCTGGCCTAATGGTTAAGGTCTTAACTCTTACTCTGGCCTAATAGCTAAGGTCTTAGACTCGTACTCTGGCCTAATGGTTAAGGTCTTAACTCTTACTCTGGCCTAATAGCTAAGGTCTTAGACTCGTACTCTGGCCTACTGGTTAAGGTCTTAACTCTTACTCTGGCCTAATAGCTAAGGTCTTAGACTCGTACTCTGGCCTAATGGTTAAGGTCTTAACTCTTACTCTGGCCTAATAGCTAAGGTCTTAGACTCGTACTCTGGCCTACTGGTTAAGGTCTTAACTCTTACTCTGGCCTAATAGCTAAGGTCTTAGACTCGTACTCTGGCCTAATGGTTAAGGTCTTAACTCTTACTCTGGCCTAATAGCTAAGGTCTTAGACTCGTACTCCGGCCTAATGGTTAAGGTCTTAACTCTTACTCTGGCCTAATAGCTAAGGTCTTAACTCTTACTCTGGCCTAATAGCTAAGGTCTTAGACTCGTACTCTGGCCTAATGGTTAAGGTCTTAACTCTTACTCTGGCCTAATATCTAAGGTCTTAACTCTTACTCTGGTCTAATAGCTAAGGTCTTAACTCTTACTCTGGCCTAATAGCTAAGGTCTTAGACTCGTACACTGGCCTAATGGTTAAGGTCTTAACTCTTACTCTGGCCTACTGGTTAAGGTCTTAACTCTTACTCTGGCCTAATAGATAAGGTCTTAGACTCGTACTCTGGCCTAATGGTTAAGGTCTTAACTCTTACTCTGGCCTACTGGTTAAGGTCTTAGCTCTTACTCTGGCCTAATAGCTAAGGTCTTAACTCTTACTCTGGCCTAATAGCTAAGGTCTTTGACTCGTACTCTCGTCTAATGGTTAAGGTCTTAAATCTTACTCTGGCCTAATAGCTAAGGTCTTAACTCTTACTCTGGCCTAATAGCTAAGGTCTTAGATTCGTACTATGGCCTACATGTTAAGGTCTTAACTCTTACTCTGGCCTACTGGTTAAGGTTTTAACTCTTACTCTGGCCTAATAGCTAAGGTCTTAATTCTTACTCTGGCCTAATAGCTAAGGTCTTAGAGTCATACTCTGGCCTAATGGTTAAGGTCTTAACTCTTACTCTGGCCTACTGGTTAAGGTCTTAACTCTTACTCTGGCCTAATATCTAAGGTCTTAACTCTTACTCTGGTCTAATAGCTAAGGTCTTAACTCTTACTCTGGCCTAATAGCTAAGGTCTTAGACTCGTACTCTGGCCTAATTTTTAAGGTCTTAACTCTTACTCTGGCCTACTGGTTAAGGTCTTAACTCTTACTCTGGCCTAATAGATAAGGTCTTAGACTCGTACTCTGGCCTAATGGTTAAGGTCTTAACTCTTACTCTGGCCTACTGGTTAAGGTCTTAGCTCTTACTCTGGCCTAATAGCTAAGGTCTTAACTCTTACTCTGGCCTAATAGCTAAGGTCTTTGACTCGTACTCTCTTCTAATGGTTAAGGTCTTAACTCTTACTCTTGCCTAATAGCTAAGGTCTTAACTCTTACTCTGGCCTAATAGCTAAGGTCTTAACTCTTACTCTGGCCTAATAGCTAAGGTCTTAACTCTTACTCTGGCCTAATAGCTAAGGTCTTTGACTCGTACTCTCGTCTAATGGTTAAGGTCTTAACTCTTACTCTGGCCTAATAGCTAAGGTCTTAGACTCGTACTGTGGCCTAATGGTTAAGGTCTTAACTCTTACTCTGGCCTACTGGTTAAGGTCTTAACTCTTACTCTGGCCTAATATCTAAGGTCTTAACTCTTACTCTGGTCTAATAGCTAAGGTCTTAACTCTTACTCTGGCCTAATAGCTAAGGTCTTAGACTCGTACTCTGGCCTAATGGTTAAGGTCTTAACTCTTACTCTGGCCTACTGGTTAAGGTCTTAACTCTTACTCTGGCCTAATAGATAAGGTCTTAGACTCGTACTCTGGCCTAATGGTTAAGGTCTTAACTCTTACTCTGGCCTACTGGTTAAGGTCTTAGCTCTTACTCTGGCCTAATAGCTAAGGTCTTAACTCTTACTCTGGCCTAATAGCTAAGGTCTTTGACTCGTACTCTCTTCTAATGGTTAAGGTCTTAACTCTTACTCTAGCCTAATAGCTAAGGTCTTAACTCTTACTCTGGCCTAATGGTTAAGGTCTTAACTCTTACTCTGGCCTAATAGCTAAGGTCTTAACTCTTACTCTGGCCTAATAGCTAAGGTCTTAGACTCGTACTCTGGCCTAATGGTTAAGGTCTTAACTCTTACTCTGGCCTAATAGCTAAGGTCGTAGACTCGTACTATGGCCTACAGGTTAAGGTCTTAACTCTTACTCTGGCCTAATAGCTAAGGTCTTAGACTCGTACTCTGGCCTAATGGTTAAGGTCTTAACTCTTACTCTGGCCCACTGGTTAAGGTCTGAACTCTTATTCTGGCCTAATAGCTAAGGTCTTAGACTCGTACTCTGGCCTAATGGTTAAGGTCTTAACTCTTACTCTGGCCTAATAGCTAAGGTCTTAGACTCGTACTCTGGCCTACTGGTTAAGGTCTTAACTCTTACTCTGGCCTACTGGTTAAGGTCTTAACTCTTCCTCTGGCCTAATAGCTAAGGTCTTAACTCTTACTCTGGCCTAATAGCTATGGTCTTAGACTCGTACTCTGGCCTAATGGTTAAGGTCTTAACTCTTACTCTGGCCTAATAGCTAAGGTCTTAACTCTTACTCTGGCCTAATAGCTAAGGTCTTAGACTCGTACTCTGGCCTAATGGTTAAGGTCTTAACTCTTACTCTGGCCTAATAGCTAAGGTCTTAGACTCGTACTCTGGCCTACTGGTTAAGGTCTTAACTCTTACTCTGGCCTAATAGCTAAGGTCTTAGACTCGTACTCTGGCCTAAGGGTTAAGGTCTTAACTCTTACTCTGGCCTAATAGCTAAGGTCTTAGACTCGTACTCAGGCCTAATGTTTAAGGTCTTAACTCTTACTCTGGCCTAATAGCTAAGGTCTTAGACTCGTACTCTGGCCTAATGGTTAAGGTCTTAACTCTTACTCTGGCCTAATAGCTAAGGTCTTAAGTCTTACTCTGGCCTAATAGCTAAGGTCTTAGACTCGTACTCTGGCCTAATGGTTAAGGTCTTAACTCTTACTCTGGCCTAATAGCTAAGGTCTTAGACTCGTACTCTGGCCTTCTGGTTAAGGTCTTAACTCTTACTCTGGCCTAATAGCTAAGGTCTTAGACTCGTACTCTGGCCTAATGGTTAAGGTCTTAACTCTTACTCTGGCCTAATAGCTAAGGTCTTAGACTCGTACTCTGGCCTACTGGTTAAGGTCTTAACTCTTACTCTGGCCTAATAGCTAAGGTCTTAGACTCGTACTCTGGCCTAATGGTTAAGGTCTTAACTCTTACTCTGGCCTAATAGCTAAGGTCTTAGACTCGTACTCCGGCCTAATGGTTAAGGTCTTAACTCTTACTCTGGCCTAATAGCTAAGGTCTTAACTCTTACTCTGGCCTAATAGCTAAGGTCTTAGACTCGTACTCTGGCCTAATGTTTAAGGTCTTAACTCTTACTCTTGCCTAATATCTAAGGTCTTAACTCTTACTCTGGTCTAATAGATAAGGTCTTAACTCTTACTCTGGCCTAATAGCTAAGGTCTTAGACTCGTACTCTGGCCTAATGGTTAAGGTCTTAGCTCTTACTCTGGCCTACTGGTTAAGGTCTTAACTCTTACTCTGGCCTAATAGATAAGGTCTTAGACTCGTACTCTGGCCTAATGGTTAAGGTCTTAACTCTTACTCTGGCCTACTGGTTAAGGTCTTAGCTCTTACTCTGGCCTAATAGCTAAGGTCTTAACTCTTACTCTGGCCTAATAGCTAAGGTCTTTGACTCGTACTCTCGTCTAATGGTTAAGGTCTTAAATCTTACTCTGGCCTAATAGCTAAGGTCTTAACTCTTACTCTGGCCTAATAGCTAAGGTCTTAGATTCGTACTATGGCCTACATGTTAAGGTCTTAACTCTTACTCTGGCCTACTGGTTAAGGTCTTAACTCTTACTCTGGCCTAATAGCTAAGGTCTTAATTCTTACTCTGGCCTAATAGCTAAGGTCTTAGAGTCGTACTCTGGCCTAATGGTTAAGGTCTTAACTCTTACTCTGGCCTACTGGTTAAGGTCTTAACTCTTACTCTGGCCTAATATCTAAGGTCTTAACTCTTACTCTGGTCTAATAGCTAAGGTCTTAACTCTTACTCTGGCCTAATAGCTAAGGTCTTAGACTCGTACTCTGGCCTAATGGTTAAGGTCTTAACTCTTACTCTGGCCTACTGGTTAAGGTCTTAACTCTTACTCTGGCCTAATAGATAAGGTCTTAGACTCGTACTCTGGCCTAATGGTTAAGGTCTTAACTCTTACTCTGGCCTACTGGTTAAGGTCTTAGCTCTTACTCTGGCCTAATAGCTAAGGTCTTAACTCTTACTCTGGCCTAATAGCTAAGGTCTTTGACTCGTACTCTCTTCTAATGGTTAAGGTCTTAACTCTTACTCTAGCCTAATAGCTAAGGTCTTAACTCTTACTCTGGCCTAATAGCTAAGGTCTTAACTCTTACTCTGGCCTAATAGCTAAGGTCTTAGACTCGTACTCTGGCCTAATGGTTAAGGTCTTAACTCTTACTCTGGCCTAATAGCTAAGGTCTTAACTCTTACTCTTGCCTAATAGCTAAGGTCTTAGACTCGTACTCTCTGGCCTAATGGTTAAGGTCTTAACTCTTACTCTGGCCTAATAGCTAAGGTCTTAGACTCGTACTATGGCCTACAGGTTAAGGTCTTAACTCTTACTCTGGCCTAATAGCTAAGGTCTTAGACTCGTACTCTGGCCTAATGGTTAAGGTCTTAACTCTTACTCTGGCCCACTGGTTAAGGTCTGAACTCTTATTCTGGCCTAATAGCTAAGGTCTTAGACTCGTACTCTGGCCTAATGGTTAAGGTCTTAACTCTTACTCTGGCCTAATAGCTAAGGTCTTAGACTCGTACTCTGGCCTACTGGTTAAGGTCTTAACTCTTACTCTGGCCTACTGGTTAAGGTCTTAACTCTTCCTCTGGCCTAATAGCTAAGGTCTTAACTCTTACTCTGGCCTAATAGCTATGGTCTTAGACTCGTACTCTGGCCTAATGGTTAAGGTCTTAACTCTTACTCTGGCCTAATAGCTAGGGTCTTAACTCTTACTCTGGCCTAATAGCTAAGGTCTTAGACTCGTACTCTGGCCTAATGGTTAAGGTCTTAACTCTTACTCTGGCCTAATAGCTAAGGTCTTAGACTCGTACTCTGGCCTACTGGTTAAGGTCTTAACTCTTACTCTGGCCTAATAGCTAAGGTCTTAGACTCGTACTCTGGCCTAATGGTTAAGGTCTTAACTCTTACTCTGGCCTAATAGCTAAGGTCTTAACTCTTACTCTGGCCTAATAGCTAAGGTCTTAGACTCGTACTCTGGCCTAATGGTTAAGGTCTTAACTCTTACTCTGGCCTAATAGCTAAGGTCTTAACTCTTACTCTGGCCTAATAGCTATGGTCTTAGACTCGTACTCTGGCCTAATGGTTAAGGTCTTAACTCTTACTCTGGCCTAATAGCTAAGGTCTTAACTCTTACTCTGGCCTAATAGCTAAGGTCTTAGACTCGTACTCTGGCCTAATGGTTAAGGTCTTAACTCTTACTCTGGCCTAATAGCTAAGGTCTTAGACTCGTACTCTGGCCTACTGGTTAAGGTCTTAACTCTTACTCTGGCCTAATAGCTAAGGTCTTAGACTCGTACTCTGGCCTAAGGGTTAAGGTCTTAACTCTTACTCTGGCCTAATAGCTAAGGTCTTAGACTCGTACTCAGGCCTAATGTTTAAGGTCTTAACTCTTACTCTGGCCTAATAGCTAAGGTCTTAGACTCGTACTCTGGCCTAATGGTTAAGGTCTTAACTCTTACTCTGGCCTAATAGCTAAGGTCTTAAGTCTTACTCTGGCCTAATAGCTAAGGTCTTAGACTCGTACTCTGGCCTAATGGTTAAGGTCTTAACTCTTACTCTGGCCTAATAGCTAAGGTCTTAGACTCGTACTCTGGCCTTCTGGTTAAGGTCTTAACTCTTACTCTGGCCTAATAGCTAAGGTCTTAGACTCGTACTCTGGCCTAATGGTTAAGGTCTTAACTCTTACTCTGGCCTAATAGCTAAGGTCTTAGACTCGTACTCTGGCCTACTGGTTAAGGTCTTAACTCTTACTCTGGCCTAATAGCTAAGGTCTTAGACTCGTACTCTGGCCTAATGGTTAAGGTCTTAACTCTTACTCTGGCCTAATAGCTAAGGTCTTAGACTCGTACTCCGGCCTAATGGTTAAGGTCTTAACTCTTACTCTGGCCTAATAGCTAAGGTCTTAACTCTTACTCTGGCCTAATAGCTAAGGTCTTAGACTCGTACTCTGGCCTAATGGTTAAGGTCTTAACTCTTACTCTTGCCTAATATCTAAGGTCTTAACTCTTACTCTGGTCTAATAGATAAGGTCTTAACTCTTACTCTGGCCTAATAGCTAAGGTCTTAGACTCGTACTCTGGCCTAATGGTTAAGGTCTTAGCTCTTACTCTGGCCTACTGGTTAAGGTCTTAACTCTTACTCTGGCCTAATAGATAAGGTCTTAGACTCGTACTCTGGCCTAATGGTTAAGGTCTTAACTCTTACTCTGGCCTACTGGTTAAGGTCTTAGCTCTTACTCTGGCCTAATAGCTAAGGTCTTAACTCTTACTCTGGCCTAATAGCTAAGGTCTTTGACTCGTACTCTTGTCTAATGGTTAAGGTCTTAAATCTTACTCTGGCCTAATAGCTAAGGTCTTAACTCTTACTCTGGCCTAATAGCTAAGGTCTTAGATTCGTACTATGGCCTACATGTTAAGGTCTTAACTCTTACTCTGGCCTACTGGTTAAGGTCTTAACTCTTACTCTGGCCTAATAGCTAAGGTCTTAATTCTTACTCTGGCCTAATAGCTAAGGTCTTAGAGTCGTACTCTGGCCTAATGGTTAAGGTCTTAACTCTTACTCTGGCCTACTGGTTAAGGTCTTAACTCTTACTCTGGCCTAATATCTAAGGTCTTAACTCTTACTCTGGTCTAATAGCTAAGGTCTTAACTCTTACTCTGGCCTAATAGCTAAGGTCTTAGACTCGTACTCTGGCCTAATGGTTAAGGTCTTAACTCTTACTCTGGCCTACTGGTTAAGGTCTTAACTCTTACTCTGGCCTAATAGATAAGGTCTTAGACTCGTACTCTGGCCTAATGGTTAAGGTCTTAACTCTTACTCTGGCCTACTGGTTAAGGTCTTAGCTCTTACTCTGGCCTAATAGCTAAGGTCTTAACTCTTACTCTGGCCTAATAGCTAAGGTCTTTGACTCGTACTCTCTTCTAATGGTTAAGGTCTTAACTCTTACTCTAGCCTAATAGCTAAGGTCTTAACTCTTACTCTGGCCTAATAGCTAAGGTCTTAACTCTTACTCTGGCCTAATAGCTAAGGTCTTAGACTCGTACTCTGGCCTAATGGTTAAGGTCTTAACTCTTACTCTGGCCTAATAGCTAAGGTCTTAACTCTTACTCTTGCCTAATAGCTAAGGTCTTAGACTCGTACTCTGGCCTAATGGTTAAGGTCTTAACTCTTACTCTGGCCTAATAGCTAAGGTCTTAGACTCGTACTATGGCCTACAGGTTAAGGTCTTAACTCTTACTCTGGCCTAATAGCTAAGGTCTTAGACTCGTACTCTGGCCTAATGGTTAAGGTCTTAACTCTTACTCTGGCCCACTGGTTAAGGTCTGAACTCTTATTCTGGCCTAATAGCTAAGGTCTTAGACTCGTACTCTGGCCTAATGGTTAAGGTCTTAACTCTTACTCTGGCCTAATAGCTAAGGTCTTAGACTCGTACTCTGGCCTACTGGTTAAGGTCTTAACTCTTACTCTGGCCTACTGGTTAAGGTCTTAACTCTTCCTCTGGCCTAATAGCTAAGGTCTTAACTCTTACTCTGGCCTAATAGCTATGGTCTTAGACTCGTACTCTGGCCTAATGGTTAAGGTCTTAACTCTTACTCTGGCCTAATAGCTAGGGTCTTAACTCTTACTCTGGCCTAATAGCTAAGGTCTTAGACTCGTACTCTGGCCTAATGGTTAAGGTCTTAACTCTTACTCTGGCCTAATAGCTAAGGTCTTAGACTCGTACTCTGGCCTACTGGTTAAGGTCTTAACTCTTACTCTGGCCTAATAGCTAAGGTCTTAGACTCGTACTCTGGCCTAATGGTTAAGGTCTTAACTCTTACTCTGGCCTAATAGCTAAGGTCTTAGACTCGTACTCAGGCCTAATGTTTAAGGTCTTAACTCTTACTCTGGCCTAATAGCTAAGGTCTTAGACTCATACTCTGGCCTAATGGTTAAGGTCTTAACTCTTACTCTGGCCTAATAGCTAAGGACTTAGACTCGTACTATGGCCTACAGGTTAAGGTCTTAACTCTTACTCTGGCCTAATAGCTAAGGTCTTAACTCTTATTCTGGCCTAATAGCTATGGTCTTAGACTCGTACTCTGGCCTAATGGTTAAGGTCTTAACTCTTACTCTGGCCTAATAGCTAAGGTCTTAACTCTTACTCTGGCCTAATAGCTAAGGTCTTAGACTTGTACTCTGGCCTACTGGTTAAGGTCTTAACTCTTACACTGGCCTAATAGCTAAGGTCTTAGACTCGGACTCTGGCCTACTGGTTAAGGTCTTAACTCTTACTCTGGCCTAATAGCTAAGGTCTTAACTCTTACTCTGGCCTTATAGCTAAGGTCTTAGACTCGTACTCTGGCCTAATGGTTAAGGTCTTAACTCTTACTCTGGCCTAATAGCTAAGGTCTTAACTCTTACTCTGGCCTAATAGCTAAGGTCTTAGACTCGTACTATGGCCTACAGGTTAAGGTCTTAACTCTTACTCTTGCCTACTGGTTAAGGTCTTAACTCTTACTCTGGCCTAATAGCTAAGGTCTTAACTCTTACTCTGGCCTAAAAGCTAAGGTCTTAGACTCGTACTCTGGCCTAATGGTTAAGGTCTTAACTCTTACTCTGGCCTACTGGTTAAGGTCTTAACTCTTACTCTGGCCTAATAGCTAAGGTCTTATACTCGTACTCTGGCCTAATGGTTAAGGTCTTAACTCTTACTCTGGCCTAATAGCTAAGGTCTTAACTCTTACTCTGGCCTAATAGCTAAGATCTTAACTCCTACTCTGGCCTAATAGCTAAGGTGTTAACTATTACTCTGGCCTAATAGCTAAGGTCTTAACTCTTAATCTGGCCTAATAGCTAAGGTCTTAGACTTGTACTCTGGCCTAATGGTTAAGGTCTTAACTCTTACTCTGGCCTAATAGCTAAGGTCTTAAGTCTTACTCTGGCCTAATAGCTAAGGTCTTAGACTCGTACTCTGTCCTAATGGTTAAGGTCTTAACTCTTACTCTGGTCTAATAGCTAAGGTCTTAACTCTTACTCTGGCCTAATAGCTATGGTCTTAGACTCGTACTCTGGCCTAATGGTTAAGGTCTTAACTCTTACTCTGGCCTAATAGCTAAGGTCTTAACTCTTACTGTGGCCTAATAGCTAAGGTCTTAGACTCGTACTCTGGCCTAATTGTTAAGGTCTTAACTCTTACTCTGGCCTAATAGCTAAGGTCTTAGACTTGTACTCTGGCCTACTGGTTAAGGTCTTAACTCTTACACTGGCCTAACAGCTAAGGTCTTAGACTCGGACTCTGGCCTACTGGTTAAGGTCCTAACTCTTACTCTGGCCTAATAGCTAAGGTCTTAACTCTTACTCTGGCCTTATAGCTAAGGTCTTAGACTCGTACTCTGGCCTAATGGTTAAGGTCTTAACTCTTACTCTGGCCTAATAGCTAAGGTCTTAACTCTTACTCTGGCCTAATAGCTAAGGTCTTAGACTCGTACTATGGCCTACAGGTTAAGGTCTTAACTCTTACTCTGGCCTACTGGTTAAGGTCTTAATTCTTACTCTGGCCTAATAGCTAAGGTGTTAACTATTACTCTGGCCTAATAGCTAAGGTCTTAAATCTTACTCTGGCCTAATAGCTATGGTCTTAGACTCTTACTCTGGCCTAATGGTTAAGGTCTTAACTCTTACTCTGGCCTAATAGCTAAGGTCTTAGACTCGTACTCTGGCCTACTGGTTAAGGTCTTAACTCTTACTCTGGCCTACTGGTTAAGGTCTTAACTCTTCCTCTGGCCTAATAGCTAAGGTCGTAACTCTTACTCTGGCCTAATAGCTATGGTCTTAGACTCGTACTCTGGCCTAATGGTTAAGGTCTTAACTCTTACTCTGGCCTAATAGCTAAGGTCTTAACTCTTACTCTGGCCTAATAGCTAAGGTCTTAGACTCGTACTCTGGCCTAATGGTTAAGGTCTTAACTCTTACTCTGGCCTAATAGCTAAGGTCTTAGACTCGTACTCTGGCCTACTGGTTAAGGTCTTAACTCTTACTCTGGCCTAATAGCTAAGGTCTTAGACTCATACTCTGGCCTAATGCTTAAGGTCTTAACTCTTACTCTGGCCTAATAGCTAAGGTCTTAACTCTTACTCTGGCCTAATAGCTAAGGTCTTTGACTCGTACTCTCTTCTAATGGTTAAGGTCTTAACTCTTACTCTGGCCTAATAGCTAAGGTCTTAACTCTTACTCTGGCCTAATAGCTAAGGTCTCAGACTCGTACTCTGGCCTAATGGTTAAGGTCTTAACTCTTACTCTGGCCTAATAGCTAAGGTCTTAACTCTTACTCTGGCCTAATAGCTAAGGTCTTAGACTCGTACTCTGGCCTAATGGTTAAGGTCTTAACTCTTACTCTGGCCTAATAGCTAAGGTCTTAGACTCGTACTATGGCCTACAGGTTAAGGTCTTAACTCTTACTCTGGCCTAATAGCTAAGGTCTTAACTCTTACTCTGGCCTAATAGCTAAGGTCTTAGACTCGTACTCTGGCCTAATGGTTAAGGTCTTAACTCTTACTCTGGCCCACTGGTTAAGGTCTTAACTCTTACTCTGGCCTAATAGCTAAGGTCTTAGACTCTTACTCTGGCCTAATGGTTAAGGTCTTAACTCTTACTCTGGCCTACTGGTTAAGGTCTTAACTCTTACACTGGCTTACTTGTTAAGGTCTTTACTCTTACTCTGGCCTAATAGCTAAGGTCTTAACTCTTACTCTGGCCTAATAGCTATGGTCTGAGACTCGTACTCTGGCCTAATGGTTAAGGTCTTAACTCTTACTCTGGCCTAATAGCTAAGGTCTTAACTCTTACTCTGGCCTAATAGCTAAGGTCTTAGACTCGTACTCTGGCCTAATCGTTAAGGTCTTAACTCTTACTCTGGCCTAATAGCTAAGGTCTTAGAATCGTACTCTGACCTACTGGTTAAGGTCTTAACTCTTACTCTGGCCTAATAGCTAAGGTCTTAGACTCGTACTCTGGCCTAATGGTTACGGTTTTAACTCTTACTCTGGCCTAATAGCTAAGGTCTTAGACTCGTACTCTGGCCTACTGGTTAAGGTCTTAACTCTTACTCTGGCCTAATAGCTAAGGTCTTAGACTAGTACTCTGGCCTAATGGTTAAGGTCTTAACTCTTACTCTGGCCTAATAGCTAAGGTCTTAGACTCGTACTCTGGCCTAATGGTTAAGGTCTTAACTCTTACTCTGGCCTAATGGCTAAGGTCTTAGACTCGTACTATGGCCTACAGGTTAAGGTCTTAACTCTTACTCTGGCCTACTGGTTAAGGTCTTAACTCTTACTCTGGCCTAATAGCTAAGGTCTTAGACTCATACTCTGGCCTACTGGTTAAGGTCTTAACTCTTACTCTGGCCTACTGGTTAAGGTCTTAACTCTTACTCTGGCCTAATAGCTAAGGTCTTAGACTCGTACTCTGGTCTAATGGTTAAGGTCTTAACTCTTACTCTGGCCTACTGGTTAAGGTCTTAACTCTTACGCTGGCCTACTGGTTAAGGTCTTTACTCTTACTCTGGCCTAATAGCTAAGGTCTTAACTCTTACTCTGGCCTAATAGCTAAGGTCTTAACTCTTACTCTGGCCTAATAGCTATGGTCTTAGAATCGTACTCTGGCCTAATGGTTAAGGTCTTAACACTTACTCTGGCCTAATAGCTAAGGTCTTAGACTCGTACTCTGGCCTAATGGTTAAGGTCTTAACTCTTACTCTGGCCTAATAGCTAAGGTCTTAGACTCGTACTCTGGCCTAATGGTTAAGGTCTTAACTCTTACTCTGGCCTAATAGCTAAGGTCTTAGACTCGTACTCCGGCCTAATGGTTAAGGTCTTAACTCTTACTCTGGCCTAATAGCTAAGGTCTTAACTCTTACTCTGGCCTAATAGCTAAGGTCTTAGACTCGTACTCTGGCCTAATGGTTAAGGTCTTAACTCTTACTCTGGCCTAATATCTAAGGTCTTAACTCTTACTCTGGTCTAATAGCTAAGGTCTTAACTCTTACTCTGGCCTAATAGCTAAGGTCTTAGACTCGTACTCTGGCCTAATGGTTAAGGTCTTAACTCTTACTCTGCCCTACTGGTTAAGGTCTTAACTCTTACTCTGGCCTAATAGATAAGGTCTTAGACTCGTACTCTGGCCTAATGGTTAAGGTCTTAACTCTTACTCTGGCCTACTGGTTAAGGTCTTAGCTCTTACTCTGGCCTAATAGCTAAGGTCTTAACTCTTACTCTGGCCTAATAGCTAAGGTCTTTGACTCGTACTCTCGTCTAATGGTTAAGGTCTTAAATCTTACTCTGGCCTAATAGCTAAGGTCTTAACTCTTACTCTGGCCTAATAGCTAAGGTCTTAGATTCGTACTATGGCCTACATGTTAAGGTCTTAACTCTTACTCTGGCCTACTGGTTAAGGTCTTAACTCTTACTCTGGCCTAATAGCTAAGGTCTTAATTCTTACTCTGGCCTAATAGCTAAGGTCTTAGAGTCGTACTCTGGCCTAATGGTTAAGGTCTTAACTCTTACTCTGGCCTAGTGGTTAAGGTCTTAACTCTTACTCTGGCCTAATATCTAAGGTCTGAACTCTTACTCTGGTCTAATAGCTAAGGTCTTAACTCTTACTCTGGCCTAATAGCTAAGGTCTTAGACTCGTACTCTGGCCTAATGGTTAAGGTCTTAACTCTTACTCTGGCCTACTGGTTAAGGTCTTAACTCTTACTCTGGCCTAATAGATAAGGTCTTAGACTCGTACTGTGGCCTAATGGTTAAGGTCTTAACTCTTACTCTGGCCTACTGGTTAAGGTCTTAGCTCTTACTCTGGCCTAATAGCTAAGGTCTTAACTCTTACTCTGGCCTAATAGCTAAGGTCTTTGACTCGTACTCTCTTCTAATGGTTAAGGTCTTAACTCTTACTCTAGCCTAATAGCTAAGGTCTTAACTCTTACTCTGGCCTAATAGCTAAGGTCTTAACTCTTACTCTGGCCTAATAGCTAAGGTCTTAGACTCGTACTCTGGCCTAATGGTTAAGGTCTTAACTCTTACTCTGGCCTAATAGCTAAGGTCTTAACTCTTACTCTGGCCTAATAGCTAAGGTCTTAGACTCGTACTCTGGCCTAATGGTTAAGGTCTTAACTCTTACTCTGGCCTAATAGCTAAGGTCTTAGACTCGTACTATGGCCTACAGGTTAAGGTCTTAACTCTTACTCTGGCCTAATAGCTAAGGTCTTAGACTCGTACTCTGGCCTAATGGTTAAGGTCTTAACTCTTACTCTGGCCCACTGGTTAAGGTCTGAACTCTTATTCTGGCCTAATAGCTAAGGTCTTAGACTTGTACTCTGGCCTAATGGTTAAGGTCTTAACTCTTACTCTGGCCTAATAGCTAAGGTCTTAGACTCGTACTCTGGCCTACTGGTTAAGGTCTTAACTCGTACTCTGGCCTAATGGTTAAGGTCTTAACTCTTACTCTGGCCTAATAGCTAAGGTCTTAATTCTTACTCTGGCCTAATAGCTAAGGTCTTAGACTCGTACTCTGGCCTAATGGTTAAGGTCTTAACTCTTACTCTGGCCTAATAGCTAAGGTCTTAGACTCGTACTCTGGCCTTCTGGTTAAGGTCTTAACTCTTACTCTGGCCTAATAGCTAAGGTCTTAGACTCGTACTCTGGCCTAATGGTTAAGGTCTTAACTCTTACTCTGGCCTAATAGCTAAGGTCTTAGACTCGTACTCTGGCCTACTGGTTAAGGTCTTAACCCTTACTCTGGCCTAATAGCTAAGGTCTTAGACTCGTACTCTGGCCTAATGGTTAAGGTCTTAACTCTTACTCTGGCCTAATAGCTAAGGTCTTAGACTCATACTCTGGCCTACTGGTTAAGGTCTTAACTCTTACTCTGGCCTAATAGCTAAGGTCTTAGACTCATACTCTGGCCTACTGGTTAAGGTCTTAACTCTTACTCTGGCCTAATAGCTAAGGTCTTAACTCTTACTCTGGCCTAATAGCTAAGGTCTTAGACTCGTACTCTGGCCTAATGGTTAAGGTCTTAACTCTTACTCTGGCCTAATATCTAAGGTCTTAACTCTTACTCTGGTCTAATAGCTAAGGTCTTAACTCTTACTCTGGCCTAATAGCTAAGGTCTTAGACTCATACTCTGGCCTAATGGTTAAGGTCTTAACTCTTACTCTGGCCTACTGGTTAAGGTCTTAACTCTTACTCTGGCCTAATAGATAAGGTCTTAGACTCGTACTCTGGCCTAATGGTTAAGGTCTTAACTCTTACTCTGGCCTACTGGTTAAGGTCTTAGCTCTTACTCTGGCCTAATAGCTAAGGTCTTAACTCTTACTCTGGCCTAATAGCTAAGGTCTTTGACTCGTACTCTCGTCTAATGGTTAAGGTCTTAAATCTTACTCTGGCCTAATAGCTAAGGTCTTAACTCTTACTCTGGCCTAATAGCTAAGGTCTTAGATTCGTACTATGGCCTACATGTTAAGGTCTTAACTCTTACTCTGGCCTACTGGTTAAGGTCTTAACTCTTACTCTGGCCTAATAGCTAAGGTCTTAATTCTTACTCTGGCCTAATAGCTAAGGTCTTAGAGTCGTACTCTGGCCTAATGGTTAAGGTCTTAACTCTTACTCTGGCCTACTGGTTAAGGTCTTAGACTCGTACTATGGCCTAATAGCTAAGGTCTTAGACTCGTACTCTGGCCTACTGGTTAAGGTCTTAACTCTTACTCTGGCCTAATAGCTAAGGTCTTAGACTCGTACTCTGGCCTAATGGTTAAGGTCTTAACTCTTACTCTGGCCTAATAGCTAAGGTCTTAGACTCATACTCTGGCCTACTGGTTAAGGTCTTAACTCTTACTCTGGCCTAATAGCTAAGGTCTTAACTCTTACTCTGGCCTAATAGCTAAGGTCTTAGACTCGTACTCTGGCCTAATGGTTAAGGTCTTAACTCTTACTCTGGCCTAATATCTAAGGTCTTAACTCTTACTCTGGTCTAATAGCTAAGGTCTTAACTCTTACTCTGGCCTAATAGCTAAGGTCTTAGACTCATACTCTGGCCTAATGGCTAAGGTCTTAGACTCGTACTATGGCCTACAGGTTAAGGTCTTAACTCTTACTCTGGCCTACTGGTTAAGGTCTTAACTCTTACTCTGGCCTAATAGCTAAGGTCTTAGACTCATACTCTGGCCTACTGGTTAAGGTCTTAACTCTTACTCTGGCCTAATAGCTAAGGTCTTAACTCTTACTCTGGCCTAATAGCTAAGGTCTTAGACTCGTACTCTGGCCTAATGGTTAAGGTCTTAACTCTTACTCTGGCCTAATATCTAAGGTCTTAACTCTTACTCTGGTCTAATAGCTAAGGTCTTAACTCGTACTCTGGCCTAATGGTTAAGGTCTTAACTCTTACTCTGGCCTAATGGCTAAGGTCTTAGACTCGTACTATGGCCTACAGGTTAAGGTCTTAACTCTTACTCTGGCCTACTGGTTAAGGTCTTAACTCTTACTCTGGCCTAATAGCTAAGGTCTTAGACTCATACTCTGGCCTACTGGTTAAGGTCTTAACTCTTACTCTGGCCTACTGGTTAAGGTCTTAACTCTTACTCTGGCCTAATAGCTAAGGTCTTAGACTCGTACTCTGGTCTAATGGTTAAGGTCTTAACTCTTACTCTGGCCTACTGGTTAAGGTCTTAACTCTTACGCTGGCCTACTGGTTAAGGTCTTTACTCTTACTCTGGCCTAATAGCTAAGGTCTTAACTCTTACTCTGGCCTAATAGCTAAGGTCTTAACTCTTACTCTGGCCTAATAGCTATGGTCTTAGAATCGTACTCTGGCCTAATGGTTAAGGTCTTAACACTTACTCTGGCCTAATAGCTAAGGTCTTAGACTCGTACTCTGGCCTAATGGTTAAGGTCTTAACTCTTACTCTGGCCTAATAGCTAAGGTCTTAGACTCGTACTCTGGCCTAATGGTTAAGGTCTTAACTCTTACTCTGGCCTAATAGCTAAGGTCTTAGACTCGTACTCCGGCCTAATGGTTAAGGTCTTAACTCTTACTCTGGCCTAATAGCTAAGGTCTTAACTCTTACTCTGGCCTAATAGCTAAGGTCTTAGACTCGTACTCTGGCCTAATGGTTAAGGTCTTAACTCTTACTCTGGCCTAATATCTAAGGTCTTAACTCTTACTCTGGTCTAATAGCTAAGGTCTTAACTCTTACTCTGGCCTAATAGCTAAGGTCTTAGACTCGTACTCTGGCCTAATGGTTAAGGTCTTAACTCTTACTCTGCCCTACTGGTTAAGGTCTTAACTCTTACTCTGGCCTAATAGATAAGGTCTTAGACTCGTACTCTGGCCTAATGGTTAAGGTCTTAACTCTTACTCTGGCCTACTGGTTAAGGTCTTAGCTCTTACTCTGGCCTAATAGCTAAGGTCTTAACTCTTACTCTGGCCTAATAGCTAAGGTCTTTGACTCGTACTCTCGTCTAATGGTTAAGGTCTTAAATCTTACTCTGGCCTAATAGCTAAGGTCTTAACTCTTACTCTGGCCTAATAGCTAAGGTCTTAGATTCGTACTATGGCCTACATGTTAAGGTCTTAACTCTTACTCTGGCCTACTGGTTAAGGTCTTAACTCTTACTCTGGCCTAATAGCTAAGGTCTTAATTCTTACTCTGGCCTAATAGCTAAGGTCTTAGAGTCGTACTCTGGCCTAATGGTTAAGGTCTTAACTCTTACTCTGGCCTAGTGGTTAAGGTCTTAACTCTTACTCTGGCCTAATATCTAAGGTCTTAACTCTTACTCTGGTCTAATAGCTAAGGTCTTAACTCTTACTCTGGCCTAATAGCTAAGGTCTTAGACTCGTACTCTGGCCTAATGGTTAAGGTCTTAACTCTTACTCTGGCCTACTGGTTAAGGTCTTAACTCTTACTCTGGCCTAATAGATAAGGTCTTAGACTCGTACTGTGGCCTAATGGTTAAGGTCTTAACTCTTACTCTGGCCTACTGGTTAAGGTCTTAGCTCTTACTCTGGCCTAATAGCTAAGGTCTTAACTCTTACTCTGGCCTAATAGCTAAGGTCTTTGACTCGTACTCTCTTCTAATGGTTAAGGTCTTAACTCTTACTCTAGCCTAATAGCTAAGGTCTTAACTCTTACTCTGGCCTAATAGCTAAGGTCTTAACTCTTACTCTGGCCTAATAGCTAAGGTCTTAGACTCGTACTCTGGCCTAATGGTTAAGGTCTTAACTCTTACTCTGGCCTAATAGCTAAGGTCTTAACTCTTACTCTGGCCTAATAGCTAAGGTCTTAGACTCGTACTCTGGCCTAATGGTTAAGGTCTTAACTCTTACTCTGGCCTAATAGCTAAGGTCTTAGACTCGTACTATGGCCTACAGGTTAAGGTCTTAACTCTTACTCTGGCCTAATAGCTAAGGTCTTAGACTCGTACTCTGGCCTAATGGTTAAGGTCTTAACTCTTACTCTGGCCCACTGGTTAAGGTCTGAACTCTTATTCTGGCCTAATAGCTAAGGTCTTAGACTCGTACTCTGGCCTAATGGTTAAGGTCTTAACTCTTACTCTGGCCTAATAGCTAAGGTCTTAGACTCGTACTCTGGCCTACTGGTTAAGGTCTTAACTCTTACTCTGGCCTACTGGTTAAGGTCTTAACTCTTCCTCTGGCCTAATAGCTAAGGTCTTAACTCTTACTCTGGCCTAATAGCTATGGTCTTAGACTCGTACTCTGGCCTAATGGATAAGGTCTTAACTCTTACTCTGGCCTAATAGCTAAGGTCTTAACTCTTACTCTGGCCTAATAGCTAAGGTCTTAGACTCGTACTCTGGCCTAATGGTTAAGGTCTTAACTCTTACTCTGGCCTAATAGCTAAGGTCTTAGACTCATACCCTGGCCTACTGGTTAAGGTCTTAACTCTTACTCTGCCCTAATAGCTAAGGTCTTAGACTCGTACTCTGGCCTAATGGTTAAGGTCTTAACTCTTACTCTGGCCTAATAGCTAAGGTCTTAGACTCGTACTCAGGCCTAATGTTTAAGGTCTTAACTCTTACTCTGGCCTAATAGCTAAGGTCTTAGACTCGTACTCTGGCCTAATGGTTAAGGTCTTAACTCTTACTCTGGCCTAATAGCTAAGGTCTTAATTCTTACTCTGGCCTAATAGCTAAGGTCTTAGACTCGTACTCTGGCCTAATGGTTAAGGTCTTAACTCTTACTCTGGCCTAATAGCTAAGGTCTTAGACTCGTACTCTGGCCTTCTGGTTAAGGTCTTAACTCTTACTCTGGCCTAATAGCTAAGGTCTTAGACTCGTACTCTGGCCTAATGGTTAAGGTCTTAACTCTTACTCTGGCCTAATAGCTAAGGTCTTAGACTCGTACTCTGGCCTACTGGTTAAGGTCTTAACTCTTACTCTGGCCTAATAGCTAAGGTCTTAGACTTGTACTCTGGCCTAATGGTTAAGGTCTTAACTCTTACTCTGGTCTAATAGCTAAGGTCTTAGACTCGTACTCCGGCCTAATGGTTAAGGTCTTAACTCTTACTCTGGCCTAATAGCTAAGGTCTTAACTCTTACTCTGGCCTAATAGCTAAGGTCTTAGACTCGTACTCTGGCCTAATGGTTAAGGTCTTAACTCTTACTCTGGCCTAATATCTAAGGTCTTAACTCTTACTCTGGCCTAATAGCTAAGGTCTTAGACTCGTACTCTGGCCTAATGGTTAAGGTCTTAACTCTTACTCTGGCCTAATAGCTAAGGTCTTAGACTCGTACTCAGGCCTAATGTTTAAGGTCTTAACTCTTACTCTGGCCTAATAGCTAAGGTCTTAGACTCGTACTCTGGCCTAATGGTTAAGGTCTTAACTCTTACTCTGGCCTAATAGCTAAGGTCTTAACTCTTACTCTGGCCTAATAGCTAAGGTCTTAGACTCGTACTCTGGTCTAATGGTTAAGGTCTTAACTCTTACTCTGGCCTACTGGTTAAGGTCTTAACTCTTACGCTGGCCTACTGGTTAAGGTCTTTACTCTTACTCTGGCCTAATAGCTAAGGTCTTAACTCTTACTCTGGCCTAATAGCTAAGGTCTTAACTCTTACTCTGGCCTAATAGCTATGGTCTTAGAATCGTACTCTGGCCTAATGGTTAAGGTCTTAACACTTACTCTGGCCTAATAGCTAAGGTCTTAGACTCGTACTCTGGCCTAATGGTTAAGGTCTTAACTCTTACTCTGGCCTAATAGCTAAGGTCTTAGACTCGTACTCTGGCCTAATGGTTAAGGTCTTAACTCTTACTCTGGCCTAATAGCTAAGGTCTTAGACTCGTACTCCGGCCTAATGGTTAAGGTCTTAACTCTTACTCTGGCCTAATAGCTAAGGTCTTAACTCTTACTCTGGCCTAATAGCTAAGGTCTTAGACTCGTACTCTGGCCTAATGGTTAAGGTCTTAACTCTTACTCTGGCCTAATATCTAAGGTCTTAACTCTTACTCTGGTCTAATAGCTAAGGTCTTAACTCTTACTCTGGCCTAATAGCTAAGGTCTTAGACTCGTACTCTGGCCTAATGGTTAAGGTCTTAACTCTTACTCTGCCCTACTGGTTAAGGTCTTAACTCTTACTCTGGCCTAATAGATAAGGTCTTAGACTCGTACTCTGGCCTAATGGTTAAGGTCTTAACTCTTACTCTGGCCTACTGGTTAAGGTCTTAGCTCTTACTCTGGCCTAATAGCTAAGGTCTTAACTCTTACTCTGGCCTAATAGCTAAGGTCTTTGACTCGTACTCTCGTCTAATGGTTAAGGTCTTAAATCTTACTCTGGCCTAATAGCTAAGGTCTTAACTCTTACTCTGGCCTAATAGCTAAGGTCTTAGATTCGTACTATGGCCTACATGTTAAGGTCTTAACTCTTACTCTGGCCTACTGGTTAAGGTCTTAACTCTTACTCTGGCCTAATAGCTAAGGTCTTAATTCTTACTCTGGCCTAATAGCTAAGGTCTTAGAGTCGTACTCTGGCCTAATGGTTAAGGTCTTAACTCTTACTCTGGCCTAGTGGTTAAGGTCTTAACTCTTACTCTGGCCTAATATCTAAGGTCTTAACTCTTACTCTGGTCTAATAGCTAAGGTCTTAACTCTTACTCTGGCCTAATAGCTAAGGTCTTAGACTCGTACTCTGGCCTAATGGTTAAGGTCTTAACTCTTACTCTGGCCTACTGGTTAAGGTCTTAACTCTTACTCTGGCCTAATAGATAAGGTCTTAGACTCGTACTGTGGCCTAATGGTTAAGGTCTTAACTCTTACTCTGGCCTACTGGTTAAGGTCTTAGCTCTTACTCTGGCCTAATAGCTAAGGTCTTAACTCTTACTCTGGCCTAATAGCTAAGGTCTTTGACTCGTACTCTCTTCTAATGGTTAAGGTCTTAACTCTTACTCTAGCCTAATAGCTAAGGTCTTAACTCTTACTCTGGCCTAATAGCTAAGGTCTTAACTCTTACTCTGGCCTAATAGCTAAGGTCTTAGACTCGTACTCTGGCCTAATGGTTAAGGTCTTAACTCTTACTCTGGCCTAATAGCTAAGGTCTTAACTCTTACTCTGGCCTAATAGCTAAGGTCTTAGACTCGTACTCTGGCCTAATGGTTAAGGTCTTAACTCTTACTCTGGCCTAATAGCTAAGGTCTTAGACTCGTACTATGGCCTACAGGTTAAGGTCTTAACTCTTACTCTGGCCTAATAGCTAAGGTCTTAGACTCGTACTCTGGCCTAATGGTTAAGGTCTTAACTCTTACTCTGGCCCACTGGTTAAGGTCTGAACTCTTATTCTGGCCTAATAGCTAAGGTCTTAGACTCGTACTCTGGCCTAATGGTTAAGGTCTTAACTCTTACTCTGGCCTAATAGCTAAGGTCTTAGACTCGTACTCTGGCCTACTGGTTAAGGTCTTAACTCTTACTCTGGCCTACTGGTTAAGGTCTTAACTCTTCCTCTGGCCTAATAGCTAAGGTCTTAACTCTTACTCTGGCCTAATAGCTATGGTCTTAGACTCGTACTCTGGCCTAATGGATAAGGTCTTAACTCTTACTCTGGCCTAATAGCTAAGGTCTTAACTCTTACTCTGGCCTAATAGCTAAGGTCTTAGACTCGTACTCTGGCCTAATGGTTAAGGTCTTAACTCTTACTCTGGCCTAATAGCTAAGGTCTTAGACTCGTACCCTGGCCTACTGGTTAAGGTCTTAACTCTTACTCTGCCCTAATAGCTAAGGTCTTAGACTCGTACTCTGGCCTAATGGTTAAGGTCTTAACTCTTACTCTGGCCTAATAGCTAAGGTCTTAGACTCGTACTCAGGCCTAATGTTTAAGGTCTTAACTCTTACTCTGGCCTAATAGCTAAGGTCTTAGACTCGTACTCAGGCCTAATGTTTAAGGTCTTAACTCTTACTCTGGCCTAATAGCTAAGGTCTTAGACTCGTACTCTGGCCTAATGGTTAAGGTCTTAACTCTTACTCTGGCCTAATAGCTAAGGTCTTAATTCTTACTCTGGCCTAATAGCTAAGGTCTTAGACTCGTACTCTGGCCTAATGGTTAAGGTCTTAACTCTTACTCTGGCCTAATAGCTAAGGTCTTAGACTCGTACTCTGGCCTTCTGGTTAAGGTCTTAACTCTTACTCTGGCCTAATAGCTAAGGTCTTAGACTCGTACTCTGGCCTAATGGTTAAGGTCTTAACTCTTACTCTGGCCTAATAGCTAAGGTCTTAGACTCGTACTCTGGCCTACTGGTTAAGGTCTTAACTCTTACTCTGGCCTAATAGCTAAGGTCTTAGACTTGTACTCTGGCCTAATGGTTAAGGTCTTAACTCTTACTCTGGTCTAATAGCTAAGGTCTTAGACTCGTACTCCGGCCTAATGGTTAAGGTCTTAACTCTTACTCTGGCCTAATAGCTAAGGTCTTAACTCTTACTCTGGCCTAATAGCTAAGGTCTTAGACTCGTACTCTGGCCTAATGGTTAAGGTCTTAACTCTTACTCTGGCCTAATATCTAAGGTCTTAACTCTTACTCTGGCTTAATAGCTAAGGTCTTAGACTCGTACTCTGGCCTAATGGTTAAGGTCTTAACTCTTACTCTGGCCTAATAGCTAAGGTCTTAGACTCGTACTCAGGCCTAATGTTTAAGGTCTTAACTCTTACTCTGGCCTAATAGCTAAGGTCTTAGACTCGTACTCTGGCCTAATGGTTAAGGTCTTAACTCTTACTCTGGCCTAATAGCTAAGGTCTTAATTCTTACTCTGGCCTAATAGCTAAGGTCTTAGACTCGTACTCTGGCCTAATGGTTAAGGTCTTAACTCTTACTCTGGCCTAATAGCTAAGGTCTTAGACTCGTACTCTGGCCTTCTGGTTAAGGTCTTAACTCTTACTCTGGCCTAATAGCTAAGGTCTTAGACTCGTACTCTGGCCTAATGGTTAAGGTCTTAACTCTTACTCTGGCCTAATAGCTAAGGTCTTAGACTCGTACTCTGGCCTACTGGTTAAGGTCTTAACTCTTACTCTGGCCTAATAGCTAAGGTCTTAGACTCGTACTCTGGCCTAATGGTTAAGGTCTTAACTCTTACTCTGGCCTAATAGCTAAGGTCTTAGACTCGTACTCCGGCCTAATGGTTAAGGTCTTAACTCTTACTCTGGCCTAATAGCTAAGGTCTTAACTCTTACTCTGGCCTAATAGCTAAGGTCTTAGACTCGTACTCTGGCCTAATGGTTAAGGTCTTAACTCTTACTCTGGCCTAATATCTAAGGTCTTAACTCTTACTCTGGTCTAATAGCTAAGGTCTTAACTCTTACTCTGGCCTAATAGCTAAGGTCTTAGACTCATACTCTGGCCTAATGGTTAAGGTCTTAACTCTTACTCTGGCCTACTGGTTAAGGTCTTAACTCTTACTCTGGCCTAATAGATAAGGTCTTAGACTCGTACTCTGGCCTAATGGTTAAGGTCTTAACTCTTACTCTGGCCTACTGGTTAAGGTCTTAGCTCTTACTCTGGCCTAATAGCTAAGGTCTTAACTCTTACTCTGGCCTAATAGCTAAGGTCTTTGACTCGTACTCTCGTCTAATGGTTAAGGTCTTAAATCTTACTCTGGCCTAATAGCTAAGGTCTTAACTCTTACTCTGGCCTAATAGCTAAGGTCTTAGATTCGTACTATGGCCTACATGTTAAGGTCTTAACTCTTACTCTGGCCTACTGGTTAAGGTCTTAACTCTTACTCTGGCCTAATAGCTAAGGTCTTAATTCTTACTCTGGCCTAATAGCTAAGGTCTTAGAGTCGTACTCTGGCCTAATGGCTAAGGTCTTTGACTCGTACTCTCTTCTAATGGTTAAGGTCTTAACTCTTACTCTGGCCTAATAGCTAAGGTCTTAGACTCGTACTCTGGCCTTCTGGTTAAGGTCTTAACTCTTACTCTGGCCTAATAGCTAAGGTCTTAGACTTGTACTCTGGCCTAATGGTTAAGGTCTTAACTCTTACTCTGGCCTAATAGCTAAGGTCTTAGACTCGTACTCTGGCCTACTGGTTAAGGTCTTAACTCTTACTCTGGCCTAATAGCTAAGGTCTTAGACTCGTACTCTGGCCTAATGGTTAAGGTCTTAACTCTTACTCTGGCCTAATAGCTAAGGTCTTAGACTCGTACTCCGGCCTAATGGTTAAGGTCTTAACTCTTACTCTGGCCTAATAGCTAAGGTCTTAACTCTTACTCTGGCCTAATAGCTAAGGTCTTAGACTCGTACTCTGGCCTAATGGTTAAGGTCTTAACTCTTACTCTGGCCTAATATCTAAGGTCTTAACTCTTAGTCTGGTCTAATAGCTAAGGTCTTAAATCTTACTCTGGCCTAATAGCTAAGGTCTTAACTCTTACTCTGGCCTAATAGCTAAGGTCTTAGATTCGTACTATGGCCTACATGTTAAGGTCTTAACTCTTACTCTGGCCTACTGGTTAAGGTTTTAACTCTTACTCTGGCCTAATAGCTAAGGTCTTAATTCTTACTCTGGCCTAATAGCTAAGGTCTTAGAGTCGTACTCTGGCCTAATGGTTAAGGTCTTAACTCTTACTCTGGCCTACTGGTTAAGGTCTTAACTCTTACTCTGGCCTAATATCTAAGGTCTTAACTCTTACTCTGGTCTAATAGCTAAGGTCTTAACTCTTACTCTGGCCTAATAGCTAAGGTCTTAGACTCGTACTCTGGCCTAATTTTTAAGGTCTTAACTCTTACTCTGGCCTACTGGTTAAGGTCTTAACTCTTACTCTGGCCTAATAGATAAGGTCTTAGACTCGTACTCTGGCCTAATGGTTGAGGTCTTAACTCTTACTCTGGCCTACTGGTTAAGGTCTTAGCTCTTACTCTGGCCTAATAGCTAAGGTCTTAACTCTTACTCTGGCCTAATAGCTAAGGTCTTTGACTCGTACTCTCTTCTAATGGTTAAGGTCTTAACTCTTACTCTAGCCTAATAGCTAAGGTCTTAACTCTTACTCTGGCCTAATAGCTAAGGTCTTAACTCTTACTCTGGCCTAATAGCTAAGGTCTTAACTCTTACTCTGGCCTAATAGCTAAGGTCTTTGACTCGTACTCTCGTCTAATGGTTAAGGTCTTAACTCTTACTCTGGCCTAATAGCTAAGGTCTTAGACTCGTACTGTGGCCTAATGGTTAAGGTCTTAACTCTTACTCTGGCCTACTGGTTAAGGTCTTAACTCTTACTCTGGCCTAATATCTAAGGTCTTAACTCTTACTCTGGTCTAATAGCTAAGGTCTTAACTCTTACTCTGGCCTAATAGCTAAGGTCTTAGACTCGTACTCTGGCCTAATGGTTAAGGTCTTAACTCTTACTCTGGCCTACTGGTTAAGGTCTTAACTCTTACTCTGGCCTAATAGATAAGGTCTTAGACTCGTACTCTGGCCTAATGGTTAAGGTCTTAACTCTTACTCTGGCCTACTGGTTAAGGTCTTAGCTCTTACTCTGGCCTAATAGCTAAGGTCTTAACTCTTACTCTGGCCTAATAGCTAAGGTCTTAGACTCGTACTCTGGCCTAATGGTTAAGGTCTTAACTCTTACTCTGGCCTAATAGCTAAGGTCTTAGACTCGTACTCTGGCCTACTGGTTAAGGTCTTAACTCTTACTCTGGCCTACTGGTTAAGGTCTTAACTCTTCCTCTGGCCTAATAGCTAAGGTCGTAGACTCGTACTATGGCCTACAGGTTAAGGTCTTAACTCTTACTCTGGCCTAATAGCTAAGGTCTTAGACTCGTACTCTGGCCTAATGGTTAAGGTCTTAACTCTTACTCTGGCCCACTGGTTAAGGTCTGAACTCTTATTCTGGCCTAATAGCTAAGGTCTTAGACTCGTACTCTGGCCTAATGGTTAAGGTCTTAACTCTTACTCTGGCCTAATAGCTAAGGTCTTAGACTCGTACTCTGGCCTACTGGTTAAGGTCTTAACTCTTACTCTGGCCTACTGGTTAAGGTCTTAACTCTTCCTCTGGCCTAATAGCTAAGGTCTTAACTCTTACTCTGGCCTAATAGCTATGGTCTTAGACTCGTACTCTGGCCTAATGGTTAAGGTCTTAACTCTTACTCTGGCCTAATAGCTAAGGTCTTAACTCTTACTCTGGCCTAATAGCTAAGGTCTTAGACTCGTACTCTGGCCTAATGGTTAAGGTCTTAACTCTTACTCTGGCCTAATAGCTAAGGTCTTAGACTCGTACTCTGGCCTACTGGTTAAGGTCTTAACTCTTACTCTGGCCTAATAGCTAAGGTCTTAGACTCATACTCTGGCCTAAGGGTTAAGGTCTTAACTCTTACTCTGGCCTAATACCTAAGGTCTTAGACTCGTACTCAGGCCTAATGTTTAAGGTCTTAACTCTTACTCTGGCCTAATAGCTAAGGTCTTAGACTCGTACTCTGGCCTAATGGTTAAGGTCTTAACTCTTACTCTGGCCTAATAGCTAAGGTCTTAAGTCTTACTCTGGCCTAATAGCTAAGGTCTTAGACTCGTACTCTGGCCTAATGGTTAAGGTCTTAACTCTTACTCTGGCCTAATAGCTAAGGTCTTAGACTCGTACTCGGGCCTTCTGGTTAAGGTCTTAACTCTTACTCTGGCCTAATAGCTAAGGTCTTAGACTCGTACTCTGGCCTAATGGTTAAGGTCTTAACTCTTACTCTGGCCTAATAGCTAAGGTCTTAGACTCGTACTCTGGCCTACTGGTTAAGGTCTTAACTCTTACTCTGGCCTAATAGCTAAGGTCTTAGACTCGTACTCTGGCCTAATGGTTAAGGTCTTAACTCTTACTCTGGCCTAATAGCTAAGGTCTTAGACTCGTACTCCGGCCTAATGGTTAAGGTCTTAACTCTTACTCTGGCCTAATAGCTAAGGTCTTAACTCTTACTCTGGCCTAATAGCTAAGGTCTTAGACTCGTACTCTGGCCTAATGGTTAAGGTCTTAACTCTTACTCTGGCCTAATATCTAAGGTCTTAACTCTTACTCTGGTCTAATAGCTAAGGTCTTAACTCTTACTCTGGCCTAATAGCTAAGGTCTTAGATTCGTACTCTGGCCTAATGGTTAAGGTCTTAACTCTTACTCTGGCCTACTGGTTAAGGTCTTAACTCTTACTCTGGCCTAATAGATAAGGTCTTAGACTCGTACTCTGGCCTAATGGTTAAGGTCTTAACTCTTACTCTGGCCTACTGGTTAAGGTCTTAGCTCTTACTCTGGCCTAATAGCTAAGGTCTTAACTCTTACTCTGGCCTAATAGCTAAGGTCTTTGACTCGTACTCTCGTCTAATGGTTAAGGTCTTAAATCTTACTCTGGCCTAATAGCTAACGTCTTAACTCTTACTCTGGCCTAATAGCTAAGGTCTTAGATTCGTACTATGGCCTACATGTTAAGGTCTTAACTCTTACTCTGGCCTACTGGTTAAGGTCTTAACTCTTACTCTGGCCTAATAGCTAAGGTCTTAATTCTTACTCTGGCCTAATAGCTAAGGTCTTAGAGTCGTACTCTGGCCTAATGGTTAAGGTCTTAACTCTTACTCTGGCCTACTGGTTAAGGTCTTAACTCTTACTCTGGCCTAATATCTAAGGTCTTAACTCTTACTCTGGTCTAATAGCTAAGGTCTTAACTCTTACTCTGGCCTAATAGCTAAGGTCTTAGACTCGTACTCTGGCCTAATGGTTAAGGTCTTAACTCTTACTCTGGCCTACTGGTTAAGGTCTTAACTCTTACTCTGGCCTAATAGATAAGGTCTTAGACTCGTACTCTGGCCTAATGGTTAAGGTCTTAACTCTTACTCTGGCCTACTGGTTAAGGTCTTAGCTCTTACTCTGGCCTAATAGCTAAGGTCTTAACTCTTACTCTGGCCTAATAGCTAAGGTCTTTGACTCGTACTCTCTTCTAATGGTTAAGGTCTTAACTCTTACTCTAGCCTAATAGCTAAGGTCTTAACTCTTACTCTGGCCTAATAGCTAAGGTCTTAACTCTTACTCTGGCCTAATAGCTAAGGTCTTAGACTCGTACTCTGGCCTAATGGTTAAGGTCTTAACTCTTACTCTGGCCTAATAGCTAAGGTCTTAACTCTTACTCTTGCCTAATAGCTAAGGTCTTAGACTCGTACTCTGGCCTAATGGTTAAGGTCTTAACTCTTACTCTGGCCTAATAGCTAAGGTCTTAGACTCGTACTATGGCCTACAGGTTAAGGTCTTAACTCTTACTCTGGCCTAATAGCTAAGGTCTTAGACTCGTACTCTGGCCTAATGGTTAAGGTCTTAACTCTTACTCTGGCCCACTGGTTAAGGTCTGAACTCTTATTCTGGCCTAATAGCTAAGGTCTTAGACTCGTACTCTGGCCTAATGGTTAAGGTCTTAACTCTTACTCTGGCCTAATAGCTAAGGTCTTAGACTCGTACTCTGGCCTACTGGTTAAGGTCTTAACTCTTACTCTGGCCTACTGGTTAAGGTCTTAACTCTTCCTCTGGCCTAATAGCTAAGGTCTTAACTCTTACTCTGGCCTAATAGCTATGGTCTTAGACTCGTACTCTGGCCTAATGGTTAAGGTCTTAACTCTTACTCTGGCCTAATAGCTAGGGTCTTAACTCTTACTCTGGCCTAATAGCTAAGGTCTTAGACTCGTACTCTGGCCTAATGGTTAAGGTCTTAACTCTTACTCTGGCCTAATAGCTAAGGTCTTAGACTCGTACTCTGGCCTACTGGTTAAGGTCTTAACTCTTACTCTGGCCTAATAGCTAAGGTCTTAGACTCGTACTCTGGCCTAATGGTTAAGGTCTTAACTCTTACTCTGGCCTAATAGCTAAGGTCTTAGACTCGTACTCAGGCCTAATGTTTAAGGTCTTAACTCTTACTCTGGCCTAATAGCTAAGGTCTTAGACTCATACTCTGGCCTAATGGTTAAGGTCTTAACTCTTACTCTGGCCTAATAGCTAAGGACTTAGACTCGTACTATGGCCTACAGGTTAAGGTCTTAACTCTTACTCTGGCCTAATAGCTAAGGTCTTAACTCTTATTCTGGCCTAATAGCTATGGTCTTAGACTCGTACTCTGGCCTAATGGTTAAGGTCTTAACTCTTACTCTGGCCTAATAGCTAAGGTCTTAACTCTTACTCTGGCCTAATAGCTAAGGTCTTAGACTTGTACTCTGGCCTACTGGTTAAGGTCTTAACTCATACACTGGCCTAATAGCTAAGGTCTTAGACTCGGACTCTGGCCTACTGGTTAAGGTCTTAACTCTTACTCTGGCCTAATAGCTAAGGTCTTAACTCTTACTCTGGCCTTATAGCTAAGGTCTTAGACTCGTACTCTGGCCTAATGGTTAAGGTCTTAACTCTTACTCTGGCCTAATAGCTAAGGTCTTAACTCTTACTCTGGCCTAATAGCTAAGGTCTTAGACTCGTACTATGGCCTACAGGTTAAGGTCTTAACTCTTACTCTTGCCTACTGGTTAAGGTCTTAACTCTTACTCTGGCCTAATAGCTAAGGTCTTAACTCTTACTCTGGCCTAAAAGCTAAGGTCTTAGACTCGTACTCTGGCCTAATGGTTAAGGTCTTAACTCTTACTCTGGCCTACTGGTTAAGGTCTTAACTCTTACTCTGGCCTAATAGCTAAGGTCTTATA
This sequence comes from Triturus cristatus, assembly GCF_964204655.1. Classification (NCBI taxonomy): domain Eukaryota; kingdom Metazoa; phylum Chordata; class Amphibia; order Caudata; family Salamandridae; genus Triturus; species Triturus cristatus. The sequence continues at coordinate 59,778 of NW_028187982.1, read as the reverse complement.
CTCGTACTCTGGCCTAATGGTTAAGGTCTTAACTCTTACTCTGGCCTAATAGCTAAGGTCTTAACTCTTACTCTGGCCTAATAGCTAAGATCTTAACTCCTACTCTGGCCTAATAGCTAAGGTGTTAACTATTACTCTGGCCTAATAGCTAAGGTCTTAACTCTTAATCTGGCCTAATAGCTAAGGTCTTAGACTTGTACTCTGGCCTAATGGTTAAGGTCTTAACTCTTACTCTGGCCTAATAGCTAAGGTCTTAAGTCTTACTCTGGCCTAATAGCTAAGGTCTTAGACTCGTACTCTGTCCTAATGGTTAAGGTCTTAACTCTTACTCTGGTCTAATAGCTAAGGTCTTAACTCTTACTCTGGCCTAATAGCTATGGTCTTAGACTCGTACTCTGGCCTAATGGTTAAGGTCTTAACTCTTACTCTGGCCTAATAGCTAAGGTCTTAACTCTTACTGTGGCCTAATAGCTAAGGTCTTAGACTCGTACTCTGGCCTAATTGTTAAGGTCTTAACTCTTACTCTGGCCTAATAGCTAAGGTCTTAGACGTGTACTCTGGCCTACTGGTTAAGGTCTTAACTCTTACACTGGCCTAACAGCTAAGGTCTTAGACTCGGACTCTGGCCTACTGGTTAAGGTCCTAACTCTTACTCTGGCCTAATAGCTAAGGTCTTAACTCTTACTCTGGCCTTATAGCTAAGGTCTTAGACTCGTACTCTGGCCTAATGGTTAAGGTCTTAACTCTTACTCTGGCCTAATAGCTAAGGTCTTAACTCTTACTCTGGCCTAATAGCTAAGGTCTTAGACTCGTACTATGGCCTACAGGTTAAGGTCTTAACTCTTACTCTGGCCTACTGGTTAAGGTCTTAATTCTTACTCTGGCCTAATAGCTAAGGTGTTAACTATTACTCTGGCCTAATAGCTAAGGTCTTAAATCTTACTCTGGCCTAATAGCTAAGGTCTTAGACTCTTACTCTGGCCTAATGGTTAAGGTCTTAACTCTTACTCTGGCCTAATAGCTAAGGTCTTAACTCTTACTCTGGCCTAATAGCTAAGGTCTTAGACTCGTACTCTGGCCTAATGGTTAAGGTCTTAACTCTTACTCTGGCCTAATAGCTAAGGTCTTAACTCTTACTCTGGCCTAATAGCTAAGGTCTTAGACTCGTACTCTGGCCTAATGGTTAAGGTCTTAACTCTTACTCTGGCCTACTGGTTAGGGTCTTAGCTCTTACTCTGGCCTAATAGCTAAGGTCTTAACTCTTACTCTGGCCTAATATCTAAGGTCTTTGACTCGTACTCTCGTCTAATGGTTAAGGTCTTAACTCTTACTCTGGCCTAATAGCTAAGGTCTTAACTCTTACTCTGGCCTAATAGCTAAGGTCTTAGATTCGTACTATGGCCTACATGTTAAGGTCTTAACTCTTACTCTGGCCTACTGGTTAAGGTCTTAACACTTACTCTGGCCTAATAGCTAAGGTCTTAATTCTTACTCTGGCCTAATAGCTAAGGTCTTAGACTCGTACTCTGGCCTAATGGTTAAGGTCTTAACTCTTACTCTGGCCTACTGGTTAAGGTCTTAAATCTTACTCTGGCCTAATATCTAAGGTCTTAACTCTTACTCTGGTCTAATAGCTAAGGTCTTAACTCTTACTCTGGCCTAATAGCTAAGGTCTTAGACTTGTACTCTGGCCTAATGGTTAGGGTCTTAACTCTTACTCTGGCCTACTGGTTAAGGTCTTAACTCTTACTCTGGCCTAATAGATAAGGTCTTAGACTCGTACTCTGGCCTAATGGTTAAGGTCTTAACTCTTACTATGGCCTACTGGTTAAGGTCTTAGCTCTTACTCAGGCCTAATAGCTAAGGTCTTAACTCTTACTCTGGCCTAATAGCTAAGGTCTTAACTCTTACTCTGGCCTAATAGCTAAGGTCTCAGACTCGTACTCTGGCCTAATGGTTAAGGTCTTAACTCTTACTCTGGCCTAATAGCTAAGGTCTTAACTCTTACTCTGGCCTAATAGCTAAGGTCTTAGACTCGTACTCTGGCCTAATGGTTAAGGTCTTAACTCTTACTCTGGCCTAATAGCTAAGGTCTTAGACTCGTACTATGGCCTACAGGTTAAGGTCTTAACTCTTACTCTGGCCTAATAGCTAAGGTCTTAACTCTTACTCTGGCCTAATAGCTAAGGTCTTAGACTCGTACTCTGGCCTAATGGTTAAGGTCTTAACTCTTACTCTGGCCCACTGGTTAAGGTCTTAACTCTTACTCTGGCCTAATAGCTAAGGTCTTAGACTCTTACTCTGGCCTAATGGTTAAGGTCTTAACTCTTACTCTGGCCTAATGGTTAAGGTCTTAACTCTTACTCTGGCCTAATAGCTAAGGTCTTAGACTCGTACTCTGGCCTACTAGTTAAGGTCTTAACTCTTACTCTGGCCTACTGGTTAAGGTCTTAACTCTTACTCTGGCCTAATATATAAGGTCTTAGACTCGTACTCTGGCCTAATGGTTAAGGTCTTAACTCTTACTCTGGCCTAATAGCTAAGGTCTTAGACTCGTACTCTGGCCTTCTGGTTAAGGTCTTAACTCTTACTCTGGCCTAATAGCTAAGGTCTTAGACTCGTACTCTGGCCTAATGGTTAAGGTCTTAACTCTTACTCTGGCCTAATAGCTAAGGTCTTAGACTCGTACTCTGGCCTACTGGTTAAGGTCTTAACTCTTACTCTGGCCTAATAGCTAAGGTCTTAGACTCGTATACTGGCCTAATGGTTAAGGTCTTAACTCTTACTCTGGCCTAATAGCTAAGGTCTTAGACTCGTACTCCGGCCTAATGGTTAAGGTCTTAACTCTTACTCTGGCCTAATAGCTAAGGTCTTAACTCTTACTCTGGCCTAATAGCTAAGGTCTTAGACTCGTACTCTGGCCTAATGGTTAAGGTCTTAACTCTTACTCTGGCCTAATATCTAAGGTCTTAACTCTTACTCTGGTCTAATAGCTAAGGTCTTAACTCTTACTGTGGCCTAATAGCTAAGGTCTTAGACTCGTACTCTGGCCTAATGGTTAAGGTCTTAACTCTTACTCTGGCCTACTGGTTAAGGTCTTAACTCTTACTCTGGCCTAATAGATAAGGTCTTAGACTCGTACTCTGGCCTAATGGTTAAGGTCTTAACTCTTACTCTGGCCTACTGGTTAAGGTCTTAGCTCTTACTCTGGCCTAATAGCTAAGGTCTTAACTCTTACTCTGGCCTAATAGCTAAGGTCTTTGACTCGTACTCTCGTCTAATGGTTAAGGTCTTAAATCTTACTCTGGCCTAATAGCTAAGGTCTTAACTCTTACTCTGGCCTAATAGCTAAGGTCTTAGATTCGTACTATGGCCTACATGTTAAGGTCTTAACTCTTACTCTGGCCTACTGGTTAAGGTCTTAACTCTTACTCTGGCCTAATAGCTAAGGTCTTAATTCTTACTCTGGCCTAATAGCTAAGGACTTAGAGTCGTACTCTGGCCTAATGGTTAAGGTCTTAACTCTTACTCTGGCCTACTGGTTAAGGTCTTAACTCTTACTCTGGCCTAATATCTAAGGTCTTAACTCTTACTCTGGTCTAATAGCTAAGGTCTTAACTCTTACTCTGGCCTAATAGCTAAGGTCTTAGACTCGTACTCTGGCCTAATGGTTAAGGTCTTAACTCTTACTCTGGCCTACTGGTTAAGGTCTTAACTCTTACTCTGGCCTAATAGATAAGGTCTTAGACTCGTACTCTGGCCTAATGGTTAAGGTCTTAACTCTTACTCTGGCGTACTGGTTAAGGTCTTAGCTCTTACTCTGGCCTAATAGCTAAGGTCTTAACTCTTACTCTGGCCTAATAGCTAAGGTCTTTGACTCGTACTCTCTTCTAATGGTTAAGGTCTTAACTCTTACTCTAGCCTAATAGCTAAGGTCTTAACTCTTACTCTGGCCTAATAGCTAAGGTCTTAACTCTTACTCTGGCCTAATAGCTAAGGTCTTAGACTCGTACTCTGGCCTAATGGTTAAGGTCTTAACTCTTACTCTGGCCTAATAGCTAAGGTCTTAACTCTTACTCTTGCCTAATAGCTAAGGTCTTAGACTCGTACTCTGGCCTAATGGTTAAGGTCTTAACTCTTACTCTGGCCTAATAGCTAAGGTCTTAGACTCGTACTATGGCCTACAGGTTAAGGTCTTAACTCTTACTCTGGCCTAATAGCTAAGGTCTTAGACTCGTACTCTGGCCTAATGGTTAAGGTCTTAACTCTTACTCTGGCCCACTGGTTAAGGTCTGAACTCTTATTCTGGCCTAATAGCTAAGGTCTTAGACTCGTACTCTGGCCTAATGGTTAAGGTCTTAACTCTTACTCTGGCCTAATAGCTAAGGTCTTAGACTCGTACTCTGGCCTACTGGTTAAGGTCTTAACTCTTACTCTGGCCTACTGGTTAAGGTCTTAACTCTTCCTCTGGCCTAATAGCTAAGGTCTTAACTCTTACTCTGGCCTAATAGCTATGGTCTTAGACTCGTACTCTGGCCTAATGGTTAAGGTCTTAACTCTTACTCTGGCCTAATAGTTAAGGTCTTAACTCTTACTCTGGCCTAATAGCTAAGGTCTTAGACTCGTACTCTGGCCTAATGGTTAAGGTCTTAACTCTTACTCTGGCCTAATAGCTAAGGTCTTAGACTCGTACTCTGGCCTACTGGTTAAGGTCTTAACTCTTACTCTGGCCTAATAGCTAAGGTCTTAGACTCATACTCTGGCCTAATGGTTAAGGTCTTAACTCTTACTCTGGCCTAATAGCTAAGGTCTTAGACTCGTACTCAGGCCTAATGTTTAAGGTCTTAACTCTTACTCTGGCCTAATAGCTATGGTCTTAGACTCGTACTCTGGCCTAATGGTTAAGGTCTTAACTCTTACTCTGGCCTAATAGCTAAGGACTTAGACTCGTACTATGGCCTACAGGTTAAGGTCTTAACTCTTACTCTGGCCTAATAGCTAAGGTCTTAACTCTTATTCTGGCCTAATAGCTATGGTCTTAGACTCGTACTCTGGCCTAATGGTTAAGGTCTTAACTCTTACTCTGGCCTAATAGCTAAGGTCTTAACTCTTACTCTGGCCTAATAGCTAAGGTCTTAGACTTGTACTCTGGCCTACTGGTTAAGGTCTTAACTCTTACACTGGCCTAATAGCTAAGGTCTTAGACTCGGACTCTGGCCTACTGGTTAAGGTCTTAACTCTTACTCTGGCCTAATAGCTAAGGTCTTAACTCTTACTCTGGCCTTATAGCTAAGGTCTTAGACTCGTACTCTGGCCTAATGGTTAAGGTCTTAACTCTTACTCTGGCCTAATAGCTAAGGTCTTAACTCTTACTCTGGCCTAATAGCTAAGGTCTTAGACTCGTACTATGGCCTACAGGTTAAGGTCTTAACTCTTACTCTGGCCTACTGGTTAAGGTCTTAACTCTTACTCTGGCCTAATAGCTAAGGTCTTAACTCTTACTCTGGCCTAAAAGCTAAGGTCTTAGACTCGTACTGTAGGAGAGTGGAATCTGACTAATGGTTGCCCCCAACTTTTTGCCTGGTATTTAAGTGGTTTTTGACTAGTCTGGCTGGGATCCTGCTATCCAGGACCCCAGCCTATCTGCTTTCTCCCTAAAACTGTTGTGAGTACTCTGGGTACAAACATAATTGGATGCTGGGCATGCCCTTCCAGTCCCTTGTAGATGGTACCCTAGGTACCCAGGGCATGGGGCCCCCAGTAGGCCTACCAGGGCTGCAGCACTTATTGTGCCACCCTGGGACAGCCACCCAAACTGACACCACCAGGCCACTACTGTAGCCTGGGTAAGGTGGTGCTAGCACCCCTTACCGGGATGTAGGTACCCATACAACACATATACTCTCATAGGACACCCCTATGGCAGGCCCTGGTAATCCTACAGGGCTGGGTGCTGAGGTATGTGTGAGGGGGGACCCCTACGTGAGTAGGACCTCTCTGCAACCTTCGTAAAATCGTTACTGGGTTGTTTGTAATGTAGCCATACCACATACTCTTAACCGCATTATAAGTTATTGCGTCATCGCTGTAACTTGGGACTGGCTACACAGAACCATATCGTGTTTGGTGTCAAACATGAAGGAATCATAACCCCAGTCCAGCCATGGGCATGGGGGCACGATTCCCCCTTGCTAGGAGGGTGATATGGGAAAAGCGGTAGAATTTGGAAACCAATTTAAAAGTGCACATGTACCACAAAATGGCTACTGTTCGCCACCTACACGACTCTGGCTGGCTGTTGCTGGGGAAAACCCCAGCCTCGCCATCTGGACAATAGGGCTCCTGTGGCAGGGAGGTGCCAGCACCTCCCCAGACAGGATATGTGGATTGGAACAGGGTGGGTGCACCAAAAGTCCATTCAGAGTTGCACGTAGGCAGCTGCAGAGCCCCAATTCTGCATACACCGCCTGGAACCGGTTCAGGGGCATCCTGCCCCTCGCCCAGGCGGGAAACACACAAAGGGGAGTGGGTGTAGCCACCCTTTCCCGCCTCTACTCTGATTGGTAGGCTCTATTTTGGACCATCCCCTAATCTTGGGGATATATGGGAATAACTTGGCCCTAGAGCCTTAGATTCGTACAGGACTTCACAGAACTGACCTTCGACGAGCTGCTGCCCAGCTGACTGAAGAAATCTCCCTTGGGATAAAGGAGTTATCCCCCTGCTTGGCAGGCACCTAAAAGACTACAAGATACCCGGTTGGAACTTCGTTGCTCTCACGACCTTCGACGCCTTCCAGCAACCTCGAGGTGGGTCTCCAGTGCATCCCAGCGTCCTGTGAGCGTGCCCAGCAAGTCTGAGCACCCTGGACCACGTGGGTGTTGAGATCCCCGCATACCCCGAGACACCGGCCACCTCTTGTCCAGCACACGACCCCGACCAGTGGGGAAGTTGTGCTTTGGCCCATTCTTGAGCCAACCTTCAAGCAGCATTTGTGCCGACCCTCAGCTCCCTGGACCGCTCCGGTGGCCCGTGGGAGCCCTTTTACGCACTCCATTTTGCTGCCTTCCGCGGTCCCTTGTCTCTCGACTGGTGGGCCCTGACGGAGGACAATCTTCTTTTCTAAGAGTTCCCCTGGTTGCTCCAGGCCTGCTCTACGCTCCCTGCAAAGGAGAGCACCCTCAGACCACGTGGGTCTGCACCAGCAGCTGCTTTGTTCATCTTGCGTGGGTTGCGGTTGCCAATGCTTAGTGGATCCAATCGGGACACTAACACCGCAGCGACCCTCAGCCGACGTGGGACAGTCGCCCTCCAGAAGCTGGCCTTCCTTGAAGCCTCCCGGAGCCCGTGACTGCAGAGCCCAGCTGTACCTTCCACACCTGAAGCACCCGACATCCACGAGCTCCTTCCTGTGAGCTCCCTGGTCACTGTGCTGTGACCCAGACTCTGTCCCCTCTGCTTTCAGGTTCATCTTTGTCTTTTCTTCAACTTTAATCTTCACGACTTCAGCGACACTTCCAGCTAGCAGCAGTTTGGACTCCTTTTCCATAGAAAATCAGCCCGCGACCCGACACCAGAATCGACCTATGCACCCGGCTTCCCTGGGGCAGGTAACAGTGGTACTTCGGTACTCCCGTGGTGGTGGGCTCTCCAAAGCCTTAAGTCTCAAGCCTTAACTTTGTACTGTTGTTAGAAGTGTCCTTAAACCTTAATTATTCAACCGCGACATTCTCCATAGGCTAACATTGCGATCCCGACAGCAGCTTCTCGCACTGCACACGCCTCCCGTGGGTCCCCTTCCTCTTAACTGTGGGTGGATTCTTAAGGGGCCAGCGATCCTGAATGCCCTAGGCATTGCCTGTAGAATTGTCGTGGTTCTTATACCACTATTTTAGTATATGGTTTGGTCCCCCCCTGGGGCCCATTGATTTCTGTGCTATTTATTGTGTTTAGAAATGCTTGTTTGAATTGTAACTTTGCCACTAGCCACATAAAGTGACTGTGGGATTCTGTCTAGAATAAATACATATATTTTATATATATACCTGTGTGGGCTACTCTTTCATTTGGTTATTCAAGAGGTTATTATGGTAAAACAATAAGCTTAACACTCCTTCAAGACTTAGCTTGAAGGCTGCTCTCCACAGCTACCACTAGGATAGCTTTCTTTAAAGGTTGTCTTAAACCTACCATCAATAGGAGTCGAATTGGACTGGTGCAAGGTGTCCCTATAACTAGGAACAGCATATGCCAGGCCAACTTCTCACATTGGTGGCAGCGGTGGGATTCAAGCTTGCCATTGTTTTACCAGATAACACATTGAATTTCTAAAGTGAAAGCCACAAGGTACCAAAGGTACATATAAATTCAAGCTAGAATACCATAAGTTCTACTGAACTTGGAGTTGTGTGTAGAGGGTCTAGCACACCTTGACTACAACTCAAGAGAGGGTTCAGTAGGCCACACTTAGTGTAGGTAGATACATCACTACACTAAACATGTCTTCAAGTGGCACTAAGGCTATGGAAGGACCCCAGAGGGTCCCAGTAGATAAGTATGATAATTTCACCTTTGCTGAGCTCAGGGAAATGTGCACCCTTAGGAGACTGAAGACAGAAAGAGGTGCCAACACAAAACGTCTCAAAGAGATCCTGCTCATAGCAGACTTTATGGAGTCCATAGGATCCAGAGGGACGGACAACGTGGGTGGGCACCCCTCAGAAGAGGACACTCCCAGAGTAGAATCTGAAGAGGAACAGGAAGAGGATGAAAATCCTGACCTGGAAGACACAAACCACTCACAGCATGGAGGTGATGGCCCAAGAGGCACTCCCTCCACCCTTAAAAGGAGAGTGGTGGACCCCAGAAGGAACAGATCCCCCTCAGTGGGATCCAACCATTCTAGGGGATCCAAAGGGTCCTCTGCCTCTTCTCAGAGAAGAGAAACCTCTCATGAGAGGAAATGCAGACTGATCAAATTTGAGCAGCCTAAGCTTGAGCTTAAAAGAGAACAGTTAGCATTGGACAGGGAAACCCTGGAGCTTCAGAAAGCTTCAAGAAAGTGGGGTCTAGAGATCCCTGGTGGCAGTAATGAAACCCCTAGAGTTAGAGAGAGAGTCCCTGACAATAGGAACCTCCACAAGATTGTGCCCCCCTATCAGAATGGGGATGATATCCACAAATGGATATCTGCTCTTGAAAGGGCCTGTAGAGTACAGAGGGTCCCTGTAGAGCAGTGGGCAGCAATCCTGTGGCTCTCCTTTTCAGATAAAGGGAGAGACAAGCTCCTCTCTGTAAGAGAAGAGGATGCTGATGATTATTATATCCTGAAAGCTGCTTTAATAGATGGGTTTGGCTTAACCACTGATCAATACAGACTTAAGTTCAGAGACACCCAGAAAGCACAGAATCAGGATTGGGTAGACTTTGTGGATTGTGCAACCAAGGCACTGGAAGGTTGGTTAAATGGCAGTAAAGTTAATGATTATCAAGGATTGTATAATCTCATTATGAGGGAGCAGATTCTTAATAATTGTCAGAACCAACTTTTACACCAGCACCTGGTGGACTCTGATCTGACCTCTCCCCAAGAATTGGGAAAGAAGGCAGACAAATGGGTCAGAACCAGGATCAGGCCTAAGAACCAAGTTGGTGACCAGAAGAAGGATTCCACTAAGCCCAAAGAGAAAGGTGGGGATGATAAACAAGACAAGTCATCTGAAGGGCCCCAACAAACCAGTGCTGGGGGTGGGTCCCAAAATCCTTCCTCTAATGTCAAGAAACCCTATTGCCATGTCTGTAAGTAACCTGGCCACTGGAAAACTGACTCCAGCTGTCCTAAAAATGGCAATAAAGAAAATGTTCCTCCAAAACCTGCTCCAACACCTCCTGTTACTACTAGTAGTAATCCCCCAGGTGGTGGGAGTGCACCCAAAAACTTAGTTGGGTTCTCTTTGGGGACACCAGTGGACTCTGGCCTAGCCAGGTCCCCTGCATTAGCAACTATGGTCTGTGATGGTGGCATGGGGTTTGCCAACTTTACCATGAGCCCCAGTATTCTGGGCAGGTACAGACAAGAACCAATGATCAATGGTCAGACGGCTGTGGCCTATAAGGACACAGGGGCCAGTGTCACCATGGTGACCAAGAGGCTAGTGCCCCTAGATCAGCTTTTACCTGGGTTTAGCTATCAGGTGACCAATATTGATGGAATCAGGACAGATCATCCCATGGCAGTGATAAATCTCAGCTGGGGAGGAGTCACTGGCCCCAAGAGAGTGGCAGTGTCCCCAAACTTGCCTGTAGATTGTCTACTGGGGAATGATCTAGAAATCTCAGCCTGGGCTGAGGTTGACCACAAGGCCCATTTGAAAATGGTAGGAATTCCTGAGAGAGTGGATGAGACCCTGAGGGCCTCACCTCCACCCCAGGAGGAAATAGAAAGAGTGAAGCCTGAAACTATGGATCACTCTACACAAACAGAGAGCATAGGGGAGGAAGAGCAGTCTTCCCCCCACCAGACTACAGGTAAAGGTCCAGTTTCTCAGGGAACTGACCCTGCCCCTTGTGAAGTAACTGCCCCAGAAGCGGACAGGCTTGGCCTGCCCACCTCTCTGATGGCAGGGGATCCTTCCAAGGTGGTACCCAGTCTGGAGCAGGTATCCTGCCCCTCTCTACCCTGCCTCAGTCAGCCCAGGGCTGCAGAGGTCAGGGAGGTCAGTGGACCCTTATTGGGCCCCTGCCCAGAGGAACCCCCTCATCAACAGATTAGGGACACCCAGCAGAGTAGTTTCAGCCAGGTGAATATTCCTCTACAAACTGAGGGATCCCCCTTACCCCTAGGTATAGGCACCCCTCAAATGGATGTTGTTGAGCACAGGGAAACCTGGGGCCTAGCTGCCCCAAACCTTCCAGTGCCCTCCACTATTCCAGCCAAAGGGATCCAACCCCCAGCTGTAGGCAGCCAGAGGTTGACCCTTAGGGCCAGATATGACACCGTCATGGGCAGAAAGGCTTCCATAGTGGCCAGTGATCTGAGGAGGTTGAGACCAACCCAAGTAGGGTCTCACTTCCAGACTCAGACACCCCACCAGCCCACCTCTGACCCAAAAACCAATACCGGTAATTTCCCTAGACTTTGGAGAAACTCTAGAACCCCTTGGGGTAGGATTTCCCAAGTGGACCATGACACAGGGAGCAACCATGTTAGTACAGGTTCTTCCTTATCTGGCCACTCAGGAAATAAAGGCTTATCTGGACAAGGTTAGCCTTATCTCCTTTCGTTTGGGGGGGGGTTATGTAGGAGAGTGGAATCTGACTAATGGTTGCCCCCAACTTTTTGCCTGGTATTTAAGTGGTTTTTGACTAGTCTGGCTGGGATCCTGCTATCCAGGACCCCAGCCTATCTGCTTTCTCCCTAAAACTGTTGTGAGTACTCTGGGTACAAACATAATTGGATGCTGGGCATGCCCTTCCAGTCCCTTGTAGATGGTACCCTAGGTACCCAGGGCATGGGGCCCCCAGTAGGCCTACCAGGGCTGCAGCACTTAGTGTGCCACCCTGGGACAGCCACCCAAACTGACACCACCAGGCCACTACTGTAGCCTGGGTAAGGTGGTGCTAGCACCCCTTACCGGGATGTAGGTACCCTATGTCCCATACCATACAACACATATACTCTCATAGGACACCCCTATGGCAGGCCCTGGTAATCCTACAGGGCTGGGTGCTGAGGTATGTGTGAGGGGGGACCCCTACGTGAGTAGGACCTCTCTGCAACCTTCGTAAAATCGTTACTGGGTTGTTTGTAATGTAGCCATACCACATACTCTTAACCGCATTATAAGTTATTGCGTCATCGCTGTAACTTGGGACTGGCTACACAGAACCATATCGTGTTTGGTGTCAAACATGAAGGAATCATAACCCCAGTCCAGCCATGGGCATGGGGGCACGATTCCCCCTTGCTAGGAGGGTGATATGGGAAAAGCGGTAGAATTTGGAAACCAATTTAAAAGTGCACATGTACCACAAAATGGCTACTGTTCGCCACCTACACGACTCTGGCTGGCTGTTGCTGGGGAAAACCCCAGCCTCGCCATCTGGACAATAGGGCTCCTGTGGCAGGGAGGTGCCAGCACCTCCCCAGACAGGATATGTGGATTGGAACAGGGTGGGTGCACCAAAAGTCCATTCAGAGTTGCACGTAGGCAGCTGCAGAGCCCCAATTCTGCATACACCGCCTGGAACCGGTTCAGGGGCATCCTGCCCCTCGCCCAGGCGGGAAACACACAAAGGGGAGTGGGTGTAGCCACCCTTTCCCGCCTCTACTCTGATTGGTAGGCTCTATTTTGGACCATCCCCTAATCTTGGGGATATATGGGAATAACTTGGCCCTAGAGCCTTAGATTCGTACAGGACTTCACAGAACTGACCTTTGACGAGCTGCTGCCCAGCTGACTGAAGAAATCTCCCTTGGGATAAAGGAGTTATCCCCCTGCTTGGCAGGCACCTAAAAGACTACAAGATACCCGGTTGGAACTTCGTTGCTCTCACGACCTTCGACGCCTTCCAGCAACCTCGAGGTGGGTCTCCAGTGCATCCCAGCGTCCTGTGAGCGTGCCCAGCAAGTCTGAGCACCCTGGACCACGTGGGTGTCGAGATCCCCGCATACCCCGAGACACTGGCCACCTCTTGTCCAGCACACGACCCCGACCAGTGGGGAAGTTGTGCTTTGGCCCATTCTTGAGCCAACCTTCAAGCAGCATTTGTGCCGACCCTCAGCTCCCTGGCCCGCTCCGGTGGCCCGTGGGAGCCCTTTTACGCACTCCATTTTGCTGCCTTCCGCGGTCCCTTGTCTCTCGACTGGTGGGCCCTGACGGAGGACAATCTTCTTTTCTAAGAGTTCCCCTGGTTGCTCCAGGCCTGCTCTACGCTCCCTGCAAAGGAGAGCACCCTCAGACCACGTGGGTCTGCACCAGCAGCTGCTTTGTTCATCTTGCGTGGGTTGCGGTTGCCAATGCTTAGTGGATCCAATCGGGACACTAACACCGCAGCGACCCTCAGCCGACGTGGGACAGTCGCCCTCCAGAAGCTGGCCTTCCTTGAAGCCTCCCGGAGCCCGTGACTGCAGAGCCCAGCTGTACCTTCCACACCTGAAGCACCCGACATCCACGAGCTCCTTCCTGTGAGCTCCCTGGTCACTGTGCTGTGACCCAGACTCTGTCCCCTCTGCTTTCAGGTTCATCTTTGTCTTTTCTTCAACTTTAATCTTCACGACTTCAGCGACACTTCCAGCTAGCAGCAGTTTGGACTCCTTTTCCATAGAAAATCAGCCCGCGACCCGACACCAGAATCGACCTATGCACCCGGCTTCCCTGGGGCAGGTAACAGTGGTACTTCGGTACTCCCGTGGTGGTGGGCTCTCCAAAGCCTTAAGTCTCAAGCCTTAACTTTGTACTGTTGTTAGAAGTGTCCTTAAACCTTAATTATTCAACCGCGACATTCTCCATAGGCTAACATTGCGATCCCGACAGCAGCTTCTCGCACTGCACACGCCTCCCGTGGGTCCCCTTCCTCTTAACTGTGGGTGGATTCTTAAGGGGCCAGCGATCCTGAATGCCCTAGGCATTGCCTGTAGAATTGTCGTGGTTCTTATACCACTATTTTAGTATATGGTTTGGTCCCCCCCTGGGGCCCATTGATTTCTGTGCTATTTATTGTGTTTAGAAATGCTTGTTTGAATTGTAACTTTGCCACTAGCCACATAAAGTGACTGTGGGATTCTGTCTAGAATGAATACATATATTTTATATATATACCTGTGTGGGCTACTCTTTCATTTGGTTATTCAAGAGGTTATTATGGTAAAACAATAAGCTTAACACTCCTTCAAGACTTAGCCTGAAGGCTGCTCTCCACAGCTACCACTAGGATAGCTTTCTTTAAAGGTTGTCTTAAACCTACCATCAATAGGAGTCGAATTGGACTGGTGCAAGGTGTCCCTATAACTAGGAACAGCATATGCCAGGCCAACTTCTCACACGTACTCTGGCCTAATGGTTAAGGTCTTAACTCTTACTCTGGCCTACTGGCTAAGGTCTTAACTCTTACTCTGGCCTAATAGCTAAGGTCTTATACTCGTACTCTGGCCTAATGGTTAAGGTCTTAACTCTTACTCTGGCCTAATAGCTAAGATCTTAACTCCTACTCTGGCCTAATAGCTAAGGTGTTAACTATTACTCTGGCCTAATAGCTAAGGTCTTAACTCTTAATCTGGCCTAATAGCTAAGGTCTTAGACTTGTACTCTGGCCTAATGGTTAAGGTCTTAACTCTTACTCTGGCCTAATAGCTAAGGTCTTAAGTCTTACTCTGGCCTAATAGCTAAGGTCTTAGACTCGTACTCTGTCCTAATGGTTAAGGTCTTAACTCTTACTCTGGTCTAATAGCTAAGTTCTTAACTCTTACTCTGGCCTAATAGCTATGGTCTTAGACTCGTACTCTGGCCTAATGGTTAAGGTCTTAACTCTTACTCTGGCCTAATAGCTAAGGTCTTAACTCTTACTGTGGCCTAATAGCTAAGGTCTTAGACTCGTACTCTGGCCTAATTGTTAAGGTCTTAACTCTTACTCTGGCCTAATAGCTAAGGTCTTAGACTTGTACTCTGGCCTACTGGTTAAGGTCTTAACTCTTACACTGGCCTAACAGCTAAGGTCTTAGACTCGGACTCTGGCCTACTGGTTAAGGTCCTAACTCTTACTCTGGCCTAATAGCTAAGGTCTTAACTCTTACTCTGGCCTTATAGCTAAGGTCTTAGACTCGTACTCTGGCCTAATGGTTAAGGTCTTAACTCTTACTCTGGCCTAATAGCTAAGGTCTTAACTCTTGCTCTGGCCTAATAGCTAAGGTCTTAGACTCGTACTATGGCCTACAGGTTAAGGTCTTAACTCTTACTCTGGCCTACTGGTTAAGGTCTTAATTCTTACTCTGGCCTAATAGCTAAGGTGTTAACTATTACTCTGGCCTAATAGCTAAGGTCTTAAATCTTACTCTGGCCTAATAGCTAAGGTCTTAGGACTCTTACTCTGGCCTAATGGTTAAGGTCTTAACTCTTACTCTGGCCTAATAGCTAAGGTCTTAACTCTTACTCTGGCCTAATAGCTAAGGTCTTAGACTCGTACTCTGGCCTAATGGTTAAGGTCTTAACTCTTACTCTGGCCTAATAGCTAAGGTCTTAACTCTTACTCTGGCCTAATAGCTAAGGTCTTAGACTCGTACTCTGGCCTAATGGTTAAGGTCTTAACTCTTACTCTGGCCTACTGGTTAAGGTCTTAGCTCTTACTCTGGCCTAATAGCTAAGGTCTTAACTCTT
The DNA here is from genome assembly GCF_964204655.1 of Triturus cristatus. Lineage (NCBI taxonomy): Eukaryota > Metazoa > Chordata > Amphibia > Caudata > Salamandridae > Triturus > Triturus cristatus. The sequence continues at coordinate 44,407 of NW_028187982.1, read as the reverse complement.
ACTCTGGCCTAATATCTAAAGTCTTTGACTCGTACTCTCGTCTAATGGTTAAGGTCTTAACTCTTACTCTGGCCTAATAGCTAAGGTCTTAACTCTTACTCTGGCCTAATAGCTAAGGTCTTAGATTCGTACTATGGCCTACATGTTAAGGTCTTAACTCTTACTCTGGCCTACTGGTTAAGGTCTTAACACTTACTCTGGCCTAATAGCTAAGGTCTTAATTCTTACTCTGGCCTAATAGCTAAGGTCTTAGACTCGTACTCTGGCCTAATGGTTAAGGTCTTAACTCTTACTCTGGCCTACTGGTTAAGGTCTTAAATCTTACTCTGGCCTAATATCTAAGGTCTTAACTCTTACTCTGGTCTAATAGCTATGGTCTTAACTCTTACTCTGGCCTAATAGCTAAGGTCTTAGACTTGTACTCTGGCCTAATGGTTAGGGTCTTAACTCTTACTCTGGCCTACTGGTTAAGGTCTTAACTCTTACTCTGGCCTAATAGATAAGGTCTTAGACTCGTACTCTGGCCTAATGGTTAAGGTCTTAACTCTTACTCTGGCCTAATAGCTAAGGTCTTAGACTCGTACTATGGCCTACAGGTTAAGGTCTTAACTCTTACTCTGGCCTAATAGCTAAGGTCTTAACTCTTACTCTGGCCTAATAGCTAAGGTCTTAGACTCGTACTCTGGCCTAATGGTTAAGGTCTTAACTCTTACTCTGGCCCACTGGTTAAGGTCTTAACTCTTACTCTGGCCTAATAGCTAAGGTCTTAGACTCTTACTCTGGCCTAATGGTTAAGGTCTTAACTCTTACTCTGGCCTAATGGTTAAGGTCTTAACTCTTACTCTGGCCTAATAGCTAAGGTCTTAGACTCGTACTCTGGCCTACTAGTTAAGGTCTTAACTCTTACTCTGGCCTACTGGTTAAGGTCTTAACTCTTACTCTGGCCTAATATATAAGGTCTTAACTCTTACTCTGGTCTAATAGCTAAGGTCTTAACTCTTACACTGGCCTAATAGCTAAGGTCTTAGACTCGTACTCTGGCCCAATGGTTAAGGTCTTAACTCTTACTCTGGCCTACTGGTTAAGGTCTTAACTCTTACTCTGGCCTAATAGATAAGGTCTTAGACTCGTACTCTGGCCTAATGGTTAAGATCTTAACTATTACTCTGGCCTACTGGTTAAGGTCTTAGCTCTTACTCTGGCCTAATAGCTAAGGTCTTAACTCTTACTCTGGCCTAATAGCTAAGGTCTTTGACTCGTACTCTCTTCTAATGGTTAAGGTCTTAACTCTTACTCTGGCCTAATAGCTAAGGTCTTAACTCTTACTCTGGCCTAATAGCTAAGGTCTTAGATTCGTACTATGGCCTACATGTTAAGGTCTTAACTCTTACTCTGGCCTACGGGTTAAGGTCTTAACTCTTACTCTGGCCTAATAGCTAAGGTCTTAATTCTTACTCTGGCCTAATAGCTAAGGTCTTAGACTCGTACTCTGGCCTAATGGTTAAGGTATTAACTCTTACTCTGGCCTACTGGTTAAGGTCTTAACTCTTACTCTGGCCTAATAGCTAATGTCTTAGACTCGTACTCTGGCCTAATGGTTAAGGTCTTAACTCTTACTCTGGCCTACTGGTTAAGGTCTTAACTCTGACGCTGGCCTACTTGTTAAGGTCTTTACTCTTACTCTGGCCTAATAGCTAAGGTCTTAACTCTTACTCTGACCTAATAGCTATGGTCTGAGACTCGTACTCTGGCCTAATGGTTAAGGTCTTAACTCTTACTCTGGCCTAATAGCTAAGGTCTTAACTCTTACTCTGGCCTAATAGCTAAGGTCTTAGATTCGTACTCTGGCCTAATCGTTAAGGTCTTAACTCTTACTCTGGCCTAATAGCTAAGGTCTTAGAATCGTACTCTGACCTACTGGTTAAGGTCTTAACTCTTACTCTGGCCTAATAGCTAAGGTCTTAGACTCGTACTCTGGCCTAATGGTTACGGTTTTAACTCTTACTCTGGCCTAATAGCTAAGGTCTTAGACTCGTACTCTGGCCTACTGGCTAAGGTCTTAACTCTTACTCTGGCCTAATAGCTAAGGTCTTAGACTAGTACTCTGGCCTAATGGTTAAGGTCTTAACTCTTACTCTGGCCTAATAGCTAAGGTCTTAGACTCGTACTCTGGCCTAATGGTTAAGGTCTTAACTCTTACTCTGGCCTAATAGCTAAGGTCTTAGACTCGTACTATGGCCTACAGGTTAAGGTCTTAACTCTTACTCTGGCCTACTGGTTAAGGTCTTAACTCTTACTCTGGCCCAATAGCTAAGGTCTTAGACTCATACTCTGGCCTACTGGTTAAGGTCTTAACTCTTACTCTGGCCTAATAGCTAAGGTCTTAGACTCGTACTCTGGCCTAATGGTTAAGGTCTTAACTCTTACTCTGGCCTAATAGCTAAGGTCTTAGACTCGTACTATGGCCTACAGGTTAAGGTCTTAACTCTTACTCTGGCCTAATAGCTAAGGTCTTAGACTCATACTCTGGCCTAATGGTTAAGGTCTTAACTCTTACTCTGGCCCACTGGTTAAGGTCTGAACTCTTATTCTGGCCTAATAGCTAAGGTCTTAGACTCGTACTCTGGCCTAATGGTTAAGGTCTTAACTCTTACTCTGGCCTAATAGCTAAGGTCTTAGACTCGTACTCTGGCCTACTGGTTAAGGTCTTAACTCTTACTCTGGCCTACTGGTTAAGGTCTTAACTCTTCCTCTGGCCTAATAGCTAAGGTCTTAACTCTTACTCTGGCCTAATAGCTATGGTCTTAGACTCGTACTCTGGCCTAATGGTTAAGGTCTTAACTCTTACTCTGGCCTAATAGCTAAGATCTTAACTCTTACTCTGGCCTAATGGTTAAGGTCTTAACTCTTACTCTGGCCTAATAGCTAAGGTCTTAGACTCGTACTCTGGCCTACTGGATAAGGTCTTAACTGTTACTCTGGCCTAATAGCTAAGGTCTTAGACTCGTACTCTGGCCTAATGGTTAAGGTCTTAACTCTTACTCTGGCCTAATAGCTAAGGTCTTAACTCTTACTCTGGCCTAATAGCTATGGTCTTAGACTCGTACTCTGGCCTAATGGTTAAGGTCTTAACTCTTACTCTGGCCTAATAGCTAAGGTCTTAACTCTTACTCTGGCCTAATGGTTAAGGTCTTAACTCTTACTCTGGCCTAATAGCTAAGGTCTTAGACTCGTACTCTGGCCTACTGGTTAAGGTCTTAACTCTTACTCTGGCCTAATAGCTAAGGTCTTAGACTCGTACTCTGGCCTAATGGTTAAGGTCTTAACTCTTACTCTGGCCTAATAGCTAAGGTCTTAACTCTTACTCTGGCCTAATAGCTAAGGTCTTAGACTCGTACTCTGGCCTAATGGTTAAGGTCTTAACTCTTACTCTGGCCTAATAGCTAAGGTCTTAGACTCGTACTATGGCCTACAGGTTAAGGTCTTAACTCTTACTCTGGCCTAATAGCTAAGGTCTTAACTCTTACTCTGGCCTAATAGCTAAGGTCTTAGACTCGTACTCTGGCCTAATGGTTAAGGTCTTAACTCTTACTCTGGCCCACTGGTTAAGGTCTTAACTCTTACTCTGGCCTAATAGCTAAGGTCTTAGACTCTTAATCTGGCCTAATGGTTAAGGTCTTAACTCTTACTCTGGCCTAATGGTTAAGGTCTTAACTCTTACTATGGCCTAATAGCTAAGATCTTAACTCCTACTCTGGCCTAATAGCTAAGGTGTTAACTATTACTCTGGCCTAATAGCTAAGGTCTTAACTCTTAATCTGGCCTAATAGCTAAGGTCTTAGACTTGTACTCTGGCCTAATGGTTAAGGTCTTAACTCTTACTCTGGCCTAATAGCTAAGGTCTTAAGTCTTACTCTGGCCTAATAGCTAAGGTCTTAGACTCGTACTCTGTCCTAATGGTTAAGGTCTTAACTCTTACTCTGGTCTAATAGCTAAGTTCTTAACTCTTACTCTGGCCTAATAGCTATGGTCTTAGACTCGTACTCTGGCCTAATGGTTAAGGTCTTAACTCTTACTCTGGCCTAATAGCTAAGGTCTTAACTCTTACTGTGGCCTAATAGCTAAGGTCTTAGACTCGTACTCTGGCCTAATTGTTAAGGTCTTAACTCTTACTCTGGCCTAATAGCTAAGGTCTTAGACTTGTACTCTGGCCTACTGGTTAAGGTCTTAACTCTTACACTGGCCTAACAGCTAAGGTCTTAGACTCGGACTCTGGCCTACTGGTTAAGGTCCTAACTCTTACTCTGGCCTAATAGCTAAGGTCTTAACTCTTACTCTGGCCTTATAGCTAAGGTCTTAGACTCGTACTCTGGCCTAATGGTTAAGGTCTTAACTCTTACTCTGGCCTAATAGCTAAGGTCTTAACTCTTGCTCTGGCCTAATAGCTAAGGTCTTAGACTCGTACTATGGCCTACAGGTTAAGGTCTTAACTCTTACTCTGGCCTACTGGTTAAGGTCTTAATTCTTACTCTGGCCTAATAGCTAAGGTGTTAACTATTACTCTGGCCTAATAGCTAAGGTCTTAAATCTTACTCTGGCCTAATAGCTAAGGTCTTAGACTCTTACTCTGGCCTAATGGTTAAGGTCTTAACTCTTACTCTGGCCTAATAGCTAAGGTCTTAACTCTTACTCTGGCCTAATAGCTAAGGTCTTAGACTCGTACTCTGGCCTAATGGTTAAGGTCTTAACTCTTACTCTGGCCTAATAGCTAAGGTCTTAACTCTTACTCTGGCCTAATAGCTAAGGTCTTAGACTCGTACTCTGGCCTAATGGTTAAGGTCTTAACTCTTACTCTGGCCTACTGGTTAAGGTCTTAGCTCTTACTCTGGCCTAATAGCTAAGGTCTTAACTCTTACTCTGGCCTAATATCTAAAGTCTTTGACTCGTACTCTCGTCTAATGGTTAAGGTCTTAACTCTTACTCTGGCCTAATAGCTAAGGTCTTAACTCTTACTCTGGCCTAATAGCTAAGGTCTTAGATTCGTACTATGGCCTACATGTTAAGGTCTTAACTCTTACTCTGGCCTACTGGTTAAGGTCTTAACACTTACTCTGGCCTAATAGCTAAGGTCTTAATTCTTACTCTGGCCTAATAGCTAAGGTCTTAGACTCGTACTCTGGCCTAATGGTTAAGGTCTTAACTCTTACTCTGGCCTACTGGTTAAGGTCTTAAATCTTACTCTGGCCTAATATCTAAGGTCTTAACTCTTACTCTGGTCTAATAGCTAAGGTCTTAACTCTTACTCTGGCCTAATAGCTAAGGTCTTAGACTTGTACTCTGGCCTAATGGTTAGGGTCTTAACTCTTACTCTGGCCTACTGGTTAAGGTCTTAACTCTTACTCTGGCCTAATAGATAAGGTCTTAGACTCGTACTCTGGCCTAATGGTTAAGGTCTTAACTCTTACTCTGGCCTACTGGTTAAGGTCTTAGCTCTTACTCTGGCCTAATAGCTAAGGTCTTAACTCTTACTCTGGCCTAATAGCTAAGGTCTTAACTCTTACTCTGGCCAAATAGCTAAGGTCTCAGACTCGTACTCTGGCCTAATGGTTAAGGTCTTAACTCTTACTCTGGCCTAATAGCTAAGGTCTTAACTCTTACTCTGGCCTAATAGCTAAGGTCTTAGACTCGTACTCTGGCCTAATGGTTAAGGTCTTAACTCTTACTCTGGCCTAATAGCTAAGGTCTTAGACTCGTACTATGGCCTACAGGTTAAGGTCTTAACTCTTACTCTGGCCTAATAGCTAAGGTCTTAACTCTTACTCTGGCCTAATAGCTAAGGTCTTAGACTCGTACTCTGGCCTAATGGTTAAGGTCTTAACTCTTACTCTGGCCCACTGGTTAAGGTCTTAACTCTTACTCTGGCCTAATAGCTAAGGTCTTAGACTCTTACTCTGGCCTAATGGTTAAGGTCTTAACTCTTACTCTGGCCTAATGGTTAAGGTCTTAACTCTTACTCTGGCCTAATAGCTAAGGTCTTAGACTCGTACTCTGGCCTACTAGTTAAGGTCTTAACTCTTACTCTGGCCTACTGGTTAAGGTCTTAACTCTTACTCTGGCCTAATATATAAGGTCTTAACTCTTACTCTGGTCTAATAGCTAAGGTCTTAACTCTTACACTGGCCTAATAGCTAAGGTCTTAGACTCGTACTCTGGCCCAATGGTTAAGGTCTTAACTCTTACTCTGGCCTACTGGTTAAGGTCTTAACTCTTACTCTGGCCTAATAGATAAGGTCTTAGACTCGTACTCTGGCCTAATGGTTAAGATCTTAACTATTACTCTGGCCTACTGGTTAAGGTCTTAGCTCTTACTCTGGCCTAATAGCTAAGGTCTTAACTCTTACTCTGGCCTAATAGCTAAGGTCTTTGACTCGTACTCTCTTCTAATGGTTAAGGTCTTAACTCTTACTCTGGCCTAATAGCTAAGGTCTTAACTCTTACTCTGGCCTAATAGCTAAGGTCTTAGATTCGTACTATGGCCTACATGTTAAGGTCTTAACTCTTACTCTGGCCTACTGGTTAAGGTCTTAACTCTTACTCTGGCCTAATAGCTAAGGTCTTAATTCTTACTCTGGCCTAATAGCTAAGGTCTTAGACTCGTACTCTGGCCTAATGGTTAAGGTATTAACTCTTACTCTGGCCTACTGGTTAAGGTCTTAACTCTTACTCTGGCCTAATAGCTAATGTCTTAGACTCGTACTCTGGCCTAATGGTTAAGGTCTTAACTCTTACTCTGGCCTACTGGTTAAGGTCTTAACTCTTACGCTGGCCTACTTGTTAAGGTCTTTACTCTTACTCTGGCCTAATAGCTAAGGTCTTAACTCTTACTCTGACCTAATAGCTATGGTCTGAGACTCGTACTCTGGCCTAATGGTTAAGGTCTTAACTCTTACTCTGGCCTAATAGCTAAGGTCTTAACTCTTACTCTGGCCTAATAGCTAAGGTCTTAGATTCGTACTCTGGCCTAATCGTTAAGGTCTTAACTCTTACTCTGGCCTAATAGCTAAGGTCTTAGAATCGTACTCTGACCTACTGGTTAAGGTCTTAACTCTTACTCTGGCCTAATAGCTAAGGTCTTAGACTCGTACTCTGGCCTAATGGTTACGGTTTTAACTCTTACTCTGGCCTAATAGCTAAGGTCTTAGACTCGTACTCTGGCCTACTGGTTAAGGTCTTAACTCTTACTCTGGCCTAATAGCTAAGGTCTTAGACTAGTACTCTGGCCTAATGGTTAAGGTCTTAACTCTTACTCTGGCCTAATAGCTAAGGTCTTAGACTCGTACTCTGGCCTAATGGTTAAGGTCTTAACTCTTACTCTGGCCTAATAGCTAAGGTCTTAGACTCGTACTATGGCCTACAGGTTAAGGTCTTAACTCTTACTCTGGCCTACTGGTTAAGGTCTTAACTCTTACTCTGGCCCAATAGCTAAGGTCTTAGACTCATACTCTGGCCTACTGGTTAAGGTCTTAACTCTTACTCTGGCCTAATAGCTAAGGTCTTAGACTCGTACTCTGGCCTAATGGTTAAGGTCTTAACTCTTACTCTGGCCTAATAGCTAAGGTCTTAGACTCGTACTATGGCCTACAGGTTAAGGTCTTAACTCTTACTCTGGCCTAATAGCTAAGGTCTTAGACTCATACTCTGGCCTAATGGTTAAGGTCTTAACTCTTACTCTGGCCCACTGGTTAAGGTCTGAACTCTTATTCTGGCCTAATAGCTAAGGTCTTAGACTCGTACTCTGGCCTAATGGTTAAGGTCTTAACTCTTACTCTGGCCTAATAGCTAAGGTCTTAGACTCGTACTCTGGCCTACTGGTTAAGGTCTTAACTCTTACTCTGGCCTACTGGTTAAGGTCTTAACTCTTCCTCTGGCCTAATAGCTAAGGTCTTAACTCTTACTCTGGCCTAATAGCTATGGTCTTAGACTCGTACTCTGGCCTAATGGTTAAGGTCTTAACTCTTACTCTGGCCTAATAGCTAAGGTCTTAACTCTTACTCTGGCCTAATGGTTAAGGTCTTAACTCTTACTCTGGCCTAATAGCTAAGGTCTTAGACTCGTACTCTGGCCTACTGGTTAAGGTCTTAACTGTTACTCTGGCCTAATAGCTAAGGTCTTAGACTCGTACTCTGGCCTAATGGTTAAGGTCTTAACTCTTACTCTGGCCTAATAGCTAAGGTCTTAACTCTTACTCTGGCCTAATAGCTATGGTCTTAGACTCGTACTCTGGCCTAATGGTTAAGGTCTTAACTCTTACTCTGGCCTAATAGCTAAGGTCTTAACTCTTACTCTGGCCTAATGGTTAAGGTCTTAACTCTTACTCTGGCCTAATAGCTAAGGTCTTAGACTCGTACTCTGGCCTACTGGTTAAGGTCTTAACTCTTACTCTGGCCTAATAGCTAAGGTCTTAGACTCGTACTCTGGCCTAATGGTTAAGGTCTTAACTCTTACTCTGGCCTAATAGCTAAGGTCTTAACTCTTACTCTGGCCTAATAGCTAAGGTCTTTGACTCGTACTCTCTTCTAATGGTTAAGGTCTTAACTCTTACTCTGGCCTAATAGCTAAGGTCTTAACTCTTACTCTGGCCTAATAGCTAAAGTCTCGTACTCTGGCCTAATGGTTAAGGTCTTAACTCTTACTCTGGCCTAATAGCTAAGGTCTTAACTCTTACTCTGGCCTAATAGCTAAGGTCTTAGACTCGTACTCTGGCCTAATGGTTAAGGTCTTAACTCTTACTCTGGCCTAATAGCTAAGGTCTTAGACTCGTACTATGGCCTACAGGTTAAGGTCTTAACTCTTACTCTGGCCTAATAGCTAAGGTCTTAACTCTTACTCTGGCCTAATAGCTAAGGTCTTAGACTCGTACTCTGGCCTAATGGTTAAGGTCTTAACTCTTACTCTGGCCCACTGGTTAAGGTCTTAACTCTTACTCTGGCCTAATAGCTAAGGTCTTAGACTCTTAATCTGGCCTAATGGTTAAGGTCTTAACTCTTACTCTGGCCTAATGGTTAAGGTCTTAACTCTTACTCTGGCCTAATAGCTAAGGTCTTAGACTCGTACTCTGGCCTACTGGTTAAGGTCTTAACTCTTACTCTGGCCTACTGGTTAAGGTCTTAACTCTTACTCTGGCCTAATATATAAGGTCTTAACTCTTACTCTGGTCTAATAGCTAAGGTCTTAACTCTTACTCTGGCCTAATAGCTAAGGTCTTAGACTCGTACTCTGGCCCAATGGTTAAGGTCTTAACTCTTACTCTGGCCTACTGGTTAAGGTCTTAACTCTTACTCTGGCCTAATAGATAAGGTCTTAGACTCGTACTCTGGCCTAATGGTTAAGGTCTTAACTCTTACTCTGGCCTACTGGCTAAGGTCTTGGCTCTTACTCTGGCCTAATAGCAAAGGTCTTAACTCTTACTCTGGCCTAATAGCTAAGGTCTTTGACTCGTACTCTCGTCTAATGGTTAAGGTCTTAACTCTTACTCTGGCCTAATAGCTAAGGTCTTAACTCTTACTCAGGCCTAATAGCTAAGGTCTTAGATTCATACTATGGCCTACATGTTAAGGTCTTAACTCTTACTCTGGCCTTCTGGTTAAGGTCTTAACTCTTACTCTGGCCTAATAGCTAAGGTCTTAGACTCGTACTCTGGCCTAATGGTTAAGGTCTTAACTCTTACTCTGGCCTACTGGTTAAGGTCTTAGCTCTTACTCTGGCCTAATAGCTAAGGTCTTAACTCTTACTCTGGCCTATTAGCTAAGGTCTTTGACTCGTACTCTCTTCTAATGGTTAAGGTCTTAACTCTTACTCTGGCCTAATAGCTAAGGTCTTAACTCTTACTCTGGCCTAATAGCTAAGGTCTTAGACTCGTACTCTGGCCTAATGGTTAAGGTATTAACTCTTACTCTGGCCTACTGTTTAAGGTCTTAACTCTTACTCTGGCCTAATAGCTAATGTCTTAGACTCGTACTCTGGCCTAATGGTTAAGGTCTTAACTCTTACTCTGGCCTACTGGTTAAGGTCTTAACTCTTACGCTGGCCTACTTGTTAAGGTCTTTACTCTTACTCTGGCCTAATAGCTAAGGTCTTAACTCTTACTCTGGCCTAATAGCTATGGTCTGAGACTCGTACTCTGGCCTAATGGTTAAGGTCTTAACTCTTACTCTGGCCTAATAGCTAAGGTCTTAACTCTTACTCTGGCCTAATAGCTAAGGTCTTAGACTCGTACTCTGGCCTAATCGTTAAGGTCTTAACTCTTACTCTGGCCTAATAGCTAAGGTCTTAGAATCGTACTCTGACCTACTGGTTAAGGTCTTAACTCTTACTCTGGCCTAATAGCTAAGGTCTTAGACTCGTACTCTGGCCTAATGGTTACGGTTTTAACTCTTACTCTGGCCTAATAGCTAAGGTCTTAGACTCGTACTCTGGCCTACTGGTTAAGGTCTTAACTCTTACTCTGGCCTAATAGCTAAGGTCTTAGACTAGTACTCTGGCCTAATGGTTAAGGTCTTAACTCTTACTCTGGCCTAATAGCTAAGGTCTTAGACTCTTACTCTGGCCTAATGGTTAAGGTCTTAACTCTTACTCTGGCCTAATAGCTAAGGTCTTAGACTCGTACTATGGCCTACAGGTTAAGGTCTTAACTCTTACTCTGGCCTACTGGTTAAGGTCTTAACTCTTACTCTGGCCTAATAGCTAAGGTCTTAGACTCATACTCTGGCCTACTGGTTAAGGTCTTAACTCTTACTCTGGCCTAATAGCTAAGGTCTTAGACTCGTACTCTGGTCTAATAGCTAAGGTCTTAACTCTTACTCTGGCCTAATAGCTAAGGTCTTAACTCTTACTCTGGCCTAATAGCTAAGGTCTTAGACTCGTACTCTGGCCTAATCGTTAAGGTCTTAACTCTTACTCTGGCCTAATAGCTAAGGTCTTAGAATCGTTCTCTGACCTACTGGTTAAGGTCTTAACTCTTACTCTGGCCTAATAGCTAAGGTCTTAGACTCGTACTCTGGCCTAATGGTTACGGTTTTAACTCTTACTCTGGCCTAATAGCTAAGGTCTTAGACTCTTACTCTGGCCTAATGGTTAAGGTCTTAACTCTTACTCTGGCCTAATAGCTAAGGTCTTAGACTCGTACTATGGCCTACAGGCTAAGGTCTTAACTCTTACTCTGGCCTACTGGTTAAGGTCTTAACTCTTACTCTGGCCTAATAGCTAAGGTCTTAGACTCTTACTCTGGCCTACTGGTTAAGGTCTTAACTCTTACTCTGGCCTAATAGCTAAGGTCTTAGACTCGTACTCTGGTCTAATAGCTAAGGTCTTAACTCTTACTCTGGCCTAATAGCTAAGGTCTTAACTCTTACTCTGGCCTAATAGCTATGGTCTTAGACTCGTACTCTGGCCTAATGGTTAAGGTCTTAACTCTTACTCTGGCCTAATAGCTAAGGTCTTAAGTCTTACTCTGGCCTAATAGCTAAGGTTTTAGACTCGTTCTCTGGCCTAATGGTTAGGGTCTTAACTCTTACTCTGGCCTAATAGCTAAGGTCTTAGACTCGTACTCTGGCCTTCTGGTTAAGGTCTTAACTCTTACTCTGGCCTAATAGCTAAGGTCTTAGACTCGTACTCTGGCCTAATGGTTAAGGTCTTAACTCTTACTCTGGCCTAATAGCTTAGGTCTTAGACTTGTACTCTGGCCTACTGGTTAAGGTCCTAACTCTTACTCTGGCCTAATAGCTAAGGTCTTAGACTCGTACTCTGGCCTAATGGTTAAGGTCTTAACTCTTACTCTGGCCTAATAGCTAAGGTCTTAGACTCGTACTCTGGCCTAATGGTTAAGGTCTTAACTCTTACTCTGGCCTAATAGCTAAGGTCTTAACTCTTACTCTGGCCTAATAGCTAAGGTCCTAGACTCGTACTCTGGCCTAATGGTTAAGGTCTTAACTCTTACTCTGGCCTAATATCTAAGATCTTAACTCTTACTCTGGTCTAATAGCTAAGGTCTTAACTCTTACTCTGGCCTAATAGCTAAGGTCTTAGACTCGTACTCTGGCCTAATGGTTAAGGTCTTAACTCTTACTCTGGCCTACTGGTTAAGGTCTTAACTCTTACTCTGGCCTAATAGCTAAGGTCTTAGACTCGTAATCTGGCCTACTGGTTAAGGTCTTAACTCTTACTCTGGCCTAATAGCTAAGGTCTTAGACTCGTACTCTGGCCTAATGGTTAAGGTCTTAACTCTTACTCTGGCCTAACAGCTAAGGTCTTAGACTCATACTCTGGCCTACTGGTTAAGGTCTTAACTCTTACTCTGGCCTAATAGCTAAGGTCTTAGACTCGTACTCTGGCCTAATGGTTAAGGTCTTAACTCTTACTCTGGCCTAATAGCTAAGGTCTTAGACTCGTACTCAGGCCTAATGTTTAAGGTCTTAACTCTTACTCTGGCCTAATAGCTAAGGTCTTAGACTCGTACTCTGGCCTAATGGTTAAGGTCTTAACTCTTACTCTGGCCTAATAGCTAAGGACTTAGACTCGTACTATGGCCTACAGGTTAAGGTCTTAACTCTTACTCTGGCCTAATAGCTAAGGTCTTAACTCTTATTCTGGCCTAATAGCTATGGTCTTAGACTCGTACTCTGGCCTAATGGTTAAGGTCTTAACTCTTACTCTGGCCTAATAGCTAAGGTCTTAACTCTTACTCTGGCCTAATAGCTAAGGTCTTAGACTTGTACTCTGGCCTACTGGTTAAGGTCTTAACTCTTACACTGGCCTAATAGCTAAGGTCTTAGACTTGGACTCTGGCCTACTGGTTAAGGTCTTAACTCTTACTCTGGCCTAATAGCTAAGGTCTTAACTCTTACTCTGGCCTTATAGCTAAGGTCTTAGACTCGTACTCTGGCCTAATGGTTAAGGTCTTAACTCTTACTCTGGCCTAATAGCTAAGGTCTTAACTCTTACTCTGGCCTAATAGCTAAGGTCTTAGACTCGTACTATGGCCTACAGGTTAAGGTCTTAACTCGTACTCTGGCCTAATGGTTAAGGTCTTAACTCTTACTCTGGCCTACTGGTTAAGGTCTTAACTCTTACTCTGGCCTAATAGCAAAGGTCTTAGACTCGTACTCTGGCCGAATGGTTAAGGTCTTAACTCTTACTCTGGCCTAATAGCTAAGGTCTTAACTCTTACTCTGGCCTAATAGCTAAGATCTTAACTCCTACTCTGGCCTAATAGCTAAGGTGTTAACTATTACTCTGGCCTAATAGCTAACGTCTTAAGTCTTACTCTGGCCTAATAGCTAAGGTCTTAGACTCGTACTCTGGCCTAGTGGTTAAGGTCTTAACTCTTACTCTGGCCTAATTGCTAAGGTCTTAACTCTTACTCTGGCCTAATAGCTATAGTCTTAGACTCGTACTCTGGCCTAATGGTTAAGGTCTTAACTCTTACTCTGGCCTAATAGCTAAGGTCTTAACTCTTACTGTGGCCTAATAGCTAAGGTCTTAGACTCGTACTCTGGCCTAATTGTTAAGGTCTTAACTCTTACTCTGGCCTAATAGCTAAGGTCTTAGACTTGGACTCTGGCCTACTGGTTAAGGTCCTAACTCTTACTCTGGCCTAATAGCTAAGGTCTTAACTCTTACTCTGGCCTTATAGCTAAGGTCTTAGACTCGTACTCTGGCCTAATGGTTAAGGTCTTAACTCTTACTCTGGCCTAATAGCTAAGGTCTTAACTCTTACTCTGGCCTAATAGCTAAGGTCTTAGACTCGTACTATGGCCTACAGGTTAAGGTCTTAACTCTTACTCTGGCCTACTGGTTAAGGTCTTAACTCTTACTCTGGCCTAATAGCTAAGGTGTTAACTATTACTCTGGCCTAATAGCTAAGGTCTTAAATCTTACTCTGGCCTAATAGCTAAGGTCTTAGACTCTTACTCTGGCCTAATGGTTAAGGTCTTAACTCTTACTATGGCCTAATAGCTAAGGTCTTAACACTTACTCTGGCCTAATAGCTAAGGTCTTAGACTCGTACTCTGGCCTAATGGTTAAGGTCTTAACTCTTACTCTGGCCTAATAGCTAAGGTCTTAACTCTTACTCTGGACTAATAGCTAAGGTCTTAGACTCGTACTCTGGCCTAATGGTTAAGGTCTTAACTCTTACTCTGGCCTACTGGTTAAGGTCTTAGCTCTTACTCTGGCCTAATAGCTAAGGTCTTAACTCTTACTCTGGCCTAATATCTAAGGTCTTTGACTCGTACTCTCGTCTAATGGTTAAGGTCTTAACTCTTACTCTGGCCTAATAGCTAAGGTCTTAACTCTTACTCTGGCCTAATAGCTAAGGTCTTAGATTCGTACTATGGCCTACATGTTAAGGTCTTAACTCTTACTCTGGCCTACTGGTTAAGGTCTTAACTCTTACTCTGGCCTAATAGCTAAGGTCTTAATTCTTACTCTGGCCTAATAGCTAAGGTCTTAGACTCGTACTCTGGCCTAATGGTTAAGGTCTTAACTCTTACTCTGGCCTACTGGTTAAGGTCTTAAATCTTACTCTGGCCTAATATCTAAGGTCTTAACTCTTACTCTGGTCTAATAGCTAAGGTCTTAACTCGTACTCTGGCCTAATAGCTAAGGTCTTAGACTCGTACTCTGGCCTAATGGTTAGGGTCTTAACTCTTACTCTGGCCTACTGGTTAAGGTCTTAACTCTTACTCTGGCCTAATAGATAAGGTCTTAGACTCGTACTCTGGCCTAATGGTTAAGGTCTTAACTCTTACTCTGGCCTACTGGTTAAGGTCTTAGCTCTTACTCTGGCCTAATAGCTAAGGTCTTAACTCTTACTCTGGCCTAATAGCTAAGGTCTTTGACTCGTACTCTCTTCTAATGGTTAAGGTCTTAACTCTTACTCTGGCCTAATAGCTAAGGTCTTAACTCTTACTCTGGCCTAATAGCTAAGGTCTCAGACTCATACTCTGGCCTAATGGTTAAGGTCTTAACTCTTACTCTGGCCTAATAGCTAAGGTCTTAACTCTTACTCTGGCCTAATAGCTAAGGTCTTAGACTCATACTCTGGCCTAATGGTTAAGGTCTTAACTCTTACTCTGGCCTAATAGCTAAGGTCTTAGACTCGTACTATGGCCTACAGGTTAAGGTCTTAACTCTTACTCTGGCCTAATAGCTAAGGTCTTAACTCTTACTCTGGCCTAATAGCTAAGGTCTTAGACTCGTACTCTGGCCTAATGGTTAAGGTCTTAAATCTTACTCTGGCCCACTGGTTAAGGTCTTAACTCTTACTCTGGCCTAATAGCTAAGGTCTTAGACTCTTACTCTGGCCTAATGGTTAAGGTCTTAACTCTTACTCTGGCCTAATGGTTAAGGTCTTAACTCTTACTCTGGCCTAATAGCTAAGGTCTTAGACTCGTACTCTGGCCTACTGGTTAAGGTCTTAACTCTTACTCTGGCCTACTGGTTAAGGTCTTAACTCTTACTCTGGCCTAATATATAAGGTCTTAACTCTTACTCTGGTCTAATAGCTAAGGTCTTAACTCTTACTCTGGCCTTCTGGTTAAGGTCTTAACTCTTACTCTGGCGTAATAGCTAAGGTCTTAATTCTTACTCTGGCCTAATAGCTAAGGTCTTAGACTCGTACTATGGCCTAATGGTTAAGGTCTTAACTCTTACTCTGGCCTACTGGTTAACGTCTTAACTCTTACTCTGGCCTACTGGTTAAGGTCTTAACTCTTACTCTGGCCTAATATCTAAGGTCTTAACTCTTACTCTGGTCTAATAGCTAAGGTCTTAACTCTTACTCTGGCCTAATAGCTAAGGTCTTAGACTCGTACTCTGGCCTAATGGTTAAGGTCTTAACTCTTACTCTGGCCTACTGGTTAAGGTCTTAACTCTTACTCTGGCCTAATAGATAAGGTCTTAGACTCGTACTCTGGCCTAATGGTTAAGGTCTTAACTCTTACTCTGGCCTACTGGTTAAGGTCTTAGCTCTTACTCTGGCCTAATAGCTAAGGTCTTAACTCTTACTCTGGCCTAATAGCTAAGGTCTTTGACTCGTACTCTCTTCTAATGGTTAAGGTCTTAACTCTTACTCTGGCCTAATAGCTAAGGTCTTAACTCTTACTCTGGCCTAATAGCTAAGGTCTTAGATTCGTACTATGGCCTACATGTTAAGGTCTTAACTCTTACTCTGGCCTACTGGTTAAGGTCTTAACTCTTACTCTGGCCTAATAGCTAAGGTCTTAATTCTTACTCTGGCCTAATAGCTAAGGTCTTAGACTCGTACTCTGGCCTAATGGTTAAGGTATTAACTCTTACTCTGGCCTACTGGTTAAGGTCTTAACTCTTACTCTAGCCTAATAGCTAATATCTTAGACTCGTACTCTGGCCTAATGGTTAAGGTCTTAACTCTTACTCTGGCCTACTGGTTAAGGTCTTAACTCTTACGCTGGTCTACTTGTTAAGGTCTTTACTCTTACTCTGGCCTAATAGCTAAGGTCTTAACTCTTACTCTGGCCTAATAGCTATGGTCTGAGACTCGTACTCTGGCCTAATGGTTAAGGTCTTAACTCTTACTCTGGCCTAATAGCTAAGGTCTTAACTTTTACTCTGGCCTAATAGTTAAGGTCTTAGACTCGTACTCTGGCCTAATCGTTAAGGTCTTAACTCTTACTCTGGCCTAATAGCTAAGGTCTTAGAATCGTACTCTGACCTACTGGTTAAGGTCTTAACTCTTACTCTGGCCTAATAGTCAAGGTCTTAGACTCGTACTCTGGCCTAATGGTTACGGTTTTAACTCTAACTCTGGCCTAATAGCTAAGGTCTTAGACTCGTACTCTGGCCTACTGGTTAAGGTCTTAACTCTTACTCTGGCCTAATAGCTAAGGTCTTAGACTAGTACTCTGGCCTAATGGTTAAGGTCTTAACTCTTACTCTGGCCTAATAGCTAAGGTCTTAGACTCGTACTCTGGCCTAATGGTTACGGTCTTAACTCTTACTCTGGCCTAATAGCTAAGGTCTTAGACTCGTACTATGGCCTACAGTTTAAGGTCTTAACTCTTACTCTGGCCTACTGGTTAAGGTCTTAACTCTTACTCTGGCCTAATAGCTAAGGTCTTAGACTCATACTCTGGCCTACTGGTTAAGGTCTTAACTCTTACTCTGGCCTACTGGTTAAGGTCTTAACTCTTACTCTGGCCTAATAGCTAAGGTCTTAGACTCGTACTCTGGTCTAATGGTTAAGGTCTTAACTCTTACTCTGGCCTACTGGTTAAGGTCTTAACTCTTACGCTGGCCTACTGGTTAAGGTCTTTACTCTTACTCTGGCCTAATAGCTAAGTCTTAACTCTTACTCTGGCCTAATAGCTAAGGTCTTAACTCTTACTCTGGCCTAATAGCTATGGTCTTAGACTCGTACTCTGGCCTAATGGTTAAGGTCTTAACTCTTACTCTGGCCTAATAGCTAAGGTCTTAACTCTTACTGTGGCCTAATAGCTAAGGTCTTAGACTCGTACTCTGGCCTAATGGTTAAGGTCTTAACTCTTACTCTGGCCTACTGGTTAAGGTCTTAAATCTTACTCTGGCCTAATATCTAAGGTCTTAACTCTTACTCTGGTCTAATAGCTAAGGTCTTAACTCTTACTCTGGCCTAATAGCTAAGGTCTTAGACTCGTACTCTGGCCTAATGGCTAGGGTCTTAACTCTTACTCTGGCCTACTGGTTAAGGTCTTAACTCTTACTCTGGCCTAATAGATAAGGTCTTAGACTCGTACTCTGGCCTAATGGTTAAGGTCTTAACTCTTACTCTGGCCTACTGGTTAAGGTCTTAGCTCTTACTCTGGCCTAATAGCTAAGGTCTTAACTCTTACTCTGGCCTAATAGCTAAGGTCTTTGACTCGTACTCTCTTCTAATGGTTAAGGTCTTAACTCTTACTCTGGCCTAATAGCTAAGGTCTTAACTCTTACTCTGGCCTAATAGCTAAGGTCTCAGACTCGTACTCTGGCCTAATGGTTAAGGTCTTAACTCTTACTCTGGCCTAATAGCTAAGGTCTTAACTCTTACTCTGGCCTAATAGCTAAGGTCTTAGACTCGTACTCTGGCCTAATGGTTAAGGTCTTAACTCTTACTCTGGCCTAATAGCTAAGGTCTTAGACTCGTACTATGGCCTACAGGTTAAGGTCTTAACTCTTACTCTGGCCTAATAGCTAAGGTCTTAACTCTTACTCTGGCCTAATAGCTAAGGTCTTAGACTCGTACTCTGGCCTAATGGTTAAGGTCTTAACTCTTACTCTGGCCCACTGGTTAAGGTCTTAACTCTTACTCTGGCCTAATAGCTAAGGTCTTAGACTCTTACTCTGGCCTAATGGTTAAGGTCTTAACTCTTACTCTGGCCTAATAGCTAAGGTCTTAGACTCGTACTCTGGCCTAATGGTTACGGTCTTAACTCTTACTCTGGCCTAATAGCTAAGGTCTTAGACTCGTACTATGGCCTACAGTTTAAGGTCTTAACTCTTACTCTGGCCTACTGGTTAAGGTCTTAACTCTTACTCTGGCCTAATAGCTAAGGTCTTAGACTCATACTCTGGCCTACTGGTTAAGGTCTTAACTCTTACTCTGGCCTACTGGTTAAGGTCTTAACTCTTACTCTGGCCTAATAGCTAAGGTCTTAGACTCGTACTCTGGTCTAATGGTTAAGGTCTTAACTCTTACTCTGGCCTACTGGTTAAGGTCTTAACTCTTACGCTGGCCTACTGGTTAAGGTCTTTACTCTTACTCTGGCCTAATAGCTAAGTCTTAACTCTTACTCTGGCCTAATAGCTAAGGTCTTAACTCTTACTCTGGCCTAATAGCTATGGTCTTAGACTCGTACTCTGGCCTAATGGTTAAGGTCTTAACTCTTACTCTGGCCTAATAGCTAAGGTCTTAACTCTTACTGTGGCCTAATAGCTAAGGTCTTAGACTCGTACTCTGGCCTAATTGTTAAGGTCTTAACTCTTACTCTGGCCTAATAGCTAAGGTCTTAGACTTGGACTCTGGCCTACTGGTTAAGGTCCTAACTCTTACTCTGGCCTAATAGCTAAGGTCTTAACTCTTACTCTGGCCTTATAGCTAAGGTCTTAGACTCGTACTCTGGCCTAATGGTTAAGGTCTTAACTCTTACTCTGGCCTAATAGCTAAGGTCTTAACTCTTACTCTGGCCTAATAGCTAAGGTCTTAGACTCGTACTATGGCCTACAGGTTAAGGTCTTAACTCTTACTCTGGCCTACTGGTTAAGGTCTTAACTCTTACTCTGGCCTAATAGCTAAGGTGTTAACTATTACTCTGGCCTAATAGCTAAGGTCTTAAATCTTACTCTGGCCTAATAGCTAAGGTCTTAGACTCTTACTCTGGCCTAATGGTTAAGGTCTTAACTCTTACTCTGGCCTAATAGCTAAGGTCTTAACTCTTACTCTGGCCTAATAGCTAAGGTCTTAGACTCGTACTCTGGCCTAATGGTTAAGGTCTTAACTCTTACTCTGGCCTAATAGCTAAGGTCTTAACTCTTACTCTGGACTAATAGCTAAGGTCTTAGACTCGTACTCTGGCCTAATGGTTAAGGTCTTAACTCTTACTCTGGCCTACTGGTTAAGGTCTTAGCTCTTACTCTGGCCTAATAGCTAAGGTCTTAGATTCGTACTATGGCCTACATGTTAAGGTCTTAACTCTTACTCTGGCCTACTGGTTAAGGTCTTAACTCTTACTCTGGCCTAATAGCTAAGGTCTTAATTCTTACTCTGGCCTAATAGCTAAGGTCTTAGACTCGTACTCTGGCCTAATGGTTAAGGTCTTAACTCTTACTCTGGCCTACTGGTTAAGGTCTTAAATCTTACTCTGGCCTAATATCTAAGGTCTTAACTCTTACTCTGGTCTAATAGCTAAGGTCTTAACTCTTACTCTGGCCTAATAGCTAAGGTCTTAGACTCGTACTCTGGCCTAATGGCTAGGGTCTTAACTCTTACTCTGGCCTACTGGTTAAGGTCTTAACTCTTACTCTGGCCTAATAGATAAGGTCTTAGACTCGTACTCTGGCCTAATGGTTAAGGTCTTAACTCTTACTCTGGCCTACTGGTTAAGGTCTTAGCTCTTACTCTGGCCTAATAGCTAAGGTCTTAACTCTTACTCTGGCCTAATAGCTAAGGTCTTTGACTCGTACTCTCTTCTAATGGTTAAGGTCTTAACTCTTACTCTGGCCTAATAGCTAAGGTCTTAACTCTTACTCTGGCCTAATAGCTAAGGTCTCAGACTCGTACTCTGGCCTAATGGTTAAGGTCTTAACTCTTACTCTGGCCTAATAGCTAAGGTCTTAACTCTTACTCTGGCCTAATAGCTAAGGTCTTAGACTCGTACTCTGGCCTAATGGTTAAGGTCTTAACTCTTACTCTGGCCTAATAGCTAAGGTCTTAGACTCGTACTATGGCCTACAGGTTAAGGTCTTAACTCTTACTCTGGCCTAATAGCTAAGGTCTTAACTCTTACTCTGGCCTAATAGCTAAGGTCTTAGACTCGTACTCTGGCCTAATGGTTAAGGTCTTAACTCTTACTCTGGCCCACTGGTTAAGGTCTTAACTCTTACTCTGGCCTAATAGCTAAGGTCTTAGACTCTTACTCTGGCCTAATGGTTAAGGTCTTAACTCTTACTCTGGCCTAATGGTTAAGGTCTTAACACTTACTCTGGCCTAATAGCTAAGGTCTTAGACTCGTACTCTGGCCTACTGGTTAAGGTCTTAACTCTTACTCTGGCCTACTGGTTAAGGTCTTAACTCTTACTCTGGCCTAATATATAAGGTCTTAACTCTTACTCTGGTCTAATAGCTAAGGTCTTAACTCTTACTCTGGCCTAATAGCTAAGGTCTTAGACTCGTACTCTGGCCCAATGGTTAAGGTCTTAACTCTTACTCTGGCCTACTGGTTAAGGTCTTAACTCTTACTCTGGCCTAATAGATAAGGTCTTAGACTCGTACTCTGGCCTAATGGTTAAGGTCTTAACTCTTACTCTGGCCTACTGGTTAAGGTCTTGGCTCTTACTCTGGCCTAATAGCAAAGGTCTTAACTCTTACTCTGGCCTAATAGCTAAGGTCTTTGACTCGTACTCTCGTCTAATGGTTAAGGTCTTAACTCTAACTCTGGCCTAATAGCTAAGGTCTTAACTCTTACTCTGGCCTTCTGGTTAAGGTCTTAACTCTTACTCTGGCCTAATAGCTAAGGTCTTAATTCTTACTCTGGCCTAATAGCTAAGGTCTTAGACTCGTACTATGGCCTAATGGTTAAGGTCTTAACTCTTACTCTGGCCTACTGGTTAACGTCTTAACTCTTACTCTGGCCTACTGGTTAAGGTCTTAACTCTTACTCTGGCCTAATATCTAAGGTCTTAACTCTTACTCTGGTCTAATAGCTAAGGTCTTAACTCTTACTCTGGCCTAATGGCTAAGGTCTTAGACTCGTACTCTGGCCTAATGGTTAAGGTCTTAACTCTTACTCTGGCCTACTGGTTAAGGTCTTAACTCTTACTCTGGCCTAATAGATAAGGTCTTAGACTCGTACTCTGGCCTAATGGTTAAGGTCTTAACTCTTACTCTGGCCTACTGGTTAAGGTCTTAGCTCTTACTCTGGCCTAATAGCTAAGGTCTTAACTCTTACTTTGGCCTAATAGCTAAGGTCTTTGACTCGTACTCTCTTCTAATGGTTAAGGTCTTAACTCTTACTCTGGCCTAATAGCTAAGGTCTTAACTCTTACTCTGGCCTAATAGCTAAGGTCTTAGATTCGTACTATGGCCTACATGTTAAGGTCTTAACTCTTACTCTGGCCTACTGGTTAAGGTCTTAACTCTTACTCTGGCCTAATAGCTAAGGTCTTAATTCTTACTCTGGCCTAAAAGCTAAGGTCTTAGCGTCGTACTCTGGCCTAATGGTTAAGGTATTAACTCTTACTCTGGCCTACTGGTTAAGGTCTTAACTCTTACTCTAGCCTAATAGCTAATATCTTAGACTCGTACTCTGGCCTAATGGTTAAGGTCTTAACTCTTACTCTGGCCTAATGGTTAAGGTCTTAACTCTTACGCTGGTCTACTTGTTAAGGTCTTTACTCTTACTCTGGCCTAATAGCTAAGGTCTTAACTCTTACTCTGGCCTAATAGCTATGGTCTGAGACTCGTACTCTGGCCTAATGGTTAAGGTCTTAACTCTTACTCTGGCCTAATAGCTAAGGTCTTAACTTTTACTCTGGCCTAATAGCTAAGGTCTTAGACTCGTACTCTGGCCTAATCGTTAAGGTCTTAACTCTTACTCTGGCCTAATAGCTAAGGTCTTAGAATCGTACTCTGACCTACTGGTTAAGGTCTTAACTCTTACTCTGGCCTAATAGTCAAGGTCTTAGACTCGTACTCTGGCCTAATGGTTACGGTTTTAACTCTAACTCTGGCCTAATAGCTAAGGTCTTAGACTCGTACTCTGGCCTACTGGTTAAGGTCTTAACTCTTACTCTGGCCTAATAGCTAAGGTCTTAGACTAGTACTCTGGCCTAATGGTTAAGGTCTTAACTCTTACTCTGGCCTAATAGCTAAGGTCTTAGACTCGTACTCTGGCCTAATGGTTAAGGTCTTAACTCTTACTCTGGCCTAATAGCTAAGGTCTTAGACTCGTACTATGGCCTACAGGTTAAGGTCTTAACTCTTACTCTGGCCTACTGGTTAAGGTCTTAACTCTTACTCTGGCCTAATAGCTAAGGTCTTAGACTCATACTCTGGCCTACTGGTTAAGGTCTTAACTCTTACTCTGGCCTACTGGTTAAGGTCTTAACTCTTACTCTGGCCTAATAGCTAAGGTCTTAGACTCGTACTCTGGTCTAATGGTTAAGGTCTTAACTCTTACTCTGGCCTACTGGTTAAGGTCTTAACTCTTACGCTGGCCTACTGGTTAAGGTCTTTACTCTTACTCTGGCCTAATAGCTAAGTCTTAACTCTTACTCTGGCCTAATAGCTAAGGTCTTAACTCTTACTCTGGCCTAATAGCTATGGTCTTAGACTCGTACTCTGGCCTAATGGTTAAGGTCTTAACTCTTACTCTGGCCTAATAGCTAAGGTCTTAAGTCTTACTCTGGCCTAATAGCTAAGGTCTTAGACTCGTACTCTGGCCTAATGGTTAAGGTCTTAACTCTTACTCTGGCCTAATAGCTAAGGTCTTAGACTCGTACTCTGGCCTTCTGGTTAAGGTCTTAACCCTTACTCTGGCCTAATAGCTAAGGTCTTAGACTCATACTCTGGCCTAATGGTTAAGGTCTTAACTCTTACTCTGGCCTAATAGCTAAGGTCTTAGACTCGTACTCTGGCCTACTGGTTAAGGTCTTAACTCTTACTCTGGCCTAATAGCAAAGGTCTTAGACTCGTACTCTGGCCTAATGGTTAAGGTCTTAACTCTTACTCTGGCCTAATAGCTAAGGTCTTAGACTCGTACTCTGGCCTAATGGTTAAGGTCTTAACTCTTACTCTGGCCTACTGGTTAAGGTCTTAGCTCTTACTCTGGCCTAATAGCTAAGGTCTTAACTCTTACTCTGGCCTAATAGCTAAGGTCTTTGACTCGTACTCTCTTCTAATGGTTAAGGTCTTAACTCTTACTCTGGCCTAATAGCTAAGGTCTTAACTCTTACTCTGGCCTAATAGCTAAGGTCTTAGATTCGTACTATGGCCTACATGTTAAGGTCTTAACTCTTACTCTGGCCTAATAGCTAAGGTCTTAGACTCGCACTCTGGCCTAATGGTTAAGGTCTTAACTCTTACTCTGGCCTAATAGCTAAGGTCTTAGACTCGTACTCTGGCCTACTGGTTAAGGTCTTAACTCTTACTCTGGCCTAATAGCTAAGGTCTTAGACTCGTACTCTGGCCTAATGGTTAAGATCTTAACTCTTACTCTGGCCTAATAGCTAAGGTCTTAGACTCGTACTCTGGCCTAATGGTTAAGGTCTTAACTCTTACTCTGGCCTACTGGTTAAGGTCTTAGCTCTTACTCTGGCCTAATAGCTAAGGTCTTAACTCTTACTCTGGCCTAATAGCTAAGGTCTTTGACTCGTACTCTCTTCTAATGGTTAAGGTCTTAACTCTTACTCTGGCCTAATAGCTAAGGTCTTAACTCTTACTCTGGCCTAATAGCTAAGGTCTTAGATTCGTACTATGGCCTACATATTAAGGTCTTAACTCTTACTCTGGCCTACTGGTTAAGGTCTTAACTCTTACTCTGGCCTAATAGCTAAGGTCTTAATTCTTACTCTGGCCTAATAGCTAAGGTCTTAGACTCGTACTCTGGCCTAATGGTTAAGGTATTAACTCTTACTCTGGCCTACTGGTTAAGGTCTTAACTCTTACTCTGGCCTAATAGCTAATGTCTTAGACTCGTACTCTGGCCTAATGGTTAAGGTCTTAACTCTTACTCTGGCCTACTGGTTAAGGTCTTAACTCTTACGCTGGCCTACTTGTTAAGGTCTTTACTCTTACTCTGGCCTAATAGCTAAGGTCTTAACTCTTACTCTGGCCTAATAGCTATGGCCCGAGACTCGTACTCTGGCCTAATGGTTAAGGTCTTAACTCTTACTCTGGCCTAATAGCTAAGGTCTTAACTCTTACTCTGGCCTAATAGCTAAGGTCTTAGACTCGTACTCTGGCCTAATGGTTAAGGTCTTAACTCTTACTCTGGCCTAATAGCTAAGGTCTTAGACTCGTACTCTGGCCTAATGGTTAAGGTCTTAACTCTTACTCTGGCCTACTGGTTAAGGTCTTAGCTCTTACTCTGGCCTAATAGCTAAGGTCTTAACTCTTACTCTGGCCTAATAGCTAAGGTCTTTGACTCGTACTCTCTTCTAATGGTTAAGGTCTTAACTCTTACTCTGGCCTAATAGCTAAGGTCTTAACTCTTACTCTGGCCTAATAGCTAAGGTCTTAGATTCGTACTATGGCCTACATGTTAAGGTCTTAACTCTTACTCTGGCCTAATAGCTAAGGTCTTAGACTCGTACTCTGGCCTAATGGTTAAGGTCTTAACTCTTACTCTGGCCTAATAGCTAAGGTCTTAGACTCGTACTCTGGCCTACTGGTTAAGGTCTTAACTCTTACTCTGGCCTAATAGCTAAGGTCTTAGACTCGTACTCTGGCCTAATGGTTAAGATCTTAACTCTTACTCTGGCCTAATAGCTAAGGTCTTAGACTCGTACTCTGGCCTAATGGTTAAGGTCTTAACTCTTACTCTGGCCTACTGGTTAAGGTCTTAGCTCTTACTCTGGCCTAATAGCTAAGGTCTTAACTCTTACTCTGGCCTAATAGCTAAGGTCTTTGACTCGTACTCTCTTCTAATGGTTAAGGTCTTATCTCTTACTCTGGCCTAATAGCTAAGGTCTTAACTCTTACTCTGGCCTAATAGCTAAGGTCTTAGATTCGTACTATGGCCTACATATTAAGGTCTTAACTCTTACTCTGGCCTACTGGTTAAGGTCTTAACTCTTACTCTGGCCTAATAGCTAAGGTCTTAATTCTTACTCTGGCCTAATAGCTAAGGTCTTAGACTCGTACTCTGGCCTAATGGTTAAGGTATTAACTCTTACTCTGGCCTACTGGTTAAGGTCTTAACTCTTACTCTGGCCTAATAGCTAATGTCTTAGACTCGTACTCTGGCCTAATGGTTAAGGTCTTAACTCTTACTCTGGCCTACTGGTTAAGGTCTTAACTCTTACGCTGGCCTACTTGTTAAGGTCTTTACTCTTACTCTGGCCTAATAGCTAAGGTCTTAACTCTTACTCTGGCCTAATAGCTATGGCCCGAGACTCGTACTCTGGCCTAATGGTTAAGGTCTTAACTCTTACTCTGGCCTAATAGCTAAGGTCTTAACTCTTACTCTGGCCTAATAGCTAAGGTCTTAGACTCGTACTCTGGCCTAATCGTTAAGGTCTTAACTCTTACTCTGGCCTAATAGCTAAGGTCTTAGAATCGTACTCTGGCCTACTGGTTAAGGTCTTAACTCTTACTCTGGCCTAATAGCTAAGGTCTTAGACTAGTACTCTGGCCTAATGGTTAAGGTCTTAACTCTTACTCTGGCCTAATAGCTAAGGTCTTAGACTCGTACTCTGGCCTAATGGTTAAGGTCTTAACTCTTACTCTGGCCTAATAGCTAAGGTCTTAGACTCGTACTATGGCCTACAGGTTAAGGTCTTAACTCTTACTCTGGCCTACTGGTTAAGGTCTTAACTCTTACTCTGGCCTAATAGCTAAGGTCTTAGACTCATACTCTGGCCTACTGGTTAAGGTCTTAACTCTTACTCTGGCCTACTGGTTAAGGTCTTAACTCTTACTCTGGCCTAATAGCTAAGGTCTTAGACTCACACTCTGGTCTAATGGTTAAGGTCTTAACTCTTACTCTGGCCTACTGGTTAAGGTCTTAACTCTTACGCTGGCCTACTGGTTAAGGTCTTTACTCTTACTCTGGCCTAATAGCTAAGGTCTTAACTCTTACTCTGGCCTAATAGCTAAGGTCTTAACTCTTACTCTGGCCTAATAGCTATGGTCTTAGACTCGTACTCTGGCCTAATGGTTAAGGTCTTAACTCTTACTCTGGCCTAATAGCTAAGGTCTTAAGTCTTTCTCTGGCCTAATAGCTAAGGTCTTAGACTCGTACTCTGGCCTAATGGTTAAGGTCTTAACTCTTACTCTGGCCTAACAGCTAAGGTCTTAGACTCGTACTCTGGCCTTCTGGTTAAGGTCTTAACTCTTACTCTGGCCTAATAGCTAAGGTCTTAGACTCGTACTCTGGCCTAATGGTTAAGGTCTTAACTCTTACTCTGGCCTAATAGCTAAGGTCTTAGACTCGTACTCTGGCCTACTGGTTAAGGTCTTAACTCTTACTCTGGCCTAATAGCTAAGGTCTTAGACTCGTACTCTGGCCTAATGGTTAAGGTCTTAACTCTTACTCTGGCCTAATAGCTAAGGTCTTAGACTCTTAATCTGGCCTAATGGTTAAGGTCTTAACTCTTACTCTGGCCTAATAGCTAAGGTCTTAACTCTTACTCTGGCCTAATAGCTAAGGTCTTAGACTCGTACTCTGGCCTAATGGTTAAGGTCTTAACTCTTACTCTGGCCTAATATCTAAGGTCTTAACTCTTACTCTGGTCTAATAGCTAAGGTCTTAACTCTTACTCTGGCCTAATAGCTAAGGTCTTAGACTCGTACTCTGACCTAATGGTTAAGGTCTTAACTCTTACTCTGGCCTAATAGATAAGGTCTTAGACTCGTACTCTGGCCTAATGGTTAATGTCTTAACTCTTACTCTGGCCTACTGGTTAAGGTCTTGGCTCTTACTCTGGCCTAATAGCAAAGGTCTTAACTCTTACTCTGGCCTAATAGCTAAGGTCTTTGACTCGTACTCTCGTCTAATGGTTAAGGTCTTAACTCTTACTCTGGCCTAATAGCTAAGGTCTTAACTCTTACTCAGGCCTAATAGCTAAGGTCTTTGACTCATACTCTGGGCTAATGGTTAAGGTCTTAACTCTTACTCTGGCCTAATAGCTAAGGTCTTAACTCTTACTCTGGCCTAATAGCTAAGGTCTTTGACTCATACTCTCGTCTGATGGTTAAGGTCTTAACTCTTACTCTGGCCTAATAGCTAAGGTCTTAACTCTTACTCTGGCCTAATAGCTAAGGTCTTAGATTCGTACTATGGCCTACATGTTAAGGTCTTAACTCTTACTCTGGCCTACTGGTTAAGGTCTGAACTCTTACACTGGCCTAATAGCTAAGGTCTTAATTCTTACTCTGGCCTAATAGCTAAGGTCTTAGAGTCTTACTCTGGCCTAATGGTTAAGGTCTTAACTCTTACTCTGGCCTACTGGTTAAGGTCTTAACTCTTACTCTGGCCTAATATCTAAGGTCTTAACTCTTACTCTGGTCTAATAGCTAAGGTCTTAACTCTTACTCTGGCCTAATAGCTAAGGTCTTAGACTCGTACTCTGGCCTAATGGTTAAGGTCTTAACTCTTACTCTGGCCTAATAGATAAGGTCTTAGACTCGTACTCTGGCCTAATGGTTAAGGTCTTAACTCTTACTCTGGCCTACTGGTTAAGGTCTTAGCTCTTACTCTGGCCTAATAGCTAAGGTCTTAACTTTTACTCTGGCCTAATAGCTAAGGTCTTTGACTCGTACTCTCTTCTAATGGTTAAGGTCTTAACTCTTACTCTAGCCTAATAGCTAAGGTCTTAACTCTTACTCTGGCCTAATAGCTAAGGTCTTAACTCTTACTCTGGCCTAATAGCTAAGGTCTTAGACTCGTACTCTGGCCTAATGGTTAAGGTCTTAACTCTTACTCTGGCCTAATAGCTAAGGTCTTAACTCTTACTCTGGCCTAATAGCTAAGGTCTTAGACTCGTACTCTGGCCTAATGGTTAAGGTCTTAACTCTTACTCTGGCCTAATAGCTAAGGTCTTAGACTCGTACTATGGCCTACAGGTTAAGGTCTTAACTCTTACTCTGGCCTAATAGCTAAGGTCTTAGACTCGTACTCTGGCCTAATGGTTAAGGTCTTAACTCTTACTCTGGCCCACTGGTTAAGGTCTGAACTCTTATTCTGGCCTAATAGCTAAGGTCTTAGACTCGTACTCTGGCCTAATGGTTAAGGTCTTAACTCTTACTCTGGCCTAATAGCTAAGGTCTTAGACTCGTACTCTGGCCTACTGGTTAAGGTCTTAACTCTTACTCTGGCCTACTGGTTAAGGTCTTAACTCTTCCTCTGGCCTAATAGCTAAGGTCTTAACTCTTACTCTGGCCTAATAGCTATGGTCTTAGACTCGTACTCTGGCCTAATGGTTAAGGTCTTAACTCTTACTCTGGCCTAATAGCTAAGGTCTTAACTCTTACTCTGGCCTAATAGCTAAGGTCTTAGACTCGTACTCTGGCCTAATGGTTAAGGTCTTAACTCTTACTCTGGCCTAATAGCTAAGGTCTTAGACTCGTACTCTGGCCTACTGGTTAAGGTCTTAACTCTTACTCTGGCCTAATAGCTAAGGTCTTAGACTCGTACTCTGGCCTAATGGTTAAGGTCTTAACTCTTACTCTGGCCTAACAGCTAAGGTCTTAGACTCATACTCTGGCCTACTGGTTAAGGTCTTAACTCTTACTCTGGCCTAATAGCTAAGGTCTTAGACTCGTACTCTGGCCTAATGGTTAAGGTCTTAACTCTTACTCTGGCCTAATAGCTAAGGTCTTAGACTCGTACTCAGGCCTAATGTTTAAGGTCTTAACTCTTACTCTGGCCTAATAGCTAAGGTCTTAACTCTTATTCTGGCCTAATAGCGATGGTCTTAGACTCGTACTCTGGCCTAATGGTTAAGGTCTTAACTCTTACTCTGGCCTAATAGCTAAGGTCTTAACTCTTACTCTGGCCTAATAGCTAAGGTCTTAGACTTGTACTCTGGCCTAATAGCTAAGGTCTTAACTCTTACACTGGCCTAATAGCTAAGTTCTTAGACTCGGACTCTGGCCTACTGGTTAAGGTCTTAACTCTTACTCTGGCCTAATAGCTAAGGTCTTAACTCTTACTCTGGCCTTATAGCTAAGGTCTTAGACTCGTACTCTGGCCTAATGGTTAAGGTCTTAACTCTTACTCTGGCCTAATAGCTAAGGTCTTAACTCTTACTCTGGCCTAATAGTTAAGGTCTTAGACTCGTACTATGGCCTACAGGTTAAGGTCTTAACTCTTACTCTGGCCTACTGGTTAAGGTCTTAACTCTTACTCTGGCCTAATAGCTAAGGTCTTAACTCTTACTCTGGCCTAAAAGCTAAGGTCTTAGACTCGTACTCTGGCCTAATGGTTAAGTTCTTAACTCTTACTCTGGCCTACTGGTTAAGGTCTTAACTCTTACTCTGGCCTAATAGCTAAGGTCTTAGACTCGTACTCTGGCCTAATGGTTAAGGTCTTAACTCTTACTCTGGCCTAATAGCTAAGGTCTTAACTCTTACTCTGGCCTAATAGCTAAGATCTTAACTCCTACTCTGGCCTAATAGCTAAGGTGTTAACTATTACTTTGGCCTAATAGCTAAGGTCTTAAATCTTAATCTGGCCTAATAGCTAAGGTCTTAGACTTGTACTCTGGCCTAATGGATAAGGTCTTAACTCTTACTCTGGCCTAATAGCTAAGGTCTTAAGTCTTACTCTGGCCTAATAGCTAAGGTCTTAGACTCGTACTCTGGCCTAATGGTTAAGGTCTTAACTCTTACTCTGGCCTAATAGCTAAGGTCTTAACTCTTACTCTGGCCTAATAGCTATGGTCTTAGACTCGTACTCTGGCCTAATGGTTAAGGTCTTAACTCTTACTCTGGCCTAATAGCTAAGGTCTTAACTCTTACTGTGGCCTAATAGCTAAGGTCTTAGACTCGTACTCTGGCCAAATTGTTAAGGTCTTAAGTCTTACTCTGGCCTAATAGCTAAGGTCTTAGACTTGTACTCTGGCCTACTGGTTAAGGTCTTAACTCTTTTACTGGCCTAACAGCTAAGGTCTTAGACTCGGACTCTGGCCTACTGGTTAAGGTCCTAACTCTTACTCTGGCCTAATAGCTAAGGTCTTAACTCTTACTCTGGCCTTATAGCTAAGGTCTTAGACTCGTACTCTGGCCTAATGGTTAAGGTCTTAACTCTTACTCTGGCCTAATAGCTAAGGTCTTAACTCTTACTCTGGCCTAATAGCTAAGGTCTTAGACTCGTACTATGGCCTACAGGTTAAGGTCTTAACTCTTACTCTGGCCTACTGGTTAAGGTCTTAACTCTTACTCTGGCCTAATAGCTAAGGTGTTAACTATTACTCTGGCCTAATAGCTAAGGTCTTAAATCTTACTCTGGCCTAATAGCTAAGGTCTTAGACTCGTACTCTGGCCTAATGGTTAAGGTCTTAACTCTTACTCTGGCCTAATAGCTAAGGTCTTAACTCTTACTCTGGCCTAATAGCTAAGGTCTTAGACTCGTACTCTGGCCTAATGGTTAAGGTCTTAACTCTTACTCTGGCCTAATAGCTAAGGTCTTAACTCTTACTCTGGCCTAATATCTAAGGTCTTTGACTCGTACTCTCGTCTAATGGTTAAGGTCTTAACTCTTACTCTGGCCTAATAGCTAAGGTCTTAACTCTTACTCTGGCCTAATAGCTAAGGTCTTAGATTCGTACTATGGCCTACATGTTAAGGTCTTAACTCTTACCCTGGCCTACTGGTTAAGGTCTTAACTCTTACTCTGGCCTAATAGCTAAGGTCTTAATTCTTACTCTGGCCTAATAGCTAAGGTCTTAGACTCGTACTCTGGCCTAATGGTTAAGGTCTTAACTCTTACTCTGGCCTACTGGTTAAGGTCTTAAATCTTACTCTGGCCTAATATCTAAGGTCTTAACTCTTACTCTGGTCTAATAGCTAAGGTCTTAACTCTTACTCTGGCCTAATAGCTAAGTTCTTAGACTCGTACTCTGGCCTAATGGTTAGGGTCTTAACTCTTACTCTGGCCTACTGGTTAAGGTCTTAACTCTTACTCTGGCCTAATAGATAAGGTCTTAGACTCGTACTCTGGCCTAATGGTTAAGGTCTTAACTCTTACTCTGGCCTACTGGTTAAGGTCTTAGCTCTTACTCTGGCCTAATAGCTAAGGTCTTAACTCTTACTCTGGCCTAATAGCTAAGGTCTTTGACTCGTACTCTCTTCTAATGGTTAAGGTCTTAACTCTTACTCTGGCCTAATAGCTAAGGTCTTACCTCTTACTCTGGCCTAATAGCTAAGGTCTCAGACTCGTACTCTGGCCTAATGGTTAAGGTCTTAACTCTTACTCTGGCCTAATAGCTAAGGTCTTAACTCTTACTCTGGCCTAATAGCTAAGGTCTTAGACTCGAACTATGGCCTACAGGTTAAGGACTTAACTCTTACTCTGGCCTAATAGCTAAGGTCTTAACTCTTACTCTGGCCTAATAGCTAAGGTCTTAGACTCGTACTCTGGCCTAATGGTTAAGGTCTTAACTCTTACTCTGGCCCACTGGTTAAGGTCTTAACTCTTACTCTGGCCTAATAGCTAAGGTCTTAGACTCTTACTCTGGCCTAATGGTTAAGGTCTTAACTCTTACTCTGGCCTAATGGTTAAGGTCTTAACTCTTACTCTGGCCTAATAGCTAAGTTCTTAGACTCGTACTCTGGCCTACTGGTTAAGGTCTTAACTCTTACTCTGGCCTACTGGTTAAGGTCTTAACTCTTACTCTGGCCTAATATATAAGGTCTTAACTCTTACTCTGGTCTAATAGCTAAGGTCTTAACTCTTACTCTGGCCTAATAGCTAAGGTCTTAGACTCGTACTCTGGCCCAATGGTTAAGGTCTTAACTCTTACTCTGGCCTACTGGTTAAGGTCTTAACTCTTACTCTGGCCTAATAGATAAGGTCTTAGACTCGTACTCTGGCCTAATGGTTAAGGTCTTAACTCTTACTCTGGCCTACTGGTTAAGGTCTTGGCTCTTACTCTGGCCTAATAGCAAAGGTCTTAACTCTTACTCTGGCCTAATAGCTAAGGTCTTTGACTCGTACTCTCGTCTAATGGTTAAGGTCTTAACTCTTACTCTGGCCTAATAGCTAAGGTCTTAACTCTTACTCTAGCCTAATAGCTAAGGTCTTAGATTCATACTCTGGCCTACATGGTAAGGTCTTAACTCTTACTCTGGCCTTCTGGTTAAGGTCTTAACTCTTACTCTGGCCTAATAGCTAAGGTCTTAATTCTTACTCTGGCCTAATAGCTAAGGTCTTAGACTCGTACTATGGCCTAATGGTTAAGGTCTTAACTCTTACTCTGGACTACTGGTTAACGTCTTAACTCTTACTCTGGCCTACTGGTTAAGGTCTTAACTCTTACTCTGGCCTAATATCTAAGGTCTTAACTCTTACTCTGGTCTAATAGCTAAGGTCTTAACTCTTACTCTGGCCTAATAGCTAGGGTCTTAGACTCGTACTCTGGCCTAATGGTTAAGGTCTTAACTCTTACTCTGGCCTACTGGTTAAAGGTCTTAACTCTTACTCTGGCCTAATAGATAAGGTCGAAGACTCGTACTCTGGCCTAATGGTTAAGGTCTTAACTCTTACTCTGGCCTACTGGTTAAGGTCTTAGCTCTTACTCTGGCCTAATAGCTAAGGTCTTAACTCTTACTCTGGCCTAATAGCTAAGGTCTTTGACTCGTACTCTCTTCTAATGGTTAAGGTCTTAACTCTTACTCTGGCCTAATAGCTAAGGTCTTAACTCTTACTCTGGCCTAATAGCTAAGGTCTTAAATCATACTGTGGCCTAATAGCTAAGGTCTTAGACTCTTACTCTGGCCTAATGGTTAAGGTCTTAACTCTTACTCTGGCCTAATAGCTAAGGTCTTAACTCTTACTCTGGCCTAATAGCTAAGGTCTTAGACTCGTACTCTGGCCTAATGGTTAAGGTCTTAACTCTTACTCTGGCCTAATAGCTAAGGTCTTAACTCTTACTCTGGACTAATAGCTAAGGTCTTAGACTCGTACTCTGGCCTAATGGTTAAGGTCTTAACTCTTACTCTGGCCTACTGGTTAAGGTCTTAGCTCTTACTCTGGCCTAATAGCTAAGGTCTTAACTCTTACTCTGGCCTAATATCTAA
Source organism: Triturus cristatus (assembly GCF_964204655.1). Taxonomy (NCBI): domain Eukaryota; kingdom Metazoa; phylum Chordata; class Amphibia; order Caudata; family Salamandridae; genus Triturus; species Triturus cristatus. The sequence continues at coordinate 10,680 of NW_028187982.1, read as the reverse complement.
GGTCTTTGACTCGTACTCTCGTCTAATGGTTAAGGTCTTAACTCTTACTCTGGCCTAATAGCTAAGGTCTTAACTCTTACTCTGGCCTAATAGCTAAGGTCTTAGATTCGTACTATGGCCTACATGTTAAGGTCTTAACTCTTACTCTGGCCTACTGGTTAAGGTCTTAACTCTTACTCTGGCCTAATAGCTAAGGTCTTAATTCTTACTCTGGCCTAATAGCTAAGGTCTTAGACTCGTACTCTGGCCTAATGGTTAAGGTCTTAACTCTTACTCTGGCCTACTGGTTAAGGTCTTAAATCTTACTCTGGCCTAATATCTAAGGTCTTAACTCTTACTCTGGTCTAATAGCTAAGGTCTTAACTCTTACTCTGGCCTAATAGCTAAGGTCTTAGACTCGTACTCTGGCCTAATGGCTAGGGTCTTAACTCTTACTCTGGCCTACTGGTTAAGGTCTTAACTCTTACTCTGGCCTAATAGATAAGGTCTTAGACTCGTACTCTGGCCTAATGGTTAAGGTCTTAACTCTTACTCTGGCCTACTGGTTAAGGTCTTAGCTCTTACTCTGGCCTAATAGCTAAGGTCTTAACTCTTACTCTGGCCTAATAGCTAAGGTCTTTGACTCGTACTCTCTTCTAATGGTTAAGGTCTTAACTCTTACTCTGGCCTAATAGCTAAGGTCTTAACTCTTACTCTGGCCTAATAGCTAAGGTCTCAGACTCGTACTCTGGCCTAATGGTTAAGGTCTTAACTCTTACTCTGGCCTAATAGCTAAGGTCTTAACTCTTACTCTGGCCTAATAGCTAAGGTCTTAGACTCGTACTCTGGCCTAATGGTTAAGGTCTTAACTCTTACTCTGGCCTAATAGCTAAGGTCTTAGACTCGTACTATGGCCTACAGGTTAAGGTCTTAACTCTTACTCTGGCCTAATAGCTAAGGTCTTAACTCTTACTCTGGCCTAATAGCTAAGGTCTTAGACTCGTACTCTGGCCTAATGGTTAAGGTCTTAACTCTTACTCTGGCCCACTGGTTAAGGTCTTAACTCTTACTCTGGCCTAATAGCTAAGGTCTTAGACTCTTACTCTGGCCTAATGGTTAAGGTCTTAACTCTTACTCTGGCCTAATGGTTAAGGTCTTAACTCTTACTCTGGCCTAATAGCTAAGGTCTTAGACTCGTACTCTGGCCTACTGGTTAAGGTCTTAACTCTTACTCTGGCCTACTGGTTAAGGTCTTAACTCTTACTCTGGCCTAATATATAAGGTCTTAACTCTTACTCTGGTCTAATAGCTAAGGTCTTAACTCTTACTCTGGCCTAATAGCTAAGGTCTTAGACTCGTACTCTGGCCCAATGGTTAAGGTATTAACTCTTACTCTGGCCTACTGGTTAAGGTCTTAACTCTTACTCTGGCCTAATAGATAAGGTCTTAGACTCGTACTCTGGCCTAATGGTTAAGGTCTTAACTCTTACTCTGGCCTACTGGTTAAGGTCTTGGCTCTTACTCTGGCCTAATAGCAAAGGTCTTAACTCTTACTCTGGCCTAATAGCTAAGGTCTTTGACTCGTACTCTCGTCTAATGGTTAAGGTCTTAACTCTAACTCTGGCCTAATAGCTAAGGTCTTAACTCTTACTCTGGCCTTCTGGTTAAGGTCTTAACTCTTACTCTGGCCAAATAGCTAAGGTCTTAATTCTTACTCTGGCCTAATAGCTAAGGTCTTAGACTCGTACTATGGCCTAATGGTTAAGGTCTTAACTCTTACTCTGGCCTACTGGTTAACGTCTTAACTCTTACTCTGGCCTACTGGTTAAGGTCTTAACTCTTACTCTGGCCTAATATCTAAGGTCTTAACTCTTACTCTGGTCTAATAGCTAAGGTCTTAACTCTTACTCTGGCCTAATAGCTAAGGTCTTAGACTCGTACTCTGGCCTAATGGTTAAGGTCTTAACTCTTACTCTGGCCTACTGGTTAAGGTCTTAACTCTTACTCTGGCCTAATAGATAAGGTCTTAGACTCGTACTCAGGCCTAATGGTTAAGGTCTTAACTCTTACTCTGGCCTACTGGTTAAGGTCTTAGCTCTTACTCTGGCCTAATAGCTAAGGTCTTAACTCTTACTTTGGCCTAATAGCTAAGGTCTTTGACTCGTACTCTCTTCTAATGGTTAAGGTCTTAACTCTTACTCTGGCCTAATAGCTAAGGTCTTAACTCTTACTCTGGCCTAATAGCTAAGGTCTTAGATTCGTACTATGGCCTACATGTTAAGGTCTTAACTCTTACTCTGGCCTACTGGTTAAGGTCTTAACTCTTACTCTGGCCTAATAGCTAAGGTCTTAATTCTTACTCTGGCCTAAAAGCTAAGGTCTTAGACTCGTACTCTGGCCTAATGGTTAAGGTATTAACTCTTACTCTGGCCTACTGGTTAAGGTCTTAACTCTTACTCTAGCCTAATAGCTAATATCTTAGACTCGTACTCTGGCCTAATGGTTAAGGTCTTAACTCTTACTCTGGCCTACTGGTTAAGGTCTTAACTCTTACGCTGGTCTACTTGTTAAGGTCTTTACTCTTACTCTGGCCTAATAGCTAAGGTCTTAACTCTTACTCTGGCCTAATAGCTATGGTCTGAGACTCGTACTCTGGCCTAATGGTTAAGGTCTTAACTCTTACTTTGGCCTAATAGCTAAGGTCTTAACTTTTACTCTGGCCTAATAGCTAAGGTCTTAGACTCGTACTCTGGCCTAATCGTTAAGGTCTTAACTCTTACTCTGGCCTAATAGCTAAGGTCTTAGAATCGTACTCTGACCTACTGGTTAAGGTCTTAACTCTTACTCTGGCCTAATAGTCAAGGTCTTAGACTCGTACTCTGGCCTAATGGTTACGGTTTTAACTCTAACTCTGGCCTAATAGCTAAGGTCTTAGACTCGTACTCTGGCCTACTGGTTAAGGTCTTAACTCTTACTCTGGCCTAATAGCTAAGGTCTTAGACTAGTACTCTGGCCTAATGGTTAAGGTCTTAACTCTTACTCTGGCCTAATAGCTAAGGTCTTAGACTCGTACTCTGGCCTAATGGTTAAGGTCTTAACTCTTACTCTGGCCTAATAGCTAAGGTCTTAGACTCGTACTATGGCCTACAGGTTAAGGTCTTAACTCTTACTCTGGCCTACTGGTTAAGGTCTTAACTCTTACTCTGGCCTAATAGCTAAGGTCTTAGACTCATACTCTGGCCTACTGGTTAAGGTCTTAACTCTTACTCTGGCCTACTGGTTAAGGTCTTAACTCTTACTCTGGCCTAATAGCTAAGGTCTTAGACTCGACAGCGATGACGCAATAACTTATAATGCGGTTAAGAGTATATGGTATGGCTACACTACAAACAACCCAGTAACGATTTTACGAAGGTTGCAGAGAGGTCCTACTCACGTAGGGGTCCCCCCTCACACATACCTCAGCACCCAGCCCTGTAGGATTACCAGGGCCTGCCATAGGGGTGACCTATGAGAGTATATGTGTTGTATGGTATGGGACATAGGGTACCTACGTCCCTGTAAGGGGTGCTAGCACCACCTTACCCAGGCTACAGTAGTGGCCTGGTGGTGTGAGTTTGGGTGGCTGTCCCAGGGTGGCACAATAAGTGCTGCAGCCCTGGTAGGCCTACTGGGGGACCCATGCCCTGGGTACCTAGGGTACCATCTACCAGGGACTGGAAGGGCATGCCCAGCATCCAATTATGTTTGTACCTAGAGTACTCACAACAGTTTTAGGGAGAAAGCAGATAGGCTGGGGTCCTGGATAGCAGGATCCCAGCCAGACTAGTCAAAAACCACTTAAATACCAGGCAAAAAGTTGGGGGCAACCATTAGTCAGATTCCACTCTCCTACATAACCCCCCCCCAAACGAAAGGAGATAAGGCTAACCTTGTCCAGATAAGCCTTTATTTCCTGAGTGGCCATATAAGGAAGAACCTGTACTAACATGCTCGTACTCGTACTATGGCCTACAGGTTAAGGTCTTAACTCTTACTCTGGCCTACTGGTTAAGGTCTTAACTCTTACTCTGGCCTAATAGCTAAGGTCTTAGACTCATACTCTGGCCTACTGGTTAAGGTCTTAACTCTTACTCTGGCCTACTGGTTAAGGTCTTAACTCTTACTCTGGCCTAATAGCTAAGGTCTTAGACTCGTACTCTGGTCTAATGGTTAAGGTCTTAACTCTTACTCTGGCCTACTGGTTAAGGTCTTAACTCTTACGCTGGCCTACTGGTTAAGTTCTTTACTCTTACTCTGTCCTAATAGCTAAGTCTTAACTCTTACTCTGGCCTAATAGCTAAGGTCTTAACTCTTACTCTGGCCTAATAGCTATGGTCTTAGACTCGTACTCTGGCCTAATGGTTAAGGTCTTAACTCTTACTCTGGCCTAATAGCTAAGGTCTTAAGTCTTACTCTGGCCTAATAGCTAAGGTCTTAGACTCGTACTCTGGCCTAATGGTTAAGGTCTTAACTCTTACTCTGGCCTAATAGCTAAGGTCTTAGACTCGTACTCTGGCCTTCTGGTTAAGGTCTTAACTCTTACTCTGGCCTAATAGCTAAGGTCTTAGACTCATACTCTGGCCTAATGGTTAAGGTCTTAACTCTTTCTCTGGCCTAATAGCTAAGGTCTTAGACTCGTACTCTGGCCTACTGGTTAAGGTCTTAACTCTTACTCTGGCCTAATAGCTAAGGTCTTAGACTCGTACTCTGGCCTAATGGTTAAGGTCTTAACTCTTACTCTGGCCTAATAGCTAAGGTCTTAGACTCGTACTCTGGCCTAATGGTTAAGGTCTTAACTCTTACTCTGGCCTACTGGTTAAGGTCTTAGCTCTTACTCTGGCCTAATAGCTAAGGTCTTAACTCTTACTCTGGCCTAATAGCTAAGGTCTTTGACTCGTACTCTCTTCTAATGGTTAAGGTCTTAACTCTTACTCTGGCCTAATAGCTAAGGTCTTAACTATTACTCTGGCCTAATAGCTAAGGTCTTAGATTCGTACTATGGCCTACATGTTAAGGTCTTAACTCTTACTCTGGCCTAATAGCTAAGGTCTTAGACTCGTACTCTGGCCTAATGGTTAAGGTCTTAACTCTTACTCTGGCCTAATAGCTAAGGTCTTAGACTCGTACTCTGGCCTACTGGTTAAGGTCTTAACTCTTACTCTGGCCTAATAGCTAAGGTCTTAGACTCGTACTCTGGCCTAATGGTTAAGGTCTTAACTCTTACTCTGGCCTAATAGCTAAGGTCTTAGACTCGTACTCTGGCCTAATGGTTAAGGTCTTAACTCTTACTCTGGCCTACTGGTTAAGGTCTTAGCTCTTACTCTGGCCTAATAGCTAAGGTCTTAACTCTTACTCTGGCCTAATAGCTAAGGTCTTTGACTCGTACTCTCTTCTAATGGTTAAGGTCTTAACTCTTACTCTGGCTGTGAGAAGTTGGCCTGGCATATGCTGTTCCTAGTTATAGGGACACCTTGCACCAGTCCAATTCGACTCGTATTGATGATAGGTTTAAGACAACCTTTAAAGAAAGCTATCCTAGTGGTAGCTGTGGAGAGCAGCCTTCAGGCTAAGTCTTGAAGGAGTGTTAAGCTTATTGTTTTACCATAATAACCTCTTGAATAACCAAATGAAAGAGTAGCCCACACAGGTATATATATAAAATATATGTATTTATTCTAGACAGAATCCCACAGTCACTTTATGTGGCTAGTGGCAAAGTTACGTTTCACACAAGCATTTCTAAACACAATAAATAGCACAGAAATCAATGGGCCCCAGGGGGGGACCAAACCATATACTAAAATAGTGGTATAAGAACCACGACAATTCTACAGGCAATGCCTAGGGCATTCAGGATCGCTGGCCCCTTAAGAATCCACCCACAGTTAAGAGGAAGGGGACCCACGGGAGGCGTGTGCAGTGCGAGAAGCTGCTGTCGGGATCGCAATGTTAGCCTATGGAGAATGTCGCGGTTGAATAATTAAGGTTTAAGGACACTTCTAACAACAGTACAAAGTTAAGGCTTGAGACTTAAGGCTTTGGAGAGCCCGCCACCACGGAAGTACCGAAGTACCACTGTTACCTGCCCCAGGGAAGCCGGGTGCATAGGTCGATTCTGGTGTCGGGTCGCGGGCTGATTTTCTATGGAAAAGGAGTCCAAACTGCTGCTAGCTGGAAGTGTCGCTGAAGTCGTGAAGATTGAAGTTGAAGAAAAGACAAAGATGAACCTGAAAGCAGAGGGGACAGAGTCTGGGTCACAGCAGAGTGACCAGGGAGCTCACAGGAAGGAGCTCGTGGATGTCGGGTGCTTCAGGTGTGGAAGGTACAGCTGGGCTCTGCAGTCACGGGCTCCGGGAGGCTTCAAGGAAGGCCAGCTTCTGGAGGGCGACTATCCCACGTCGGCTGAGGGTCGCTGCGGTGTTAGTGTCCCGATTGGATCCACTAAGCATTGGCAACCGCAACCCACGCAAGAGGAACAAAGCAGCTGCTGGTGCAGACCCACGTGGTCTGAGGGTGCTCTCCTTTGCAGAGAGCGTAGAGCAGGCCTGGAGCAACCAGGGGAACTCTTAGGAAAGAAGATTGTCCTCCGTCAGGGTCCACAAGTCGAGAGACAAGGGACCGCGGAAGGCAGCAAAATGGAGTGCGTAAAAGGGCTCCCACGGGCCACCGGAGCGGGCCAGGGAGCTCAGGGTCGGCACAAATGCTGCTTGAAGGTTGGCTCAAGAATGGGCCAAAGCACAACTTCCCCACTGGTCGGGGTCGTGTGCTGGACAAGAGGTGGCCGGTGTCTCGGGGTATGCGGGGATCTCGACACCCACGTGATCCAGGGTGCTCAGACTTGCTGGGCACGCTCACAGGACGCTGGGATGCACTGGAGACCCACCTCGAGGTTGCTGGAAGGCGTCGAAGGTCGTGAGAGCAACGAAGATCCAACCGGGTATCTTGTAGTCTTTTAGGTGCCTGCCAAGCAGGGGGATAACTCCTTTATCCCAAGGGAGATTTCTTCAGTCAGCTGGGCAGCAGCTCGTCGAAGGTCAGTTCTGTGAAGTTCTGTACGAATCTAAGGCTCTAGGGTAAAGTTATTCCCATATATCACCAAGATTAGGGGATGGTCCAAAATAGAGCCTACCAATCAGAGTAGAGGCGGGAAAGGGTGGCTACACCCACTCCCCTTTGTGTGTTTCCCGCCTGGGCGAGGGGCAGGATGCCCCTGAACCAGTTCCAGGCGGTGTATGCAGAATTGGGGCTCTGCAGCTGCCTACGTGCAACTCTGAATGGACTTTTGGTGCACCCACCCTGTTCCAATCCACATATCCTGTCTGGGGAGGTGCTGGCACCTCCCTGCCACAGGAGCCCTATTGTCCAGATGGCGAGGCTGGGGTTTTCCCCAGCAACAGCCAGCCAGAGTCGTGTAGGTGGCGAACAGTAGCCATTTTGTGGTACCTGTGCACTTTTAAATTGGTTTCCAAATTCTACCGCTTTTCCCATATCACCCTCCTAGCAAGGGGGAATCGTGCCCCCATGCCCATGGCTGGACTGGGGGTATGATTCCTTCATGTTTGACACCAAACACGATATGGTTCGGTGTAGCCATTCCGAAGTTACAGCGATGACGCAATAACTTATAATGCGGTTAAGAGTATATGGTATGGCTACACTACAAACAACCCAGTAACGATTTTACGAAGGTTGCAGAGAGGTCCTACTCACGTAGGGGTCCCCCCTCACACATACCTCAGCACCCAGCCCTGTAGGATTACCAGGGCCTGCCATAGGGGTGACCTATGAGAGTATATGTGTTGTATGGTATGGGACATAGGGTACCTACGTCCCTGTAAGGGGTGCTAGCACCACCTTACCCAGGCTACAGTAGTGGCCTGGTGGTGTGAGTTTGGGTGGCTGTCCCAGGGTGGCACAATAAGTGCTGCAGCCCTGGTAGGCCTACTGGGGGACCCATGCCCTGGGTACCTAGGGTACCATCTACCAGGGACTGGAAGGGCATGCCCAGCATCCAATTATGTTTGTACCTAGAGTACTCACAACAGTTTTAGGGAGAAAGCAGATAGGCTGGGGTCCTGGATAGCAGGATCCCAGCCAGACTAGTCAAAAACCACTTAAATACCAGGCAAAAAGTTGGGGGCAACCATTAGTCAGATTCCACTCTCCTACATAACCCCCCCCCAAACGAAAGGAGATAAGGCTAACCTTGTCCAGATAAGCCTTTATTTCCTGAGTGGCCATATAAGGAAGAACCTGTACTAACATGGTTGCTCCCTGTGTCATGGTCCACTTGGGAAATCCTACCCCAAGGGGTTCTAGAGTTTCTCCAAAGTCTAGGGAAATTACCTGTATTGGTTTTTGGGTCAGAGGTGGGCTGGTGGGGTGTCTGAGTCTGGAAGTGAGACCCTACTTGGGTTGGTCTCAACCTCCTCAGATCACTGTCCACTATGGAAGCCTTTCTGCCCATGACGGTGTCATATCTGGCCCTAAGGGTCAACCTCTGGCTGCCTACAGCTGGGGGTTGGATCCCTTTGGCTGGAATAGTGGAGGGCACTGGAAGGTTTGGGGCAGCTAGGCCCCAGGTTTCCCTGTGCTCAACAACATCCATTTGAGGGGTGCCTATACCTAGGGGTAAGGGGGATCCCTCAGTTTGTAGAGGAATATTCACCTGGCTGAAACTACTCTGCTGGGTGTCCCTAATCTCTTGATGAGGGGGTTCCTCTGGACAGGGGCCCAGTAAGGGTCCACTGGCCTCCCTGACCTCTGCAGCCCTGGGCTGGCTGAGGCAGGGTAGAGAGGGGCAGGATACCTGCTCCAGACTGGGTACCACCTTGGAAGGATCCCCTGCCATCAGAGAGGTGGGCAGGCCAAGCCTGTCCACTTCTGGGGCAGTTACTTCACAAGGGGCAGGGTCAGTTCCCTGAGAAACTTGCCCTTTACCTGTGGTCTGGTGGGGGGAAGACTGCTCTTCCTCCCCTATGCTCTCTGTTTGTGTAGAGTGATCCATAGTTTCAGGCTTCACTCTTTCTATTTCCTCCTGGGGTGGAGGTGAGGCCCTCAGGGTCTCATCCACTCTCTCAGGAATTCCTACCATTTTCAAATGGGCCTTGTGGTCAACCTCAGCCCAGGCTGAGATTTCTAGATCATTCCCCAGTAAACAATCTACAGGCAAGTTTGGGGACACTGCCACCCTCTTGGGGCCAGTGACTCCTCCCCAGCTGAGATTTATCACTGCCATGGGATGATCTTTCCTAACTCCATCAATGTTGGTCACCTGATAGCTAAACCCAGGTAAAAGCTGATCTAGGGGCACTAGCCTCTTGGTCACCATGGTGACAGTGGCCCCTGTGTCCTTATAGGCCACAGCCTTCTGACCATTGATTATTGGTTCTTGTCTGTACCTGCCCAGAATACTGGGGCTCATGGTAAAGTTGGCAAACCCCATGCCACCATCACAGACCATAGTTGCTAATGCAGGGGACCTGGCTAGGCCAGAGTCCACTGGTGTCCCCAAAGAGAACCCAACTAAGTTTTTGGGTGCACTCCCACCACCTGGGGGATTACTACTAGTAGTAACAGGAGGTGTTGGAGCTGGTTTTGGAGGAACATTTTCTTTATTGCCAATTTTAGGACAGCTGGAGTCAGTTTTCCAGTGGCCAGGTTTCTTACAGACATGGCAATAGGGTTTCTTGTTATTAGAGGAAGTATTTTGGGACCCACCCCCAGCACTGGGTTGTTGGGGCCCTTCAGAGGACTTTTCTTGTTTATCATCCCCACCTTTCTCTTTGGGCTTAGTGGAATCCTTCTTCTGGTCACCAACTTGGTTCTTAGGCCTGATCCTGGTTCTGACCCATTTGTCTGCCTTCTTTCCCAATTCTTGGGGAGAGGTCAGATCAGAGTCCACCAGGTGCTGGTGTAAAAGTTGGTTCTGACAATTATTAAGAATCTGCTCCCTCATAATGAGATTATACAATCCTTGATAATCATTAACTTTACTGCCATTTAACCAACCTTCCAGTGCCTTGGTTGCACAATCCACAAAGTCTACCCAATCTTGATTCTGTGCTTTCTGGGTGTCTCTGAACTTAAGTCTGTATTGATCAGTGGTTAAGCCAAACCCATCTATTAAAGCAGCTTTCAAGATATAATAATCATCAGCATCCTCTTCTCTTACAGAGAGGAGCTTGTCTCTCCCTTTATCTGAAAAGGAGAGCCACAGGATTGCTGCCCACTGCTCTACAGGGACCCTCTGTACTCTACAGGCCCTTTCAAGAGCAGATATCCATTTGTGGATATCATCCCCATTCTGATAGGGGGGCACAATCTTGTGGAGGTTCCTATTGTCAGGGACTCTCTCTCTAACTCTAGGGGTTTCATTACTGCCACCAGGGATCTCTAGACCCCACTTTCTTGAAGCTTTCTGAAGCTCCAGGGTTTCCCTGTCTAATGCTAACTGTTCTCTTTTAAGCTCAAGCTTAGCCTGCTCAAATTTGATCAGTCTGCATTTCCTCTCATGAGAGGTTTCTCTTCTCTGAGAAGAGGCAGAGGACCCTTTGGATCCCTTAGAATGGTTGGATCCCACTGAGGGGGATCTGTTCCTTCTTGGACCCACCACTCCCCTTTTAAGGGTGGAGGGAGTGCCTCTTGGGCCATCACCTC